>NC_045586.1:1992416-2282917 GCF_009819795.1 Aythya fuligula
CGCTGCCAAACCAGCACAGAACACGCAGCTGAATCTGAAATTTTCTCCCCGGCTTTCTAAAATCTGAGAGCCAAGTGACCCACCTAGCAGGCCAGGAGCGTGTGCCAGTCACCCCGATGAAACCAGCCTCCCCACCTCATAACCAGACTGAGTTGACCTCATCCCTTTCCTCCACCAACACGCCCCGAGCCTTTCCAGCAGCCCTCTGTCACCCTGCCAGCTTCAAAACCCAGGCAGGGGAGGAGTCGTTCACTGTTGCTTTTGGCCAGGAAAAGTCCAGCCTTGCATTCTGTGAAATGGTACAAATTGACCGTTTGGAGGGGAAAGATTAAGTGGTTTTCTTTTCTGCTCAACAGGCTCCACCAGCAGCTACAGACCTGCTTTTGTCTGAACAGAGATGAGGCGTGAAGAGTAGGGCCAGCCTCCCCTACAAACTGCTCTGCCCAGGTGTTTTACCTGAGATCATCTCAATGGAAGAGAAAAAGAGTCCAGTAAATAACAGTGAACAAAGACAGAACATAAGCAGCACAGACTGGGGTAAATAGATGATGAACAAGCTGTCAAAAGACACAAAACCATAACTCCTTTCAAGAAAGCAAGCGACCCTTCTATCCTATGATGATTCTGCTACTCGCTGAGAGCATCGAAGTGGAGACTGTCTCCCCAAATTACCCGTCTTCGTGGATTTCAGCCCAGCAGTCAAAAATCAAGATGTTTCTAGCACCACTCAGGCACGATGCGACAAAACCCACGTCCAGGAGATTTAGGAAAGGAAAGGAAAAGCCACCCCCTTATTTTCATGCAAGTGGGGAGAGCCAGCTTAGTTCCATCTCCGTCTTCTTACCTGTGCCATCATTCTGAAAGGCTGGGACTGGATTTTCCCCTTCTTCCAGCTCTGCCTGCAGCCGCATATTGACGTGATTTATCAGGTGAGAGAAGAGGGCCAGCGTGAAAGCAATGGCTGCACTGTACTGCTTCGAACCTGCAAGGAGACAGCTTAATGAGGCAGAGGAGACTGACCGCTAGCCCAAAACACGAGCGCCCACTAAGACTTCTTCTGACTAATTGGACTGCTGATTGTTATCAGATCACTTGATTTCCGAATGGCTGAAGGCACTGGTTACCTGCCCTCTTGAGGCTGTGAACACTCATAAAGCAGATGATCACCATGCGGAAGATCAGGAGATCGGGAAGGAAGGAGTAGCCGCTCTCATACTCTTCTTCATCTTCGCTGGTTGAGCTCAGGTTAGGAGGAGAAGGCAGGTAGAACAAGCACAGGTTGAAATCCTCCAGTACAGACTGGCAGAGTGATGTCAGCTCGGAATCCAGAGAGCTTAACGGGAAGAAAAAATTAACAAGAATTATTATTCAAGACCCAAACTCCTGGCAATGGCTGCGCGGAGAATGACCAGATCTGGCAGAAGCTACAGTTCGGCGATCCTTTGCCCTGGGAATGATAAAGCAAAGGGGAACATAACGCAGGCAACCACAGGTATGAGAAGCAAATGGGATGAATCAGATTACATTTTCCTCTCCAAGGCTGATAAATTAAAGATAAACTATAACTAGGGCACGTCCTTGCAAAGAGATGGGTCACCAGAAAAAACACGGGGTGGGATGGGGTCAGCAGGTGGACTCACACGTCGAGTCCCAGGCCCAAAGGTATTGTCTGGTATCAGTCAATATTTGAATGCTAACCCCATGCTGGGCTGCATCAGCAAGGGCACAGCCAGCACACTGAACGTAATCATTATTCTTCTCTGTTTGGCACTCGTGAAATGGTATCTGGAGTACTGTGTAACACAGCACAGGATGTATGAGAAGAGAGATAGAGAACTGAGTTTGTTCAGTTTGAAGAAGAGAAGGCTTAGGGAAGTATAAACTTTGTGTTCAGGTGCCAAATAGGTGGGTTTAAGGGCCTCAGCCAGAGGACTCTTCTCCATGGTGCACAGCAAAAAGAAGGGAAGCAACAGGCACAAGTTGCAGTGAAGGAAAATAAAAATCCCTCCATGGTAAAGGTGGTGAAAGACTGGAAGGGGAACCAGAGAGGTGTGAAATCTTTGTCCTCAGATTCACTGAAAACTCAACTGGTTGAGGCTCAGAGCAACCTCACCTAATTTCACATTTGAATCTATCGTTACAGCAGACCCTACTTTGGGGAAAAGACTGAACCTCTAGAAAGTCTCCTCCAAACTACACTATTCCATGATGAATTTAATTGCAGTCTGTGTATTAGCCCTTTAAAACGCCTGCTTTATTTCAAGAGGTGAATTTAGAATCACCTGAAAACCTCCCAGCAGAAAAAGACTACATAAAGCTTGGACCTTTTGGCAAAAAGCTTCAGCACAGGCACCGTTATCCTGCAGGGAACAGCCTCTTCCACTTCTGAATGCCTGCTACGGTGAATTATTAATGGAAGATAGAATCTGTCATGACCTTACCTGCTCTTTGGTTGCAAAAGGCTCTGCAGGTACATAAAGCTCACCAGCAACCTCTTAATGTCTTTGCACCTAAAAAGATTGCGAAGAAAACACTGTCAAGCAGGTACCCTCCTGCAGGTATCCATCGCTGAGATGGAAAAGGCTAACAGAGCTGTACCAATAGCTAAATCAGGTCTCGATTGATAACTACATCCTGAGGAAACTGCAGAAAAATGGTTAGTTTACGTATTTCTGCTTTTCACCCATGTCTTGATGCTCCTGTACAGCCACCAGCTCCAGGGGAGAGGGAGAAATACCTCACCTCAACATCTATACCCAGAGAGCCTTCATATTCTCTCCTAAGATCGTGACCTGAGAGACCTGGAATGGGATCTAAACTGGGGCTCCCCAAATTTTGACACTTGCTGCCTCAAATGGGTGACCCAGCAGTTCCCATTTCCCAGAAAGACATTGCTCCTGCCCCAGAATAGGATATTGGTGTGACTGCAAACCCTCAGCCCGCACCCCTCTCCTTTTCCTTGCCCTCCTACCGTTTCTTGCTGGGAGACAGCTTCCTGGTTTCACATTTCTTCAGCTGGTGATACATTTTGGCTGCTTTGTCGTACAGACGCTTCAGGTTCCCATAGGCACCTTCGAAGGACACTTCAGACTGGATACTGAGATATGGAAATAAAACACATCAGGAGTTACTTTGCCACAAGGTTGCTCACGTTCTATGGCTTTACTTCCCTAGAGAGTTATTCAGGCATCTAAACATGAAGATGGGTACAGCTAAGGAACTAAACTCCCCCTGAGATCTGCAAATCCCACTCCAGGCTGCATCACGGCTCTGTCTGCAATGTTTCCACACCTTTTTTAAATTTGTGCCTTAAGGCCATGTTCAGATATCTTAATTCCCTCCACCTCACTGTGCTGGGTGCCTCACTCAGCACTTCCACACCCCTTCAGACACAGCTCTCTAGCCCAGGCATAGGGGCTCAGCTGAAACACTGCCCTGTGTGTTTGTTTAGTGGTCAAAGTAAAGGAGAAAAGAATCTGGCACCAGCAACCACAGAGCACTGATTCTTTGCCCAGAAAGCCAAGATCCTCATGGACACTCACCAGCGTAAATAGCAATAGGTGGCTTCCACGTTGTAGTATTTGCTCCCAGCCAATGTCCCCAGCTGATTAAAAGGCATGCCTGTAATGAAAGAGAGGGGCAATGGAATTAACTTAGATCCTCCAAAGGCCCTGCTAGAAAGCAAAGCCTTTCTTCCTCACTCTGTTTCATGTGAGAGCGAAAACAGGTGGCATCAACAATGCTAAAAAGCTGCAGTACAAAGAACTGGACTACTCGATTCTTTCACCACTTTTTTTTTTTTTTGGCTTTATGGTGCTTTTGGTCCTCCGCACCTTCCTGCCGGCTAGCTGTGTAAGCAGAGCAAACAACTCCTCCTCCACCTCTGTATTAATAATGACAAGACCGTGACTCTGTCATACTGTATTCCTCTTGCCTTAGACAACATCTTGTCAGCATTGAAGAGTTCTGTCCCACCTCACTGCGCTACATAAACGTTGGTCAGTTATTGGTATTGGGGATCAGACTGAACAAACACCTCAGCAAGAATCCTGCAAAGACAGCACAGAGGGCAGATCTCTTTGGAACATCCTTTTTGAGATAAGACAGGCTCCCAACTCTTGCCACAACGTGTTCTCGTAAAGTAGTTCCTTCTAAAAGAGACAGGAACACATGAGATTTTGGGTTAGAGGTGGCAGTGGCAAGGCACAGAGAGGAGCAATAACGCTCTGCTTCTGGCAATGGGCAGCTGGATTTTCCCTCAGCCAGACAAACCCAATTTTACCACATCCATGGAGTTTGACCTTCTCAGATGAGTAAGCTGAGGCCATGCGGGGAGACAACCTTTGCTCTATCTCCTCTGTTTGGCTTGTCAGCAAGA
Organism: Aythya fuligula; assembly: GCF_009819795.1. NCBI lineage: Eukaryota > Metazoa > Chordata > Aves > Anseriformes > Anatidae > Aythya > Aythya fuligula. The sequence continues at coordinate 1,996,795 of NC_045586.1, forward strand.
GAGAGTTTCTCAGAAAAGGAAGTGATTTTAACTAGGGAATAAAACCACTCCTCTCTCAGCAGCAGGATGTAAACCTGAACAAAAACCACTACCACCGTTTTCAGGTTAGGGAAAAGTGATGTTAATGACCAAAATGTAACTCAACTCACCAATTTGCGGTGCAACAGAAAGGGCTTGATAGTAAAACCGCTCAGCCAGCAACTCTGTGTCCACTCCTGCCAGTTCGTTCTGATAGCGAGCTGAAAGAAAACCACACACTGCAAATCAGAAACCATCCCTCCACGCCTGTGGTAGCATGTAAGCAAAAAGAAGAATTTCTTCTCCTCCACGTGCTAAGTGCTGATTAATTTCTCCTTGAATAACTCCGTGTTGTGCTCCATTTCCCAGTACCTCAACCAGACTATGTTCTACTACGGCACAGTGTGAAATCTAAAGCAAGACAATAAAACACAAAACACTTGGCTGTGGCTAAATTGTATTTGGGTGGCAGTGGTGGATCGCAGACACAAAAGTAGGCATTTTGGAAACCTTAGGGGACAGCACAGTGAAGAGGTGAGCATGTCTGTCTCCCACCAGCCAGGTATGGCACTCTCACCACCCCCAGGAAACATTTATTTGCAGTGCATTTCCGAGCTGATTCACACAGGTTTCAAGAGCTTGAAGGCTGCTGCTGCGTGCCAAGCACATTTACCCATGACACACGTCAGCTAGCTGTTTTTCACACCATTACATGTTTGCTCACTGCTTTCACACCCACACGGTCACCATCAAGCGAGAAGTTGACACGCTTACCACACGCTTCAGGAGGTGACTGTGGGACAGCCAGGTCTGCTACCCAAAGGATGACACACAGCCAGACACGATGACAAAGAACCCTGGGCTTTGCCGTGGCCCATCACTCTGGATTAATTCACAATAATGCTTAACAAACCTGATTTGCAGTCACACTTCTCACGACAGCGAGGCAACTTTCAAGCAAGCCTCAACTGTGAAATCAGCCCGCTTTGAGTTTCCTTCACACCATCCAAGCAACATGACTGAAAGCAAAGGATTCCGTTCCTTAACGTTCAGGGATGCAGCTGTTTGCTAAACGCAAAACTCTCAGCTACTGGCACACACACACACAAAAGCTCCTGCAATCTGCAGCAGTTATCCGTGACGATTTCACCCTTCAGTGATGAATGTGTGCAAGGGAAACCAGCACCTGCTAGTAACTGGTGACTTACGGTCACGGACTCAGTGCTGCACAGGCACCAGTTTTAACGTATTAAAGGTTACCCTGAAAGATGCTGCTGCTCTTACCTAGATCTCCGAGATAAACCAGGCATCTGTGACATGCCATCTGTGCCCACTCCATCTCCTTCTCCGATGCAGACACGGGTTTCTTGCAGCCTACAGGCAAAATACGAAAGTCACACACACCGCTGGGCACAGGCAGCTGGAAAGACACGCCAGCAGCCCACACCCCTGCCTCAGACCCCAACATTTCACCAGCTGAAAACCACAATCACACGTTCAGACTGCACCGTGGGCTGTTTGGGGCTCCTTACAGACAAGCAGCGGCTCATCCTCGCTGCCAAAAAGGTGACAAGTGCCATGTAGGCACTGATGCTCGCCTCCTCCCCGCTGATCAGGGGCAGCGTGTGCCACGGCATCGCCAGCAGTCACCGAAATGTCTGCCTGCTCAGGCTTTGCCTTAAAGGTACGCCACAGAGAGCTGGCGACGCCTGCACCGAGACGAGAGGACAAAGGCCAATTCCTGTCTACGAGGCACGTGACCGTGTTAACACAGCGTTGAGCACAAGCTAATAAGGCCTGCAGAGGCTGATTTTGTTAGCATGGCTAATGAGGCCTTTGGATAGGAGCTGGCGCAAATCCCTGGAAGCCAGAACAAAAGGCTGAGCACGCCTGCACCTGGCGACAGCACACAGCATGGACATAGCCCCCCGACACTGAAGGTGGCAACGAACTCCAGATCAAGACTGACATTTGGATTCAGAATTGCCAAAAGAAAAAAAAAAAAAGGAAGAAAAGTGGAAAAAAAGAAGTCAGGACAGCAAATCTGTGTTAGAGGCAGGGAGAATTTGCCTCCAGGGAAAAAAAGCAAACAAACAAAAACAGTTCAGGTAGTAGAAAGTGTCAAAAGCAACAGGGGAAGGCTCCAGCCAGCTGACCTGACCTAATTTAAGCTGTGAAACGTGGCTCAGTCCCTGGGAGGGGCTGCAGGTGGGAAGCCACAGTTTCCCATCCCCGCATCAGCACCTTCTCCCCAGCCCGGGGGTTCAGCTGGAGCTCAGGGGCACAGGTTCTGCGTTTGCCCTTCCCCTCCAGAATTCATTTACTGCTGCTGGGCAAAATCAGTGTCACGGATGTGGTCTAGGTTCAGTCTTCCTGTTGCCAAGGTCTCTACTTGAGGAGAAAAATCCCTCAAACAGGAACCCCAGAGGAAGATTTTCAGCTCGGTCCAATCTGCAGCCTGAGCTGCTTTCCTCTTGGCTTGGTTTAAAAGGGTGGAAGTGGTATCTGGAGGCTCAAGTGACCCGTGAGGAATGGTTCCCACTCACCGACAGGCACTGAGTCACACAACACCACCACACGGCCTCGAAAGCTGCGTCCAGACACGCTACTGGATCTATCCTCCCTTTCCTTTTCCCTTTTAATCTTCTCATTTCCCTTTATATAACAATCAAGTTGTCGCCACCCCAATTTGGAGTTCATGCAGGATTCTTCCACATCTATCTCTCCTGGACACGCAAGGTTCCATCTTAATTATGAAGTTACATATTTGTCTGCTGCATCATTTTAATTATAGAGCCCAGACACATCAAGGAACCTGAACACGGGAGCCTTTCAAATGCGATCACACCGCAGGGCATAAACTGATCTAGAGCGTGCATTTTGAAAATTTATTAATTCTGCCGTGCTGAGATACATTTCTAAAATCAACAGTTGCCAGGGACATCTGCCTTATCAACTGACATTTCAAAGCTGATCATGATACAATCATCTCCCAGAAGCTAAGAATAGGATCCCGGCAACTGAAACATTCTACTGCTAAAGGTGTACTAACTCTGATTTCTGCTGTCCTCCCCACTGCTAGCTTGAAAAACGCCAGTTAAACCCTTGCTAATTCAGTTCCCCAAAATTCAGACGATCCATTTCTCAGCTGGACTCACCTAAGACGGAAACAGGCACCTTGAGGTTACTGAGCACAACCCAGGAGCAAAGATGAACGAAGTATTGCAAGATAATCTAGGATGCGAATCCATACACAGCCTTGAGCTGTGAATTCTTTGATTTGCTCTGAAGGTGGTGAGGCACCACAGCAGGTTGCCCAGAGAAGCTGTGGAATCCCTGGAAGTGTTTAAGGCCAGGCTGGATGGGGCTTTGGGCAACCTGCTCTAGTGGAAGGGGGTGTGGAAGGAGATGATCTTTAAGGTCCTTTCCAACGCATTCTGCGATTCTATGATTCCATACAAATTTGCCATCACCAAACGTTTACTAAGGGATTTTCTAACAGGGTTTTCTTGCTATTAGAAACCCTTCTGGCTTCCACAGTTTAATATTAAAAAAAAATAAAAAGCTTTATGGAAAAGGGAACAGGGAGAACAGGACAGGCTGTTCGGAACAGACACCAATCTAATCAGAAACATAAAAGATGGCACCTTGAGTGCTGAAACAAGGATGGATTAGCACAAGGGGAAGCCACCGGTCTGGGATCCAGCCTTAAACACCGAGCACCAACCTATTAGAGGGTCCGTGACATGCGTCCAGTCGATGCAGCACTGCAGCTCCAGCTGATAGTGAGACTGAATGTAGAGGAGAAGGTGCTGGTAAAATCCTATGCCAGCAACTAAGTGAGTCCGGTACGCGCACTCCAGAGTGCTGCGGCTGTGAATGTGCTGGAGGGAAGAGAGGTGAAAAGATTGTCACTGCAGCCCGATGACATTTTAGGCTGGAAACCCAAGTTATATGAAGCAAAATAGCAGGCAACTCAGCTTTTGTTGGTTTTGCACAGTTCTGCACCTCCATTTGCTCAACGGTGTTTTATCTAGTAGTATTTACTGAGGGTAGACACCAAGGAGAAACACTTGGAGCAACAAAGAATAAAAGTAAAATCAAGGTGTCTGGTTAGAACACGCCGTCATTACATCCAGACAACCAGATCACCAGGAGACAGGTCAGAGCATTGGAAAATACAGCGTGAATATTTTGTATTTTCCAGTGATCAATTCTAAGGGGAAAAAAAAATAAACTAGCGCTGACAAAGCCTCCTAAGTCCACCACTGGCACTCGTTCTACGTGGAAAATGTGTTTTGTGAAGCTGGGAAGCCAAAAATTAAGTAAATGATGCTGGAATATACTCTGGAGTGGCAGCCCTCGCAGCAGAGCATTAGAAGTTACCTGCCCACAGCTAGCCAAAAAGCACATCAGCTCCACAACTAAAATTCAGGACTGCCCAGCGTTCAGATAACAACATCTCCAAGCAAATAAAACCTTTAACTTGCTCTGACCCACTGCCTGCCCAGAGACTCTCTCATACCAGAGCAACAGATCCTTACCTTCTTATTTGTTTTAATGAGCTGGATAACTTCATAGTAAACTTTCCTCCAGAGCAGTTCTTCTGCTTTTCTTCCATAATCCACTGGGTGCAAGAACATCAGCTTCACACACAGCTCTCGCAGCCTGAGAGAGACAGCAAAGAATTCGTGTTTAGCCACAGCAGCTTCAAATACAGCTGCCACTACATGAGCAAAACCAAGAAAATCTGAATTAATTACGATGGATGAGCTAGGCTATCGGGTGATGGTACAGCTTGTGCTGCTCCCACACAAGAACATCTGGAAAAGCCCACCCCTAACCAGTTACCACGGCTCAGCTGGCCATCAGCAGCTTCTTAAACTGCAGCAGTGTAAAAAATTGTCTATGGCCACAGGCTAGAAAGAAAAGACAACCCCACGAGGTATCTTCTGAACCCGAAAAAAGATTTATCACATACAAACACGAAGTTTCTACATCGCACTTCTTTTTTTTTAAGATAATTACAAGGAAGGCACCAGCCAACAGCTTTTTTGTATTATAGTGGCACCTGGGAAAGCCCCCAGCCAGAGATTCTGTGGCTAGGTGTTGTTCAAATACCTGAAATTTAGCCTCTGCTCCGAAAACCTGGAGGAATCCGTCCTCAGTGGGTGCACCACAAAGTGAACACACCGCAAAACCGTTGATTCAAGACGTCCACGTGTTACTTCATGTGGGTTTTTCCAGAGAAATACAAAAAAATGACCGCCCTGCCCAACTTACTTGTTCCTCAAGCTGATGTTCTCTGGCTTGAACACTTCTTGATACGCTGCCTTATTACCGAGGATGAGATCCAATCGATGAACAGCCTCTACCACTGCTCTGCAAGGTAATAAAAACATAAAGAGGAGCTTCAGCACGGGTTGTCTGAGGTTATTTTACGAGATCTGGAGTCTCTGCATGGAACCATACATTTAATTTGTTATAAAATGAATTAATTCCCAACGATCGCTACTTTGATAGGGCGAATCAAACTTCCACCAATTCCTGCTTCCTTACCAATTCATCTATGACAGAAAGCAACTTATTTGCCAAAATTTCTTCTCCTTCTTTACCACGATTCCTTAATTAAAGGTCTTAAAGATCTCTAGATGACAGGTAACAGAGGGATTGTTTTCAGTACACCACAGCACCTGACAGGAGGAGAGGAATGTAGGGAAGACTTGGGAGATCAGAACACCAACCTGAACCAACTTCTTCCTAAAAAATCACGGAGAAAACCCAGACCAGAGTACAAGTGGCCCAGAAGCCTGCCCCTAACCTGGATGTCCTTCTGCTCACTAACATCTTTCTCCTGCGGCGTGGAGATCCTCTGCAAACTCTAACAACCCACTGCTCTCCAAAGGGAGAACGGCAAGCAAGGAGAATCCGTTTTCTTTAGCAGGTTAAGATGCTAAATACAAAGCCACGAAGCATTCGTCCAAGCTCGTGGCATATCGACGGGGGAAAAAGAAGAAAAATAAACCTCCACACACCCCTAGCTTCCCCCAAAGTCACCATCCTTGCTGCAGCCTGTGCTCCGTGTCCCATCGCCACCTCCCAAAGACCTCCTGCAGCAATCACTGTGGCAGGAAGCGACCAGCGCCGTGCCCGGGGAACTGCTTCGCTTCCTATGCAGAAGGGTGGCCAGAAGAAAGGGGAACTGCTGATTCATTTGATTCCCAGAGAGAAGGAGAGGAAATCTATGATCTATTCCCAAAATAGGTAGCCTCTCCGTCTTCAGAACAGCTGTAAAAATGCCTTCACCATACAGAGAATTGGCGGCTGCTGGGGGTTGGACCCAAGCTCACACATCATTGACACCACCAGGTGGGAAACAACTCGGTGATTTCCTTTTTTTTTTTTTAATACCTAAAAAGGTGCCACGAAGCCCTGTTAAAAGATCCTCGAGTCCAACAGCGACACATTACTTCCCACAAAAGCCAGACGCGGGCACTTGGAGCCACCGGACCCTTTTGCTATTTTTTTTTTTTATGGGATCCTAAAAACTTGATGCCACAAAAACCACAGGGAGCAAGGTTTCTCTTTTAGGATGCGGGTGCTTGTAGGGCACAAGGGATGCCCCATGCTAGAAGCTCTTCTTAGCACAAACTCCAGGAGGAGGCAGAGGCAGGGGCTGCAATGGCCGGAGGTGACTTGCAAGAATCGGATGCCCAGTGGGAAGGAACGCTTTCTGTGTGTCCCTACAGCTCCAGGACAGGGCGAGATGGCAGAGAGAGTTTTATTTGTCCTGTATTTCTTTATTTAATGCATCACCAAGAGGCACGGACTTGGAGGAGCGTGAGGTTTCTCAGGGAGAGGAGCTGCAGCCGCTCGCTTGATCCTGGCACGTGTCGGTGCACAAATACTGCCCAGAACAAGGCTGGCAGGCGAGGAGAGGAGGGCAAAGCCAAGAGAACGCTGTCAAAAAAAAATACCTGGTCGCCCTAAAATAAAAAAAGCAGATTGAAACAGCAGCCAGATTGATCCAGCTGCCACGATCTGAGGTGAAACTCCGGGATTATCCGTCGGGGAAGAGTTAAATGGAACCGATCCGAGGCACGCAGCAAGGAGCGCAAAGTAAAGGAGAGTGAGATACTGCTTGACCTCATCAACTCTCGGGCTGAAATTGAGAAAAATTGTCAAAGGTTCAGGTAGACAGCTGGCTAGGAGAGCTATCAGCCACAGCGAGGAAATTTGTGGCTGCTGCAGATTTTATAAACCCTGCGCCGAAACCACGACACTCCTGGCTCAAAGGAGATGGAGATCCCCAGGAGCTGCTGTAAGAAACCACTCAGCCAATTCTGCCGTAAGGAAACGACCTCCTTCATGCCCCGAGGACCAGCCCCACGTCTGCTCAAGGAATCTAACCTCAAAGGGCCAAAACCAGCGCCAAAAACCTGTCCGAAGCACGCCAAGGAAATGGATTTTAGCTCCTCCAAGCTGCCACTTGTGCTTTGTGTTTTCGGTCAAGGGTCTCTCCAGGTTTCTCCGAGGGAAGCGAGTTTAGAAGGGGGTGATGAGGCTGGGAGAGGTGAAAGGCCGGGCCCGATGTCACCGGGCAAGCCAGCAGGACGAAAACAAATGGGCTGTGCCCAAAAACATCTCCCTTCAGCACCTCGCTCAGCTCGGAAGGCGCGCTGTCACTGCTCCGCTCGCCTGCCAGCCTGCTTCACAACCGGAGAAACGGCGAAAAAGGGGGCAAGAGGTGGGGGTGGTCCCAAAATAAGGCATCCACGGAGCACCTCGGCACGGTGCCTCGGTCCTGCAGGGCTGGGGAGACCAAAACTGCCCGGATTTTGCCCTGACAGCACCTGCATGGCGTGGAGACGCAGCAGGAGCAGAGCCCCAAGGAGTGTTTTTGTCACCAGGGCTCGCAGCAGCCGTAGCCTTGCCCTCCTTCCAGCAGGAGCCTTCCCAGCCCCAAAATCCTTCCCCCATGTGCCACCGGTGCCACACGGGCCCTGTCGCAGCCTCCCCTTTCCCTGGGTGTCCCCAAGTCTTACCCACGTCCTTCTGCATCCTCGCGTCCCCTACCCCATCCCCGTGGACCCTGCACGACTCCTTCCTCCCCCCAATGTCCTGACCCATCTCCCTGCCCCCTTTGCCTGACCCCCTCGCATTTTCCCTGCATCCCCTTCCCCACATCTTCTCCCCCACCTCCTTTTTTCCTTTTCCTTCCCCTCTTTTGCCTGGGATCCTCCCCCACCTCCTTCCCCAGACCCCCCCTACCCCCCCCAGTCTCCTTTCCCTTGCCCTTCCCACACCCCCAGCCCCTTCCCCCCCGATCCTCCCCAATTTCCCCCTTTCCCCTCCCCTTCCCCTGATCCCCCCCTTATCCCTATGATCCCCCCGATCCTCCCTGCTCTCCTCGATCCCCCGATCCCCTTCATTTCCCCCACTCCCCCTAATTTCACCCACTCCCTACCACCCCCCCTGCTTCCTGGGATCCCCCCTGACACCCCTGATCCCCCCCAGCCCCCTCAATTCCTCCCAACCCTCCTGATCCCCGTGGTCCCCCCTGGTCCCCTCGGGTCCCCTTGATTCCACCCACTCCTCCTGCTCACCCACAGCCCCTTTGATCCCCCCCCATCCCCTTCACCCCCCCGATCCCCTTCAACCCTCTCAGTCTTCTTGACCCCCCCCGATTCCCCCTCACCCCCCCGGTCCCTGGCATCCCCCCTATCCCTCCCAGCCCCCTTCAAACCCTCTCGGTCTCTTTAACCCCCCCCGGTCCCCCTGATCCCCCCTCACCACCTCAATCCCCGGGACCCCCCCCTTGTCCCCAGACCCCCCCTGGCCCCCCTATACCCCCCCAACCCCCCCACACCCCCTCGACCCCCTTCAACCCTCTCCTCCTTGATCCCCCCCGCTCCCCCCTATCCTCCCTCACCCCCCCGCTCCCCTCAACCCCCCGGGACCCCCACGGTGCCCTCCCAACCCCCTCAAACCCCCCCTTAACCCCCTCAATCCCCCTCCCCTCGGGGCTCCTCACCGGTACAGCCGCTTGGTGTGCAGCACCTTAGCCTCGGGCTCGCCGCTCTCACCGCCGGCCCCGCCGCCTTGGCTCATGGCTCCCCGGCGGGGGGGCGAGGCCCGGAACCTTTCCGGAGCCTTCCCGGGGCCTTCCCGGGGCCCCCTCAGCGCCGCCCGCGCCGCCGCCGCCGCCGCCCCCGGCCCCGCTCGGCCGCCATGGCTGCCCCCTAGCCCCCCTTCGCGCGAGCTCTCGCGAGATTTCGGCGGCCGGGCAAACATGGCGGCGGCCGGCCCGGCCTCACCTCGCGAGAGCCCGCCTCCCGCCGCGCCAGGACTTCGTGCTGGCAACATGGCGGCCCTGAGGGCCGGCAACATGGCGGCCGCGCCAGTACTAATGGCTGGCAGCTCTGGCGGCCGGGCCGGCGTGCTCAAAGCGGGGGGCGGAAATCGGCGCTATCGATGCAAAGATCGAAGCCGAAATTTCCTTGAAGTGGTATATTCTTTATTGCAGCGCTGGATGCACGGGGGATCTCTCCACCTATCGTGCATACCCAAAGTGGAAAGCAGTCTTGAATTTATACAATCAATCTGTCAATATTCTACAAGCGCCTGTACATATTCAACACCTATCCCCGCCTTCCCTCGCTTCTCATGCTAATTAGCCTTTTGGCACCTTACACCTGCGTAAAGCCTCCCAAGAATTGTGGGCAGGGGTCTTTGGGACGTGGGCAGTGGTCTTTGGGAGGAAGACCCCGAGCCTTCCTCACAGTGTACTTTTCACCTTTGGCCAGGAATCTGCTGAGTTGGCAGGTTTCATAATTGCAAGAGCAATTAAGAATTTGTTGTATCTTTATAATGAATTCCAATGTCCAGTTTCGAGATACATAGTCCTTACATTTGTTTCTCTGTCCGTCTGCCGCTTCCTTATCATGAGTTCCAGTGTCTTGTTTCGTTGTCTGGGGATTGTCCTTACCTCCCCAATGCCTCCCCAATGCCTCCTTAATCACCATGGAGGTGCTGGGACCGGTTCTTTCAGCTGCTGGGCCCCGGGGGGCTTCCCTGTGGCCGCCTCACACCATGGGTCGGGCGGGAGCTGCAGGGCTGGGCTTCCCCGGACAGCCTCTGAGTCCCCCCCTCGGTGTCGCCTAGCATGCCCTGGATGCCTCCCAGGGCGCCCTCCAAGCCGTTCAGGCAAAACAAGGAATAAATAATAATAATAAATAAACATTCTAAATAAATAATAGGAGTAAATCATAAATTCTCTGCCTAGAGTCTGGTGTCCAGCAGAATCACGGGGCCCTCAAGTGCGCTCTTGTGCACACCAGGAGCCTCCTGTGGTACTCCAGATCCTCTGTGGGTCTACCAAGGACAAAAAATGTCCTCTGGAAAGGCTTTCAGTGACCCCAATTTTCTCTAGGACACCGTATAAGCCTCCTGGGGCACCCTGCGGTGCTCTGAGAGCCTCCTCTTGAACCCTAGAGGCAAAACAAGGACACTTCCTGGGATCTAGAGGCCTCTGGAGGACACACGGGGCTCTCCAGTGCACCCTTGTGCAACCCTGTCAACCAGGGCCACTCAGAGCCCTCTAGCTCCCCCTGAAAGCCTCCCAGTAACCCCAAAACTAACCCTAATTATGACCCTAGAAGTCACACCCCTTTCTCCCATCAAAAAGTGCCCCCAACAGAAGGCTTTAGGTACACCTGAACTCCCCAGGGGAGCCTTTACGCAGCCCCACATGCAACTGGACCCTCTGTGTTCGCTCTTTCCAAACAACCCTAAATGTATCCCTACCCGGAATCAGCTGCAGCTGGTGGTGTTATTGGGGTTACTGGTGTGTTACTGGGGCTGCTGGTGTTATTGGGGTTACTGGGGCTGCAGCTGGTGGTGTTATTGGGGTTACTGGTGTGTTACTGGGGCTGCTGGTGTTATTGGGGTTACTGGGGCTGCTCTTGGTGGTGGTACTGGGGTTACTGATGTTACTGGGACCACTGGTGTTCATGAGGTGGCTGCTGCGTTACCGCTGTTACTGGTGTGACTGGGGCTGCTGGCGTTACTGCTGTGGTGCTACTGGGGCTGCTGGTGCTACTGGGATTGCCGGTGTTACTGGTGCTACTGGGACTGCTGCTGTTACTGGTGTATTACTGGTGTGTTACTGGTGTGTTACTGGGGCTGCGCCCCCCGACAGGCCCCAGGCCCCCTCTGCTCCCGTCCCCTCCCCACAAACGCCGTGGCGGGGGGGGGGGGGGGGGGGCGGCGGGGAGGCCCCGGGCCCTGTCCCAGCCCCGTTCCCGGCCCCGGGGGCGCTTTGCGGCGGCGGCGCTTTACGGCGGGGCCCGATGAGCTTTTACGACGCCTTCCGCGGCTTCTTCGGGCTCCCGGGGGGCCGCAGGTACCGGGGTCGGGCCCGGGACCCCCTCCCGGAGCCCCCTCCGGGCCTCCCCTACACCCCCCCGGCCCCTTCTGCGGGCCTCCCGTTCCCCTTCCCGGTCTCAGCGCCACCCCCCCCGCAGGCCCCGGGAGCCGCTGTTCGGCGGAGCGCCGCGGGACGAGGACGAGGACGAGGACGAGGCCGCCGAGGGCCCCCCCCGGCCACCGCCGCCGCCCCCCGATGTCTTCGGCTTCGGTTTCGGCCCCGGGGGGGCCCTCGAGGAGCTGTTCCGGGACGCGGCTGAGCTCCTGGGCTCCTTCGGGGGGGCTTGGGCCGGGCCCCCCCCGGCTATAGGTGGGAACGGGACCGCAGGGGGGGGCCCCGAGGCCCGGCCTCACCCCCCCTCACCCCCGGTTGTGCCCCGCAGAGCCCCCCCTGCCCGGCCCCGGCCCCGGGCGGCCGCTGCGGGACTCGATGCTGAAGCACCCGGACGGCCCCGAGGGCTCCCGAGACCCGGCCCGGCCTTGGAGCCTCCTCCCTGAGGTACGTGGGGGGGGGCCCTGCCCTGCCAGGGGGGGCCCTCGGGTAGCGGAGCCCCCCCCCCGGTCCCGGCACCGGGCTCCGGTGACCGGTGCCTGGCTTTCCTTGCAGCTGGAGGACGCTCGCCCGGCCCCCCCGGAGCGCAGGGAGGACCGAGGTGGGTGTGGGGGGCGCCTCTTGTATGGGGGGGGGGGTCGGGGTTCGTTGTCCCTTCCCCGTGCTCACCTTGCGGCCCCCCCCGCAGATCTGGACTCGCAGGTGTCCTCGGAGGGGCTGGGCACCATCCTGCGGCCCCACGAGCCCCAGCCCCGCTCCTACTTCCAGAGTGTCTCCGTCACCAAAGTGACGCTGCCTGATGGGGTGAGTGGGGGTGCCCCGTGACACCTTATGGGTGCCCCTTGACCTGTGTGGGTGCCCCGAAACCCCGTGCAGGTGCCCTGTGCCATGGTGTGGGTGCCCCATGCTATGGTGTGGGTGCCCGGTGCCATTGTGTGGGTGCCCTATGACACCTTATGGGTGCCCCATGCCATGGTGTGGGCGCCCCGTGACCCCTCGTGGGTGCCCCTTGACCCCGTGTAGGTGCCCCATGCTATGGTGTGGGTGCCCCATGATACCTTATGGGTGCCCCATGCTATGGTGTGGGTGCCCCGTGACACCTTGTGGGCACTCTGTGACCCCTTGTGGGTGCCCTGTGCCATGGCATGGGTGCCCCTTGACCCGTGTGGGTGCCCCATGACACCTTGTGGGTGCCCCTTGACCCCTTGTGGGTGCCCTCTGCTATGGTGTGGGTGCCCCATGACACTGTGTGGGTGCCTCTTGACCCCTCGTGGGTGCCCTCTGCTATGATGTGGGTGCCCCTTGACCCTTTGTGGGTACCCCTTGACCCCGTGTGGGTGCCCTGTGCCACGGCATGGGTGCCCCATGCCATGGTGTGGGCACCCTGTGACACCTTGTGGGTGCCCCGTGCCACTTTGTGCCCCGTGCAGGCGGTGGAGGAGCGCCGCACGGTGCAGGACAGCCACGGCCGCCGCGAGACGACCGTCACCCTGCGGAGGGGCGCCCAGGCCTTCGTCAGCACCACCACGGAGGACAGGCAGGGCAAGGAGCACCGCGAGGAGCTGCTCGGCGTGGACGACCGTGAGTGGGGCGCCGGGGAGGGGGACAGGAGGGGTGAGGGGAAGGGGACAGCGCCCTGCGAGCGAGCCCCCCCTGCCCTCCAGGGGAGCTGGCACAGTTCGCAGGCACGTGGCCGCCGCACGACGAGCTCCGTGTGCCCACCCTGAGCGACCCCTCGGCCGTGCTGGGCAGCTTTTTCCGTCGCTGGTTCTCTGGCTGGTAGCCCTGACCTCCTGCTGGCCACCCCCGGTACGTGAGAGGGGTGTGGGGGGCACACGGGGGGGCTTTCTGGCTCTGCCCGGGGTGGGTGCAGCCCCTTCTCACCGCCCGTTTTCCTCGCAGGTGGGCCAGGTCCTGCGGGGACGCGGTGGCTGCGCTGGGGGCTGCCCCCCCCCACCTCCTTCTGGGGCACCGCCGCGTTTTGGGGGCAAATGTGTAGATGTGTACAGAGTAATAAAATCTATTTATGCTAACGGTGGTGTGCGAGGCTCCTTCGGGCACGGGACCCCCCCCAGATTTGGAGGTGGGGGTCTCGCGGCAGCTCCGGGGGCTGCCCTGTGGGTGCAGACAGCCCCGTGCCCGCCTCCCCCCCTCCTGCCTGGGAATCGCCGGCACTGGGAGCGCTGGGAGGCACCTACAGGGCACTGGAGAACAGCAGGGGGGGACTGGGAGGCCTGCAGGGGACTGCAGAGAGCACCGGGGAGTCCAGCAAGGTCTCCATGGTGTGCTAGAGCCCTTCGAGGCCTCCAGAAGGTCCTAGGAAGCACTGCAAGGCCCCAGGATGCTTGAAGGCAGCACTGGGAGGGCTCTGTGGCATCCTGGAGGACACTGGAGGTCACTGGGAGGGTTTCAGGTAGTCCTTGTAGACACGCGAGGACTCTGGAGTGGATTATTGATTCACAGAAGGGCCGTGGTGCTGCCTGCAAGGACTCCAGGGCACCCACGAGGTCACTGGGGAGCGTTCCCATGGCTCCAGCTGCTTTTGGAACAAAACGTGGGCCCCTGGGAGGCCCCTGGAGCACACTGGAGAGCTCTGTGACACCTCCAGAAGGCAGTAAATTAAAGGAAGTGTCCCCAGGAGGCCTCTAGGGTGCAAGAATTGTGCCCTGCGTTAGACCTTTGCTTTTAGGATCCTTACCCAATAGAACCGGGCTGTGGGGAGATCTGCTAACCCCACAGGAAGGGCTGAAAGCTGCAAGATGGTTAAAAGGAGGAGTTCATGGCACGGAAGAAGCAAAAAAAAAAAGCCTGCAGGACCAACTCTGGGCATTCACATGGTCGGTGGTGGCACCTTTAATGAAGAAAGGGGCATGAGGGTGCAAGAGGCTGCGGGGTAGGACACCCCGGTGCTTACACGGTGCTCACACGGTGTTGTTGGTGCCAAGCCCCTCATCTCGCCGCCGTCCTCGCCGGGTGGAGGTGCCCAGCTGCACAGGGAAAGCAGAGGAGCCACCTGGCTGCTGCTCTGCACCGCAAGGAGCAGCTCTGGTGGCGCTGGGAGGCCCCGAGCACCCACGGGGACGCCAAGCACGGGCAGCAAAGGGGAACCCGGCCCCGGGATTCAGAGGGAAGCTGCTCAGCCCCTGTGAGAGCGTGTGGCTGTACCTGAGCTTTCCAGTGCCCGTTCAGGAGGCTGAGCATCGTCTTCCGAAGCCGTCTCAGACGCTGCCCGTTTCAGCTTCTGAACCTCCTGGGAAAGACAGAAGCGGTCACAGGAGGGAACCGCAGCAGCAGCAGCGGCTCAGTTTCTCCAGGGGAGCTCAAGGCAAGCGTTGCCTGGAGGGAGGCGAGGCTCTCTCTGCTCTCTGGCAGGAGAAGGAAGGGCTGAGGAGCATTATTTGTGTCTGCAGCCACAGCGCAGACGTGGGCCAGGCCCCACAGCCTTGCCTCCACCCTCTACGCTTGCAGCTCCAGCCTCTCCAGGGGTTGTGCTCATCCCGGCCTCGTTTCACAAAGTGCAGGATCACCTCCTTCACGCTGCTGAGCTCTGCCCTCAGCGAAGCCAGCTGCTCCAGCAGGAGCTGGATCTTCTTGGCTTGGACCTCCACAGAATCCAGAGAGTTCCTGCGGCCAACAGGAAAGCAGTAGATCCCGTCAGAGCTTGCCCTGTCCCCTCCTGAGAGCTTCCAAGCCCAGCGAGGAGGCTGTGCTCGGCTCTCCTTTCTTTTTCCTTCGCGTGGGTGCTTCCCTTCATCACTGGGTTTAGCAAAAGGCGAAGACCCAAAGACCTACACGAGCCCAGGACGCTACGAAAATGAGTGCAAGTAGCCAGAGGTCAGAAGCTGCTACTGCCCAAAACCAAGCCTGGCTCAGGAAACATCTCTTACCGCAGAGACTCCGTTTCTGCCAGCAGCTTCTGGAAAAGAAAAGCTCTCCCTTAGAGAATCGAAGCTGCTGGGGCTCCCCGTGGGCTTCCCCGAGGAGACACGGCAAAGCTGCCGCTTCCTCGGGTCGCTCCAGAGGGAGCCAGAGCAGAAAACGATGCCCCCAGCTCCCAGCAGCAGCACTCCCAGAGGAGCTGCCTGCCCCGCAGCAGTCGCTCACCTGGGCCGCTTTCCTCGCCCCCGTTTTCCAGCCCAGCCGCGGGGTCCTGCAGCAAACTGCGCCGGCTGCTGCAACGCACATCACCGGGACACGGTTACTCTGCCCGTGGTCACCGCGTCTCCTCCTGCTGCTGGGTGGCAGCGGGTGAAAGGAGGATGCAGGGAACATGGGCATGGCCAGGTGTTTCCTCGTGAAAACTCACCAAGGATCACTGAGACCACGAGGAGGATTTTCAAGAGCTCCTTCTTGCGCAGGGTCATCTTTTTCCTAAGAAGGAGGGAGTCTTGGTGATGGTGTTAATATTCCAAGGGCAACCCCTGCTGTGGGTGGATTTGCAGTCGCAGTCTGGAAAGAAGCCGTTTTGGAAGCCTGCTGTGGAGAGCAAGCTGAGCGGGCAGCCCTCAGGAGAAACTCTCCTTCTGTCCACACTGCCCAGCGCCGCAGGCAGATCTTCCCCGAAGGAAGAGCTCCAGGAGCACCTTCAGAAAGGGCATGGGAATAACCCAGGGAAAAAAACACAGCTACAGAATGGAAACAGCAGTGCCAGAGCTTTGGCTAGTGGTAGCCACAGTGTGCTGGCCGGGCAGTACCCCCTGCCCTCCCCTGCTCACACTCCGGCCTGCGGCCATCCCATTTCTCCCCTAATCCACAACAGAACCGTGTTGTACGTACGCAGCGAGGATGCAAGCGCTGAGGAGGGTCTGCAGCACGAGGACCCTTGCCAGATGGCGAGCAGTGCCGACGACCGTCCCTGGGCAAAGAAATGAGCACAAAGTCAGCTCTCGGTGTTGAGCTCTCCTGCCCCGAATCCCCACCAGAGGCGTGCCCCGGAGGACAGCAGCCTGTGGTGCTTCTGCCACGGGGGAAATGTTGCTGGAGCGATTTCCTTGGGCACAGAGGAGCTCCGTGGGGTCACCCCAGGGGATTTCAAGCAGCAGCGCCCAGCTTACCCGCAGCTTCCGTGGCCGTGTCATGCTGCCTTGCAGGCTCTTGACTGGCAGAGCCAGGAATGAGCTCCAACGAGTGCCTCACCTCTTGCAGCCCAACCTGCACATGGAGGCACCTGCGGGAGGAAAAATCTGAAGCCTGTCTGTCCGCAGGAGCCACAGCAGGCAGGAGCAGCCTCAACAGAGCCCCTAGCCCGAGGACAGGGCTTGGGAAGGCTCCCAGGGGCCTCCCAGCTGCAGCAAGGAAGGGCAGCGGGGCTGGGTGATTTTCAGGGGTCTCCACAGGATCCCTGGGCAGCCTGCTCCAGCGCCTCACCACCCTCTGGGTGAAGAATTTCTCCCCTACATCTAACCTAGATCTGCTCTCAATATCCCCATGCTGTTCAGGGAGCAGGGACAGTCCCCTACCATGGCCACTGTGTCCCAGGATGCTGGCGGGGTCTCTGCCCGCACGGCCACCCCGCTCAGCCAGGCAGGGCCTCCCCATACAGCAAAACCTGGGGCTTGGCCCCAACCTGTGGGGCAAAACTTGGGGCTTGGCCCCCCTGTGGGGCAAAACTTGGGGCTACTGCCTCCCAGCAAAGCCTCAGCATCCCGTACCCGGGGCTCGGCCCCGCTGCCTCCCCTGTGGGCTTGCTGGCGGCCTCGCTCTGCGAGGGGCCCGGCGGTGCCCCCGGGCGCCTCTTTCGGGGAGCCTTCCTCGCCATCTCCGGGGTACTGCAGACCTCAGGCTCACCCCAGGGGTGAGCACAGACGCCTCTGAGGTCACAGAGGTGCCCCCTGAGGTGGCAGCTGTGGCATCACCCCGGGGTCTTTTCCCCTAGGTTCTTCGGAGGTTCTTCTTCTGTAAGACCTAGCCCAAACACAAAGCCTTGCCATGGTGCCCGTGTCGTTTTTACGTGCAGGTTTCACATCTTGGTGAGAAGAGGCATTTTGTTTTATTGCACCATTTTGCAGACTAAGCATATTTTGCAAGCATGAGACAGAACGGGGCACAGACACCAAAGCACTTGATGCTTATTTCTTTTACTTTCTAACAGGGTTTCTCTGCGCTTTTCACTTGTTTGATTTTTAAACTGTCATAGGTATACAGCCTCAGGTCTGGAAAACCACTTCCAAGCTGCCTCTTCTCTACCTTCTGCTAGGGACAAGCCACGGGGATGAAGCTTTGCTGCCTTACCGAGCCTGAAGCAAAGTTAATTCTCTTAGAGGTGCCCCCAATCAACACAGAGCCAGGGGGCTGACATCCAAACAATGTGATGAAATGTCAGAGTTGGGATGTCCACCACCAGTTTGATCACAGCACTTGCAGCATCCTCTTCAGCTAAAACGATTCCCAAATTTGATTGAATAAAAAGACCCAGCCTCACAGCTGACTGTGGTGGGAGCTGCCCTGGATTTCCCATAGTCAAGCACCACTTCCCTCACTACATTTTTCACAGCAAATACCCTCCCATTAATTATAAACCCAACAAGTGCTTTTAATTCTGGCTTTGGCCGTTGTACTGGCAGCAACAGAGCACTGGTTGTGCAAGGCAATCCCAGCAGCTGAACAGGGATTAAAATTCTTCATAAATACGTTTATTTTTTACACTGAAAACCCTGGAACTGGGGGCAGGTAGGGGGAGACTCTGAGCAGAAGTGGGAGCTCTGAAGAAGCCTTGGAGTGGAGTGTACTGGGAGTGTACTGGGAGTGTACTGGGAGTGTACTGGGAGCTTTGCGCACGGCCCCTCTGCCGCCTGAGGGCTGGAGGAGGCGGGGCTGCGCACGGCCCGCGGCGCCGCGTGCAGAGCTCGTAGCCCCGCCCCGTTTTGCGCACGGCCCTCGCGGGCTATAAAAGCGGAGGGGAGCGGGCGGGCCGGGCCAGTTGCGTTCTGAGGAGTGAAGGGGGAGGGTCTGTGTCAGGCCCTTGTGCTTATTGTGGGGTGGCTTTTTCAGCCTCGTGTGGTGTTTTCTGGAGGTGTATTTTCAATCTGGTGTATTTTCCGGACTACAAAGGGAAGGGGTTACTGTCCTTCATCATAGGTGCATCTCACTTTGAGAGACAGGGCTGTGGAAGGCTTATTCGGGGTGTTCGTACCACATGCTTAAACCACTGAATGTCAGGGATTGTCAAAAAGTGGTTAAACAGGCAAAAAAAGGAGCCGTGGAAGGTTCTGTTTCTGTGTGTTTTCATTTGAGTGGTGAAGGAAAACAACCGAAATCTGGAGGTGGTGGCCAAAACCAGAATGGTTTGGCTTTGGCTGGTGTTAACATGTAGCATCTATTTCAAAGGCTCCTATATCATGCCAATAGGCCCAAAATACTATAATTACGTATGGGGAGCTGGGGAAGGGGGCTTTGTGTTGACACACACAGGGGAGGTGGTGGTTGGGGTGGGTTTTGCCCATGCACATGTGTCCCTGATCTTATTTAGCTCATGCAACTTTTCCCTTCGTTGTTAGAAGTGAAAAATCCTGGGCCTAATGCAGCCAATTACTAAATAAGACCTCGTGTGCTGTTCCATTTAAATGAGTTTGTCAGCTGATGGAGGTAAATTGCCCAGGAAACATCTGTAGGTTCAGCTACTGGGCTGATAAAACCAAATAGCTGCAGCGTGAGCTGAACGCGCTCCTGAGCAGTGGTTGTACGTGCATTAATGCAGATGTTTTCTTAACAGCCAGAAGAGTAAAATCAGCAAAATGGCAACTGCTCAGAAGCAGAAGAACTGTACGGTATGACTTTGTCATGTTTCAGCACAATGTGCTATTCAAATAAAGAAAAACAGTGAATCGTAGCTGAAGTAATGCACCCAGGTGCTTTGTAAGATTTCTGGGTTGGAAAATGATGGATTAATTCAATACTCACCTACACATAAAGGTGCTCAAAATAGGTTTAAAAGTCTGAACTTTGCAGTCATACACTTGGTAGAAATTGTCAATGTCCTAAAAACGTAGGAACACCAAGTGTGAAGAAAATGATTAGTTTTATAAATGCTTGTCAATTAAAATGTTAGGCAGCAGAACAGACCGCAGGCTGCACGTTTGATGTTGAAAGCTATTTTTCCTCTTACAGAGTGCGGTTGTGTTTCCCAATAAAATAACCACAGAGCAGCAATCTCTGACGCTGGTGAAGAGGCTCTTGGCGGTGGCAGTGTCCTGCATCACGTACCTGAGGGGGATCTTCCCTGAAAGTGCCTATGGGACAAGATACCTGGATGGTAACAGGCTCTTTGCATGATGCAGTGGCACAGGGTGGTTGTTAAGTTGGCGTTTTTAAATAAATTAAAGTTCATTTAATTAAAGGCAATAGCTATTTCTTATGAATGTCATAAAACTTTGCTAATATTACGGAGTTTTATTAAAGATAGGGGTGATGCTGATGCAGGAATTAGAATATTTAGAGCAATGTAAGTGATAGTCTACTTTTAACATATAATTCTGGGGAATGAACTTCACTTTTAGTGTCATAATTTTGTCATATAATATAAATATTATATTAAAAAAATATTTAACATATAAAAAAAATATTTAACATACTTTTTTTGTTGTTGTTTTGAGATCTGTGCGTCAAAATCCTGAGGGAAGACAAGAACTGTCCTGGCTCTACTCAGCTGGTGAAATGGTATGTTAACTAGAACACTTGCATGGTGTGTGAGCTCGAAAGATGCCTTCCTTGCTTGCAACTCTAAAGAAAACTTCACTTTCTACAAGTAAACAACTGCACGGGCAGTGTTTTTAGTAACAATTTTTTACTCAGAAAATAAAACCGCACGCATTTTGGTAAAGCTGTCGTTGATTTCTTCAGTTCCTGTTCTAGGAAGCTTACAACCCAGTGTTTCATAGGGCTCAGTCACTGTTTAGACTGAGTGTGCTTTATGTTTGGTTTCCATGGGTGCAGGAGAATGCTCACGATGCAGATGAATGCAAAAAACATAACCAGCGATTCCTCTGTGACTGGGTAGGGGGTGCAGTGTTCCCACGAAAACTGAGCCTGTTGCTGTTCTGCATCTTGTGTTTGAAGGTCTGGAGCTAACTTTGTGTAAGAAAGTGGTACCGTGGGCCTTCCTATTCCAAACCAGAGTTGTCTCTGCAGGTGGTAGCCCTCTTGCACGTTCACCCAGTCGAGTGCCTCAGTTGGGACTCGAGGTATTTATCGTTTTCCTTTCTGTTCGCAACGAGGTTGGTTCCTGGCTGCCCTCCCTGTTGTTTAGAAAGGTGTGTATGAGGCAAAGGGCACCTGGGGTGTTTCTTGTCTGCCTGGGGAAATGGATTCCTTCCCAGCTCTGCAGGAGAATGGGCTTAAATACCTCCAACTTCCTCACTGCTCAGATGCCCTCTGGTTACTGAGGTGTTGCCTGCAGTTGTTTCACTACTGGGTGCCTCCAGGTGTGGCTTTGATTTCCTTTCAGAAGTGTTTGGGTGACTCCCGAGGTCCTCTCGGTTCTGCAGGGTAGGGGAAAGGGTGCAGCAATTTCGTGCACGGGATTTAACCCCGCTGCAGGCCGCGTCGAACCCTTTAGGAAACGAACTGGAGTCACTGCCCATGCACTGAACGTGTTGTGGTCGAGCTCAAGCTGCACCAGGGCTTTGAGAGGACACATTCCTGCTTTTAGGACCTCTCAATTTTCACGCTTACACCAGAATGAGAGGGCGAGCGTTTAGAAACAAAGCAGTTCAGCAGCTGGGGCTTCGAGGCAGTCGCTGCGAGGTGCTGGAGATGCTGAGCTGTGATTTTGGGGGTGTGACTGGGTCACTCAGATGGGAACCAAGCATTAGTATGCAAGGGCAGTGGCACAGCAGCCTGAGGATGCTGGCAAGGGCTTGTGCAAGCCCTTCGTCGCTTACAGGTGAGCAGAGTTTTGTAACTCAGCATTGTGGACGTGCCAAAAGTAACGCCTGCTCGTTGACCACAGTCAAAAGAACTGCAGGGGAAATTACAGTAAGTTTTGGGGTCCTGTTTGCATGTTATAGGAAAACAAAATTCCAGCAGCTAAATAATAACGCCTTTGTGCTTCAGAGATGTTCAGTTGAAGCATTCATACGCTGATTTGTGAATCCATATATAAAATTTGACACTGATAAGCATCCAATGGCCTTGTTTTGTTTCCTTATAGATCATATTTTTACTTGGTAAGTAAAAAAAAATTATTACTAATAAAAAGACATGATGGAATAAGTATTATTTTAGCTACAGCAGTAGTAAGACTGTACAAAGACTTTAATTCTGTGGGAGTATTTTAATCAGGACTAGATGGACAATCTTATTTGATTTTTGCAGGATGTTAGGATGCTATGATGCCTTGCAGAAGAAATATGTAAGTCTTCTAGTATCATTTGTTTGTTTTTTTTAAGTGTATGGGAATGTTCATTTATAGAATTCCACTGCCTGCCACTGTAGTTCTAGGACTTTCTGGTTACAGGGTAGCTCAGATTCCTTCAAATAGGCCTCCAGTGGTCATAATTGGTTTTGAGGGCTAAAGAAACAAAACAGCTTGGTAAGCAAAAAAAAAAGGCTGTAGAGTATATCTAATTATTTTTTTTTGCTTTAATTATGTTTCCAACAGCTAAGAATGATTGTCCTAGCGGTAAGTACATCAAAAGTAAGGCACTACTCTAAGGATCCGTGCTTAGATGTATGTACAGTTCTTAATCTGCTTCCTGTCTTTACTTTTAAAAATCCAGGTCTATACCCACCCAGAAGATCCTCAGGTAAATCTGGTAGAATAATTCCTTTGATGACTAATGACAGGATAGGCAGAGTGAAGCTTGCCTGTATATAAGCAGTAGGACTGAATTTTCTCCCCAGTGCATGTCCTAACTCTGTGTAACAAACTCATGGCTCTTTGTGGGGAAAATCCATAACTAACCACTGTCCCCTTGTCTGTGAGCTGGGTGAAATAGTTCCATAGCAATTAAAATGTGGATAGAATATTTAATTCTAAAAACTTCTGCTAAAGTTTCTTTTAAAATATTTCATTGGGGTGATTCCAGGGGAGAACTTTAGATTTTTGATTTGATTAATATAGTGTACATTAAAACTGTTGAAGTATTCCTGTGCTGTATTTCAGGCTGGGAGCTAGGAGCTATCATCATTTTGTTTAAATACCAAGTTATCAAATGCCTGAGTAGAAGCAGTAGCTGTTTGCTTGACAACTTTAATAATTGCTGTTTGTTTGCAGACAATTACTGAATGTTATCACTTCAAATTCAAGTACACCCACAACGGGCCACTCCTGAATTTCAGCAGGTACTGTCCCCGTGACTGCTCTGCTCTGTGGTTTTAAAGCTCATTGCATGCACCAACCCAAACGTAAGAGCTTCAGATTTTCTGGTTGGCTTTTGCTCCTCTAAATCTGGATCTTACGACTAATTTTATCAGTGCATCCTTACTAGTTAGGCTGTTTTTAAAATACAGTGAATTGTTTTAGTGTGTCGTGAGGATATTTGTGAAATATGCAGTCAAAAAAAACGTTCCTTAGCTACAAGGAAGTAACTTGTTCTAAACAAATACCGAAACGTGACCAGTTCTTTCCTTGCGTAACGTACTCCTTCCAGTTTTTCTCTGACATAAAATGATTTCTAAACTTTTTTTTTTTAAAAAAAGGGGGGGGAGAGTGGGCTACAGTGCTGCAATCCTTTGGCCTGAGGTTGGTTACGTACCTCTGAAAGTCGCGTGGTGGCAGGAGATGGGAGTCAGCCACTGCAGGCTGGTTTTGTGCACTAGGCTGATTCGAAAACAAGTCCTGCTTCCTTGCCACACTGCGGGGAAAGAGAAATGTCTGCGGGGTTGGGAAACACATCTGAGACTGTTTCAGGTGCCTCCAAAAGGCTGTGTGCCTTGTGAAATAACTCGCGTGCCTCAGGCTGGCTGCTCAGGTCCTCTGACACCTCTCTGACCTGGGCTATTTCTGGGAAATGATCAGGCTCTTGTGAAGATGTTAACAAGTTCCAGGGAATGCAGTTGGGAAGGTGATTGTGAGGAGGAGGGAGTGGTAGCAGAGCAAGACCTCTCTGTTTTTAGTGACAGTAAGGTAGAATTTGGGGCAGCTGCTTGGAGTTGGGTGTTGCCGAGCCAGATGCCAGGAGTCCCTCAGGCATCTTCCCTTATCAGTAACCTTCCCTGTCAAAATCAGGAGTGTTACTTGCAGCCCCTGAAATACTATGGGTGTGAGAGACCTAGCAGGACTGGGGCTTGCAAATGTACCAGCTTCTATTTCACATCTGTTTTTAAGCATTGTGTAACCTAAAATATAGCTGTAGGGCACAACTGCTGCACCCCAACGCTTCCCTGATGTTCCTGGCTCAGAATTTGATCTCACAAGGGACAGAGCACGCTGCTCACCTTGGTGGTGGTAGGAGCTGCAGCCCTTGTGATCTCAGAAATGGGATGTCGTGTCTGTGTATTATAACACTGAAACCATTCTGTATAAAAAAAGCTGAACACTCTGTCCATTTCTAGCAAGAGCAAAGGGAGTGATTCCCCGATCACCTGTGCAGACACCAAGAAGGCAAGCATCCTCCTCATTCGCAAGATTTACGTTCTGATGCAAAACCTTGGTCCGTTACCAAATGATGTCTGCCTGACCATGAAGCTGTTTTATTACGATGAAGGTAGCGTTTTCCTGATTAATTTATCAGCTGTGCTTAGACGTTTGAAAACAAAGAAATATTTTTACCTATAATCTTTGTGGTGGCTAGGACTTGTTAAACTTTCCCGTGTTTAATTATTTCTTGGGACAGGTTCTAAAATCCAAGGGGCACAGATCTGATCTCTGTACAGACTGTACAGTCTTACAGCTGACTTCATTGGAGCAAGGATTTCAGTGGGGGAAAAAAAGAAGAAAAGTCTTTTAGCTGCACGAGCTGAGGTTAATTTGACAAGAGCATGTTTTGTTGCAGTGCAACGCTTCGTGTGTTCTTCCCTACAGTTACACCACCTGATTACCAGCCTCCTGGTTTTAAGGAGGGTGAATGTGAGGGGATGATATTCGAGGGAGAGCCCATGCACCTTAACATGGGTGAAGTGCCAACGCCTTTTCACATGCTGAAAGTCAAAGTGACAACAGACAAACAGAGGATGGAAAACGCCGATGAGAGCATACTGAAGCCAGGAGATACTGATCAGCCTCTCCAGGTGCTCAGAGTGGACAGAGATGATCCAGAGGAAAACCAGCACATGGATGTAAGAGCTCACGTGCTTTGTGCAGCTTCTTGAGATGTGTTGTGGTTTATGTTCTAGAAAGGGGCTGTTCATCCTACTGTGCCTGTTAGGATAACATTAGTAAGGGATGTGGTATTTCCAGAGGCACTGAAGTATCACAGCAGGTACTCAGCACGCTTCTAACTGTACTTCTCCAGTTGGCAATCTGTCATTAAAGCAGTGTGGAACAAGTGCATCAGCACAATGCCTGCGCTGCTGGGAGCCCTCCGAGGCAGGAGAGGAGCAGCAAGGGAGGAAGCAGCGGTGTGCTGCGGGTACATTTGGCTGCTTGCTCAGCTCCAGCCACCCTGAAACCTCCCTGTGGCTGTCCCATGCCCTTCCTGAGCAAACCCCTGCGTCCAGGCGGTGCTGACCAGGGCTGAATTTGCTCTTGGACAGCAGGGTAAACCCAGCTGGGGATGCTGTTTGGCTCAGTTTGGTTCTGGAGTGGGATTTCTGTCAGGAAAAGCACAGCCAAATCTGAACATGCCGACAGACTCTCACGTCCTGCTGGTGTTGGAGCCTCTGAGATGGGGCTGAGCGTTGGGCAGGCAGCAGGGAACACTTAGGGGCTGTTGGGTGCAGAAATCCTCTGCTGTTCCACACTGGCCATAGGTAAGAAAGAAGCTTCAGGGCTTCTGGCTCATCCTCCTTACCAAGGCCTCCCCAGCAGTTGTTTGGCAGCCCCTTACCTCTGTGCATGGCTCCATCGCTGCTTTACCAGCAACACAAAGGTGCTCCAATGGTTTTCTCCTAGCATCTGTTACAGTTTTTCACAATTGGACATGTTTTTCAGTAATTGAATTAAATGTATGCCTGCATTGATAACTAATGTTGAGCTAGTCTGTACGTCCCATATCATATTCTTTTATTTTAAAGCAGTTCGTTTCACCAAGAATCCATCTGGTAAGATCTGTTCCAAAGCTTTTGTGAGTAGAAACTTTTCTTTATGTCTGCTGTAAGTAACAGACCCTTTTCTTTATCTAGGAAGACCCCGTGTTAGATAATAAAGTGGAAGATGGTAACTGCGTGAATACTTCGGAAGCTCAAGGTAAAATTTATCTGTTTTCCAAGTCTCTTCAGTTTGTGCCTCTTTCCTGATGCTACTCAAAGAAATACTCAGTTTTCTGCTGTAGGCTGCCATGTTCAGATTTGTGGTGTTTTCCTCACGCCCATTGCTGTGCCTTTGTTTTAGTCTAGATTTGATCTGTGAAGTACTTACTTGTGTTAAATAGAGACATTACAGTTGTTTTTCAGAAAGGTGCAACTTCTCAAAAACAGCTTAATATCCCCATGCTGTTGAAAAATAATCATGGAAATGTGTAGGAAAGAGCACACGTAAACCACTTCTCTTGATGTTAGTAGGCTGCAGAACTGCAGTACCCATTAAAAGCTCCGCAGCTTTTATGTGCTTGTAGAATTCACAAGAATTCAAAAAAAAAAAATGTAAAAGTATGATGAATAGCTTGTCTTACAGGGTTGGTAAAATGCTTTTTTATGGGACCTGCCAGACTGTCAGAAGAATGCGGTTGTCATCCAGAAATAGTTCAGTTAGTCACTTCCCCCTCTGAAGAACCTGTTTGTCACCTCTAACCAGTTTGTGCTTATGTGGGGATCCTAGGAAAAAAACCACAGTGGATTAGAAGAAGAAGAAGAAGAAAAAAAACCTCTCCAGCTCTCAGAGCTCATTCTTTCCTCCTCCTGCCTGGTTTTTGTGACCTGGAGCTGCAGGCAGAGGTCCTCAGCTGTATGTGGCCAGGTTACAAAGCACCAGCCACCTGCTGACAGTGGTTTGGGATGGGTAGAAGCGTGCCAGAAGTGCAAAACCAACCCGTGAGGGTTTATCCTCACAAGTAAGGTGTGATGTAGATGGGCACTGAGAGTCTGGGGATCGAGCCCATCCTTCCAAAGAGCACGTGTGAGTCTGTGTCACATAAAACCGTGCATTTTCCTCGTGTCAAAGCGTTGCAGTGGTAAGAGGCTGTTAGTGCCTGGTCGACTGTGTGCTTTGTTATTTAACAACTTTTACAGAACCGGGTGTCCCTGGTGGAGGAGATGAAGTGACGAAGGCTGGAGAGAACAGGAGTCTGTACGTTTCCAATCGCCAGGTATGGAAACCACTCTCTGCCAGCTTCAACTCTTACTAGAGCTTTTGTGAAGCTTTGAACTCCGTGTTTTGAGTTAACTCAAGTGATTAATCAGTAATCTGCTGAACATTTATTTAAAACAGGCAGTATTTTCAGCAGTAGAGCACGTTATGATTTTAATTCCCAGTGTTTTACAAAAATGGTGAATATTCTACAGCAATCAGAAGGAATAACCAAAGGCTGGTGCTCTGATCAGTTTTCAAACTGAACAGTTGGGCTGACTGAGGCTACAAGAAATGGAAAAGCAATTTCCCATGTTTGTAAATTGCCATAAATGAGCACTCTGCCTAACAGAAACTTCTCTTCTAATTCCAGCAGATGAAAACTTGATTTTTAACATTTATCTTCTCATTTTAGGTTGATCATTTGGCAAGTAAGACATCTGAACTTAATATGTCAGAGAGCAGGACAAGGAGTGGGAAGTTATTTCAAACCTACATCGTTAGTATCAGCTTTTCTTCCATTTCTGTTCTTTAAGACTTTTTTTCCTATTGCAAGCAGTGAATAAAACTCCAACCTCTGTTA
The DNA here is from genome assembly GCF_009819795.1 of Aythya fuligula. Classification (NCBI taxonomy): domain Eukaryota; kingdom Metazoa; phylum Chordata; class Aves; order Anseriformes; family Anatidae; genus Aythya; species Aythya fuligula. Next base: position 2,024,197 of record NC_045586.1, read on the forward strand.
CAGCTCATGCTGAAAAAATGAAACAATGCTAGAATTTAGACGAGACAGGTGCTTTAAACGAGCAGAGGTGCTGCAGAGCTAGAGGCTAAACTCACCTTGTCATACGTGTGCGAGTCAGAAATGCCCAGGTGGAGGTCAGAAGGTGGCACGGTGCTCCAGGAACCGGGCTTGGGGTGCGTTGCCTGAAGCTGCAGCACGTGGGGGCACTGCCCTTGTAGTGTAAATAAATCCCCTGCTCTTTCCCCTGCCGCTGGGGGGGGTTGTGCTGTAAAAACTTCGGTGCCCAGATGTTGCTCTGGGTGTTTAGGAAAAAAAAAAACTCTGAGCAGTGGGGAGCAGCAGGAGCTGGGCGCTCAGCACCTTGCACAGCCAGGTTTGGGGTGGATTTTCTTCTCGTTAGATGTGGTGGCAGCGAGGAGCAGCCCATGCAGCACCACGACCTGTAACCCTGTGCCTGGTTTCTCCCTGCAGGCCGAGCCCTCTTCCAGTCAAGACGTGCTGCCGAAAAGGAGGAAAATCAGTGAGCCGAAGGAGCAGTTTTAGACACCCCTCTCCTGGCTGTTGGCTTCTAGGGTGCTTCTCCACACCACTCCCCTTTGGTTGTTTAATGCGATTGTTAATATTTAAGTGTTCTTTCAGGGACCTTGTTCTATTTGTAGTCAAGATGTTGTGGGTTCTAGGGAGAAATCTACCAAGAAGCCACGTGGAGTAAATCAGAAGTTCCTTTCTGTAGGAGGCTGTATCCCCATCAGGAATGACAGAGGCTGGCTACTGACGTAACTCTGGGATAAAAATGAAAAAATCTGTAACGAAGGTGATTTGGGGGATGGGGGCTCCCTGCTAATAACGTGCTTAAACCCTGCAGTGTGAGATTTCACTGGTAACATTTTCTGGGCTGTACGTCAAAGCTGAGGAGCTCCTTGGTCAGAACCTGCCCTCCAGGGCCCAAAATCCTCAAGTCTCGGTGTTATTTTTTGGAGCAGGTTTCTTAATTTCTGGAGCAAGTTTAGGAAAGCTGTTAAGCTGTGTTACAATTCTTGGTTTTACTACAAAGCAAGCAGAACTGGAACAGTTACGGATGTTTGATTCATTCTTTCCAGACCAAAGGCACCAGACGAACAATAAGCAAGCATTCTTCATACCTTTAGCCACGTATTTCATGCCAAAATACCAGGATTTGTGTACAGGTGTTCATATATATTTACAAAGGGTATGAGCCTGGCAGGCACCTGTTCTCAGGGTGTGAGATGAGTTGAAAGAGAAGCCTGAATGTATCAGAAATGATTAATTGCAGGGATTGGAAAAGGTGCTGAGTTGTTCTGCCAAAATAATTGTTCTTTTTTTCCATGTAGTGTAAAAGAATTGGAGGGAAGCTGTTGCACAGCTCCTGTGTTCAGATGTGGATAGCTGAGCATTTCTTGATATATATTTGAATTTAAACTGACATCTTTTTATCTTATTTCTCCGTTAAAGCAGCATTCAATGTGTGGCTGTGTGTTTCTTCCACGTTCTGATCGGAATGCACTTCGTGGTCTTAAGGAAAGGCAGGGAAAGAGCAAATGGGGCAAAACCCTGCGGATGTGGAACTTTCCTTGGCCGGGCAGTGGGGACACAGGCACGGTGCAGCCCCAGGGGGATCTCCAGCTCCTGGCGTGGTGCTGAGAGCCCCTGGTGCTGCCCCATGCCCTACGTGTGACCTGCAGCACGGTGTGGGTCAAGGTGTGGGTCACAGCCCCGCAGTTCTCTTCAGCGCTGAACCGGATGAGCAGGATTTAATTAGCACCAGCTGGTTTTGTCGGCTTTGCGGTGTGATTTAACAGGATTTCCTCTGCAGCTCTTGACCGCAGACTCAGAAAAAGGGTTGGGTTAGCAGAGACCTCAAAACCCACCTGGTTCCTGCCCCCAGCCCCATCCAGCCTGGCTTTGGGCCCCCCTAAGGGATGGGGCTCCCCCAGCTCCTCTGGGCAGCCTGCGCCAGGGCCTCGCCACCCTCCTGGGGACGGAATTTTTCCTGATACTGACCCAAACCTGCCCTCTTCTGCCTCAAGGCATTACCCCACTCCCCACACTGCACCCCCTGAGTTTCTCCCCAGCTGTCCTGTAGCCCTTTAGGGCCTGGCAGCGTCGGTTCCTGTATCTGTACTCACTGCAGTGTCTGTGCACAGCCTTCCCCTCGCACCAGTGTGCAACGCGTCTTGCACACCTTCCAAGCCTTGTACGTGTCCTGGATGAGCCTTGATGCCTTGTGTGCCTTGCAGGCACCTTGCACAAGCAGAATGCCTTGCACACTCCGTGCACACTCCTTGCACTCCTGCACAAGCAGCATGCCCCTTGCCTGCCTTGCACACCTCTTGCACAAGCACCACACACCTTGCAGAAGCAGAATGTCCCTTGCATGCCCTGCACATGCCTTGCACAAGCACTGTGAGCCTTGCACACCCTGCACATGCCTTGCACAAGCAGCACACTCCTTGCACACCCTGCACATGCCTGGCACAAGCAGCATGCCCCTTGCCTGCCTTGCACACCTCTTGCACAAGCACCACACACCTTGTACACCCTGCACACGCCTTGTACAAGCACCACGTGCCTCGCACAAGCAGCATGCCCCTTGCACACCCTGCACACGCCTTGCACAAGCAGCACGCCCCCTGCACGCTCCTTGCACGCCCCGCACACGCCTCGTCCCGGCCGCAACCGGCACCGCCCCCCCCGGGGCCGTCCCGGGCCGCCCCCCCCGTGCTCATTGGCGGCTCCGTTCTCCGGTGCCGGCCCCCCGCTGGCCTTTCCCGGAGCCCGGGGAGCTTTGGGCCGGCTTCGCTTCCCGCACCGGCCCCGAGGCTCCTTCCCCAGCCCCGTCCCTCGCCCCCGGCTGCTCTCCGGCCATCCCAGCGAGGCTCCGAGCTCAGCTCCTGGACACCCCGGGATAAACCCCGAGAAGAAGCCGAGCTGCCCCCGGGGGGGCTGCCACTGCTCCCCGGGTCTGAACCGAGCTCCTGACCCCATGGCCAAGCCGGGGGTCCCCGGGGCGTGAAGGCTCGGTCGCCGTCCCAATGTCTCGCCAGCTCCGTGGAAGCGCGACCACCGGCTTCAACCCCATCCCGGGGCGACGGGCGGCAGCTCCCCGCCGGTGATTCCCGTCCAGCCATCGCTGCGATTCCCCGGGGAAACGGGGCGAAGGCTCCCCAACACCTCCGGAGGCCACCCGGGGGTCCCAGCCCCCTGCCCTCGCGCGTGGTCCTCGGCCCGGCCGCGGGTGGCGATGACGACGTTGACCCACCGGGGCCGCCGCACCGAGGCGGGTGGGAGCGTGGGCAAGAGGGTGGACGGCGAGGAAGAGAGGGACCTGGAGGACGATGACTCCAAAGGCACCCGCCTGACGCTGATGGAGGAGGTGCTGCTCCTGGGACTGAAGGACAAGCAGGTAAAGCGAGGCTGCAGGTCTTAAAGCGAGGCCACGGGTCTTAAAATGAGCAGTTTGTCCAAAAGCGAGGCTGCAGGTCTTCAAGTGAGGCTTTAGGGAAACCCACAGCCTCGTGTGGCAGCCCCGACGGCAGCACAGAGATGCCCCGGCGCCGTTTGCTCTTCGCCAAAACCCTCTTTGAGAAACGATGAGGGCAAGTTTTGAGGGAAGGGGGCAAGGGGACAGAAAGGGGCTGGAGCAGGATGAGCTCCCCGGTGGCTGCCGTTCCCTGCTCGAGCAGCACCAGGGGCGATCGGGGCTCTTGGTTATCAGCCCCCACAGCGGGGCCGGCCCCACTCGGCACCTTTCTGCTTCCTACACGGCAATGCCTGCATTTAGATCCCCTGGGGCACGGCAATACTGCCCCTCCCCTCCGCCAAAATGGGGAAAATGAGGCAAGGGGAGGCTCAGCAGGAGCCCGAGGCACTTCCTGAGGCAGCAACAAGTGCAGAGGGGTGCGAGGTGCCTGTGCTCCCAGCCCCTGGGGCCCCGGTGGTCCTTGAATAATCCTGGGCAGGCACCTTATGCCCCCCAGCCCTGCTCTGGCCGTGGTTTTCTGGCAGGGACGGATGCGGCGGGGGGCTGAGGGCTTGGCAAGCTCAGCAGGGAGTTGCAGGAGAGCGGGGTTACCCGGGGAGCATCACGCAAATAACTTGGGAGCAAATATTTGAGAGCAGCGTGGCACGGCTTCCTTCCTGCCTGGGCTACGTTGAGCATTCTTGGTGTGGTTTACGTATTCCTGGGAATGGCCTTGCAGCCACCAGGAAGTGAGGAGAGCACAAGAGATAAGAGAAGGACTTGTCTTACAATTTCTTCGTTTGTTTTTCGTCCTGTCCTTCCGTGTTTTGCCACCTGAAGGCAAGACGCAGGCAGCAGGCCTCACGGTCCACCCTCATGGTTTGATGAGCAGGGGAAAATTAAAAAATATACTAATGAAAAAGATGATTTTAGCCAAACCCAGTGAGCCCACAATGCAATTTCATTATTTTAAGTACCAGCCTGTCCACGTAGGGGACACTGGCTGCACACCAGCATTCGTGACCAGTCTGATTTCAGGAGCTGATATTACCCAAGGAGCTTTCAATTTCTCTCATTTCAGCCCCCTTAAAATTTCTGGGGTGAAATGTGCCTTCCAGTCCAATGAACCGAAACCGTTGGTAACCTCCATGCCCTTTTTCAGAGAACTGGTTCCTAAAGGGCACGTGCAAAGAAAAAAAAACACCACAGTGCGTCTCCCGTGGAAGGAAATCAGCACGTCTTAGCAAAGACAAGCGTGAAGGGTTGCTTTGTCTTCGCTCACAAGGAAATGAAGAAGGCAAATAAAGGCTTTAATTTATTTTATGACTCCCAGTGCTGAGCAAGCTGAACAACCCGGTGTCCAGATGCGCTGTACAAACAGACACCCTGGGGACAGGAGGTTACCTGTATGGACTATAAAAGCTTCTACGTAGGAGGCCGCAAGCTCTCGGCCTTCCTGTCTTGGGAAGGGCTTCTTGGGTTGCTTTGTCTGTGGTCCCCCAGCTCGGTTAGAGCTGCCCTTTCCCCCCTTCCTCCCCATTTTCTCAAAGAAAAGCTCCAAGGAAAGGGAGCGAGGGCCAGGAACGGGGCACAGCACCCAGCCCCATCCATCCTTCGGGCACAGTGAGTTCGGGGCCATCCTGAATCTCTTCCACTGCAGTTGCAGCCCCGGCCCCTATCTGCCACATGGTGGAGGTGGAGAAGAGGCCATTCCCTTCATTCTGCAGCTGGCTTTTAAGCCTTGGGGCCCCTCATCCGGCCTCCAGACCTTCCCTTCCCAGACTGAGAACCCCATGCAACCAGCAGTCCCTCCAGGACCATGCTTTCCAGCCCCCTGCACCTTCTCAGTGCTATGACCAGCACCATACGGACTCGGGAGCCCCCATTTCTCAGGGCAGGGCTCCAAAAAGACCACTTGATGTGAAACATGTTGAGTTTGGTCTGGCTCAAGTGCTGCCCAGCCCATGGCAGCCCTTTCCATGAAGAAAGGAGTAGAAGGAATGGCCTCAAGTTGCACCAGGGGTGGTTCATGTTGGAAATGAGGAGACATTTCTACACAGTCAGGCACTGGGATGGGTTGTCCAGGGAGGTGGTGGGGTCACCGTCCCTGGGGGTGCTCAAGGAAAGGTTGGACTTGGTGCTTGGGGACATGGTTCAGTGGTGACAGTGGTGGTAGGGGGTGGTTGGACCAGAAGATCTTGGAGATCTTTTCCACCCTTGATGATTCTTTGATTCTGTGAGGGGCTGTTGGGGGTGGGGGTCCCTGGATATGGCGGTGGGGCTCTGGCCGCCTGTCCCCGGCGTCACACGTGTCCCTGTCCCCGCAGGGCTACACCTCCTTCTGGAACGACTGCATCTCCTCTGGCCTGCGCGGCGGCATCCTCATCGAGCTGGCACTGCGGGGCCGCATCCAGCTGGAGCCCCTCACCGCCAGGAAGAAGCGGCTGCTGGACAGAAAGGTGATGGCAGCGATGGGGCCGAAGGGCTGAGGCAGTGCCAAGGGTGCCGGCCATCCTGTGTGTCCCCCACACATGCATACACACGCCCCGCGGTGGCTTTGTGGCGTGCTTCAATGCCTGCCCGCGTCCCAGCCTGATGGCTCCTGGTCCTTTTGGCCTCCCAGGTGCACCTGAAGTCGGACGCTCCAACTGGTGACATCCTGCTGGACGAGACCCTGCGGCACATCAAGGCCACGGAGCCTGCAGAAACGGTGCAGACCTGGATAGAGCTGCTCACGGGTAGGCCCAGCAAGAGGAGGCACAGAGTCATGGTGTGGGTTGCGTTGGGTTGCGTTGGGTTGGGTTGAGTTGAGTTGGGTTGGATTGGGTTGCGTTGGGTTGCGTTGGGTTGGGTTGCGTTGGGTTGCGTTGTTGGGTTGCGTTGGGTTGGATTGGGTTGCGTTGTGTTGGGTTGTGTTGGGTTGCGTTGGGTTGGGTTGGGTTGTGTTGAGTTGAGTTGCGTTGGGTTGCATTGGGTTGGGTTGTGTTGGGTTGGGTTGGTGGGGAGCTCAAAGCCCACCTCATTCCTGCCCCCACCATGGGCACCACTCCTGCCTCCCCAGCCCCATCCAGCCTGGCCTTGGGGGCCCCCCCAGTGATGGGGCACCCACAGCTCCCCCAGGCAGCCTGGGGCTGAGCCAGGCTCCATCCACCCAGCCTCCAACATGGTTTATTTCTCCTCAGGGGAGACCTGGAACCCCTTCAAGCTGCAGTACCAGCTGCGGAACGTGCGCGAGCGCATCGCCAAGAGCTTGGTGGAGAAAGGCATCCTCACCACGGAGAAGCAGAACTTCCTCCTCTTCGACATGACCACGCACCCCGTCAGCAACGCCGCCGAGAAGCAACGCTTGCTCAAGAGGCTGCAGGAAGGCGTGCTGGAGCGCTGGGCGGGCGACCCGCACCGCATGGACCGCAGGACTCTGGCTCTCCTGGTGCTCGCCCACTCCTCGGACGTGCTGGAGAACGCTTTCAGCAGCCTGACGGACGACCGGTACGAGGTGGCGATGAACAGGACCAAGGAGGTCCTTGACGCAGATCCAGAAGTGGAAGCTGCCAAAAACAGAGACACGGAGATGATCTGGGCCATCCTGGCGGCCTTCAACAAGGCTTGAGGCCCCGCAGGGTGGGCGGCGGAGCTTCGCCTGCCTCGGCGTGAGGCCACGGGCTCCCTTGGCACGGGGTGGTGGCGAGCCCAGCTCTCCCCGCAGGGCTGGAGGGGGGCAGGAGCCTCAGGACCGCTGCCAACAGAGGCTGCTGCCCCCAGGGAGCGGAGGTGACGGCCACCGGCGGTGCTGGATGCCTGCTGTGGCAGCACTGAGGCACCCCACTGGCCAAATCGCAATGGGAAGGGGCTCAGACCCCCCTCAGGAACAGCCCGGACCCTCTCCTTCCCCTGCGTGCGATTGCGGGGTGGCCCTGAGCCTTCGGGCTGTGCTGCCCTGCGGCTCTTTTCAAGAAGGGGATGAGCTCACTGTGATTTTTATTTTTTTTTTCCGTTTTAATTATGATTAATTTCCTTCCTCCTCTGCCACTTGGACTCCCCGCCGTGGATGTGAACGTGTTTCTGGGTATTGAAGCCCCATAGCTTGCAGTCGCGGCGGTTCCAACTGCTCCTTCTAATAAAAGGGTTTGGTGGTGGAAGGCAGGTCCTCGGTGCTGCTGGTGCCATGGGGACACCCCAAGCTGGGCTCCCGCACCCCAGGGCTGCTCTGTGAGGCCCGGGGCTGTCCCCAGGGACACAGATCCTCGTGGGCACCTTCTTGGGGTCACCAGGAAAGCAGCGGGTCGGTGCCGGTGCCTGTGGGGAGTGTGGGCAAGGAGCCCGCAGCACAACGGGGCGTCAGGATGGCACAGGACCATGGGGATAATGTAGGGTCATGGGGAAGTTTCAGGGCTATGGAGATGTTGTGGGACTTGAGAACATTATGGGCTGTGGGGACAGTGTGGGACATGGGGACACCGTGGGACATGGGGGCATTGTAGGACATGGCGATAAGGTAGGGCCATGGGGATGTTTCAGGGCTATGGCGTTGTGGAACTTGAGAAAATTATGGGCTGTGGGGACAGTGTGGGACGTGGGGACAGTGTGGGGCATGGGGACCATGCAGGGACATGGGGACAGTGTGGTGCTAAGGGAAACTGGGACATCTGGGGGCTATGGAGACACTGCAGGACATGATAAAATGATGGGCCATGGGATCAGCGCAGGGCCATGGGGACACTGTAGGGCCGTGGGGACGTTATAGGGCCACAAGGCTGTGGCTGGGCCATGGGGACACTGTGGGGCCATGAGGCCAGATCAGGACGATGCCCCAGTGAGGACACTGGGAGCACTGGGGGACACTGGGAGGGGCAATGGGAGTGCTTGGGGACACTGGGGGTGTCAGTGGGGGTGCTTGGGGACACTGGGAGCACTGGAAGTACTGGGAGCACTGGGGGCACTGGGAGCTCTGAGGGCTCCAAGGGGCTTCTGCGGCCCGCCAGGAGGCGCCCGGGCCTGTTCCTGCAGCCGAGCTGAAGCCCCGCCCCTCCCGCCCGCTCATTGGGTCCCCCGCCGCAGTCCTTCTGTCTATTGGTTCTTTCCAGCGTCAATCAAGCTGACGGGGTTCCGCCTTCCCGCTCAAGCTGCCTCACTTCCCATTGGCCCCCCACAGCTCCAGCCGGGACGGCTAGGCCCCGCCCCTCTCCCCGCCCCACGCTGGCGCTGATTGGTTGGAGGTGATGTCAGCGCGCCCTCCTCCCCGCTCCCATTGGACGGCCGCCTGTCCGTCAGACTGCCGAGGCGGCAGGGGGCGGCAGCGGCCATTTTGGAGCAGAGAGCGGGGCCGGGCGGCGCGGAGGCAGCGCGGAGGCAGCGCGGATCCACCGGGGTCGCCGCTCCCCGCCATGGCCGCCCCGCTCGGCACCGGCACCCGCACGGAGGAACCCGGGCAGGAAAAACAGGTGGGAACCCCCTCGGCGAGCCCTCCTGCCTCCCTATTGGCTGGGCAGCGCGTCTATCTTCCCCTCCGGGCTGGCTGATTGCTTGCTGCCGCTGTCCATCTGAGTAACGCCGGCGTCTCATTGGCTGCGCGGCAGGAGGGGGGGAGGAGGGACTTCCGGGAGGGGCGGGGAAAAGGGTAGCTTGTGTGGAGGGGCGCGCGGGGGGTTGTGGGATACTGGGGGTGTGGGGCTGGGGGCCCTCAGACGCCCCTCAGGACCCCCTCAGCCCCCCCCAGGCCCCCTTCAGCCCCTTCTCGTTTTCCAGGATGCGCAGGAGAAGGAGATCGCCCACCCTGAGCGAGCGGAGGAGGCGAAGCTGAAGGCGAAATACCCCAACCTGGGCCAGAAGCCCGGAGGCTCCGATTTCCTGATGAAGAGGCTGCAGAAAGGGGTATTCACGGCCCGGCCGCGGCCTCTGCGGCCTTCCCCAGGCTCTGGGCCTGTGCAAAAGGCAGGGGGGAACGGCAGCAAGTCAGGCAGCTGCACCTCAGCACAAAACCTCACTGTACTCCCTGGAAAAGCAATGAAATCCTCCTCCCAGAGTCATCTGTAGCTGCTGGGGTTGCTGCTGCTGGCTCTCCTTGCAGAGGCTGGGGCAGGAAACACAAATCCCTTTGGAGCTCCCCAGCTCCGAACACGCCGGGGCTTCCACTCCTGCTGACGGCCGTCCCCGCGGCCTCTGCGTGTGCTCTGTCACCGACACAAACGCTGGGGATGTCGGTTTTAGGTGCCAGTTCCTAAAGCAAGCCAAAAAAAAAAAAATAATGAGGGTTACTTCATTGCTTGGCACACAGCTGGCTTTTTTCCCTGCTGGGTTTCGGCTGCAGGATCCTGTCTGCGACCTGCATGGCGCCAGCAGAAGCCCTGCCGCGGGCCAGGCTGTGCTCCCTGGGGCAAAAACCCTGCCTTTGTGCCAGCAGGATGAGCGAAATCAGCTGTTCCTTTCCCCTCGTGGTCTGGTTTTGTGTGCCAACCCTGGCAGCCCCGTAAAGAATCTCAATTCTGGCCCCACACACAGGTCTCGGCCGTGCCCCGCAGCTCGGCTGCGAGTGCTGCAAACCTCTGCAAATTAACTCACCCTCTCTCTCTTCTCTTTTTCAGCAAAAATACTTCGATTCCGGCGACTACAACATGGCCAAGGCGAAGATGAAGAACAAGCAGCTGCCCAGCGCGGGGCCTGACAAGAACCTGGTGACGGGAGACCACATCCCCACGCCGCAGGACCTCCCGCAGAGAAAATCCTCGCTTGTGACCAGCAAGCTGGCCGGGTAGCCTGCGCTCACAGGCTGTTTTATTTTTATTTTTTCCCCTGTTTTTCCTTTTTCTTTTGGTTAATTGGATTGAACTTCACTCTACTGTAGGGCTGGGAGCACCAGAATCCACGTAGTTTATGAGTATTTACAGCAAACACACACCAAACCCTAGGAGAGGTGTCGGAGGCTGGTTTGCTGCCTTCGTTTTCACCCCGTTGGGAACCATCCCTGCTTGCAGAGAGGATTTTTTTGATTGATTTTTTTTTTTTCTCCCCTCTTGCCTTTTTGTTTCAGGCTTGATAAACAAAACGAGGGCAGCGCCGTGGCTGCAGCCTGCGGGGCGCCACGTGCTCAGCATGCGGTCGTAGTAGGGTCAGCAAAAGGGCCCCGAGGGCTGCGCTGATCCCATCCCGAGCTCTGTCCCCGTTCCAGAGGCGAGGGGAGGGCGAGCGGACGCCGTTGGCTTTAGGGATTCCCCTTTGGGACAGGAGAGAAACCGCAGGAGGGAGGCAGCGGGCGGCACAGGTACGGCTTCCCTCGGGCATGTGCCGAGCACCGGCACCACCGGGGCTGCTCTCGACGCCCACATTTGCTGCTGGGGGGTCTGGAGAGACCCCAAACGAGGGGATTTCCCCTCTGTGGGGACGAGGAGCGGAGTGGGGACAGGCGAGCCACGTCCTCGGCTCCCCTCCGGTCCCTGCGTGGCCCGGTCAGGGCAGCAGCTGCGCAGCCTCCTCGTGCTCCGCCGCCTGTCCCAGCTGTGTTTGTAAATAGATAACGAATCGTATATATAAAAATATATCTAATTTTGTACTTCTTCATCTCCCCTCTTTTCTAGCGTGCCGCGCTTGTAAAAAAAAAAATAAATAAATAAAATGGGGAAGGAAGAAAAAAAGGCAAGGTAGGGAAAAAGGCAAAGTGGGGGCAGGGAGGGGACAGCTCGGCCACCACGACTTCCCCCAGAGCAGGAGGAGGAAGCGACGGTGACGCCAGAGGATGAGAAGCAGCCAGAGCAGCTCCGGAACATGACTGCGGCGTGGAGTGGGGTCACGTCCCTGCGTCAGGGTGTCCTGGGGCATTTTTGGGGGCTCCTGTGGGGTTTCTTTGAGGCAGGAGGGGCTGAGGGAGCTGAGCGCTAAGGGGGGGGCAGGTGAAAAACTTGTGGGGTTTCAGCGGGTTGGCTGAGCAAGGCTTGGCCGTAATTCATCCCCCTTCTTTGGGGGGGGGCTGAAACACCCCTGTACCCCCCCGTAGGGTACTGGGGGCCATTTGGGACACCCAGACCTGTCCCTTTTTGCCGAGCTGCCCCATTAACATGACATTAATCAGCTGAGCAGCCCGGGGGGGCACCGGGAGGGGCATTTTCCCCCTCCAGCCTTCCAAACGAGCACCGGCCCCGTCTCGGGGTTGTGCACCGGGCGTTCCCAGTGCCCCCCACTCCCTGTTTCCCCCCCCTTTTGGCCTTTTTTTACGATCCCCACCCCAAAGCCGGGGCCGGGACGCGCTGTTCCAGCCGGGTTTGTTTGTGCCGCGGAGCTTGGCACCGCCGGGCGCTGCCGGAACAAACCCAGCTCGCCTCCCGCTGCTCCCGCTGCCAAGAATTCGCTTCCCCCACAAGGACGCGTTCCCTGGGGCCGCGGGAAGGGGTTTTGGGGTTGGGATTTGCCTCGCCGGCCCCCGGAGCAGCCCCGTCCTGCTGCTTATGGGGTCAAAGGGGAGGCAGCGATGGGGTTGGGGTGTGTGGGGTGGATGCACGTCCCCGATTCTTTGACGATTTGGGGCAAAAGTGCGTCAGGGCAGTGGGGACAAGGCGTAACCGCAGCTTCCTCCTCCACTGTCCCCGCCTGACACTCGGGGTGATGACTTGGGGACTTGGCAGCGCTTTGGGGCCCCCAAAACCCCGGGGTTCTTGGCGTTGGCAGCTCCTCGGGCTCCTCGCTGCCCCACCTGGAGGAGAAAACCCCATCCCAGGGGCTCTTGGGGTTTCCTCCCCACACCTTTTATCCCCCGTGGAGTTTCCCCCATCCCGCAGTGGGGTCGGGCAGGGATTCCCCCGGCCCTTTTTTGGGGGGGCTGGTGGCTTTCCTCGCCACCCCAAGGAACCGGGACGCAGCCCCGTGCCCGGTGTCCCGCTTTCGTCACGTCGTGGTGACGCCGGGGCTGACGTTGCCCTGAGGATGCCGGTGGCCTTTGGACGGGGTGGCAGCGGGGCACGGCCTCACCTCCCCAAGGGGGGCACGATATGGGGGCGAATTTTGGCCCCCGTTTGCAGCATCGTGCCCCCCTTCAGGCAGAAAATCCCATTGAGGATTTTGGGGTGTGTGGGGGGGAGCCCCAAAGCCCCTCAGTTGCGTGGATTCACAGCGGGATGGGGACACCGGGGACAAAGGGGCACTGGGGATGGGGTCACGGGGACATAGGGCACCAGGGATGGGGTTTATGGGGACAAGGGGACACCAGGGATGGGGACATGAGAGAAGAGGGGATAATGGGGACAAGGGGGCACCAGGGATGGGGATGTCAGGGGTGTGGGGGCACTGGGGATGGGGGGGCACCGGGGATGGGGGATAATGGGGATGAGGGGACACTGGGGATGGGGACGTGAGGGGTGTGGGGATAACGGGGATGGGGAATAATGGGGACAAGGGTCACCAGGGATGGGGATATCAGGGGTATGGGGGCACTGGGGATGTGGGGGCACCGGGGATGGGGATAATGGGAACGAGGGAGGTGTGGGGACACCAGGGATGGGGACATGAGGGAAGTGGGGCTAACAGGGATGGGGGCTAACGGGGATGGGGGCTAACGGGGACATCGGGCACTGGGGACGGGGGTAACGGGGACATGAGAGAAGTGGGGATAATGGGGGTGGGGGTAATGGGGATATCAGGGGTGTGGGGACACCAGGGGTGTGGGGGCACTGGGGATGGGGGTAATGGGGGCAAGGGGGGTGTGGGGACAGCAGGGACGTGCGGGTGCTGGGGATGGGGGCGCTGGGGGTGGGGGATAACGGGGACGAGGGGGGCACTGGGGCTGGGGACATGAGGGAAATGGGGATAAGGGGAATAGGGGATAACGGGGGTGTGGGGGCAGCGGGGGTGGGGACACGAGGGCTGTGGGGACACCGGGACTGTGCGTGTCCGGGGGGGGGGGCACGGGCAGAGCCCAGCACCCACGTGGCGCCTCCCCCGTCCCTTTCTCCTCCGACCCCATTCGGGGGTCCCCAAACCCCCCCCGGTGCCCACCCCAACCCCCACCCCCAACCCCTCCCGGGGGGCTGAGGACGTGGCGGGGGGGGCGGGGGGGGGGGGGAGCGGGGCCGTGACAAGAGAACGGGGAGGGCGGAGGGGGGGGGGGGAGGGGAACCAGGATCCGGCCCCGGGAGGCGGAGCCCGGCCGGAAGCGGAACCGGCTTCGCCCCCCCCCCGTCCCCACCCCCCCGTTGGCGTCACGGCTCCCATATAAGCGGCCTCCTCCCGCCCTCCCGGCCCCGCTCCTCGAAGCCGTTTGGCCGCTGCCCGGTGTAGGGGGGGGGGGGGGGCGGCTTCTCCGGTAGGCGCCATGTTCGCCCTGCCGCGCAACGCCCTCATCGGCTTCAACCTCTACTGCGGCGGCGGCACCGGGCCCGGAGGAGGAGGAGGAGGAGGAGGGGGAGGCCCGGTCTCAACGGGGGGGGCCCCGGCCCCGCCGTCCCCCCCCCCCTCCCCCTCCTCCTCCTCCTCCTCCTCTCCCCCTTCCCCTCACGCCGCCGCCGCCGCCGCCCCCCCCCGCTCCCGGTTCCCGGCGGCTCGCGGCGCCCCCTGCTCGCTGCTGATTGGCTCCGCCGCCGCTCCTCGCTCGCTGATTGGCTCCGCCGCTCCCCGGTCGCCGCCGTTGTGGAGCCCCGAGGAGGAGCTGGACGGCTGCGAGCCCGAGGCCGAGCTGGGAGGGCCCGGAGGAGGAGGAGGAGATGGGGGGGGGTCTCTACCGGGGACCCCCCCAGAGTTACCCGCGGATGAGCTGAGGCAGGACTCGTTGGAATTGATCCTCCGGTATCTCCGGGAAGCGGCGGGGGAAACGGAACCGGGCTTGAAAAAGTTTTTTCCGGGCCTTTTGGGAAGGCCCGGGGGGGCGGGGGACGGAGTGATGGAGAAAGCGCTGGAAACGCTGAGGAGGGTGGGGGACGGAGTCCTGGAGAAACACGAGCTGGCCTTCCAAGGTGAGTTACCGGGGCTTAACGGGGGTTTACCGGGGTCTACCGGGGGTTAACGGGGTTTAACGGGGGTCTACTGGGGCCTACAGGGGGTTAACGGGGGTCTACCGGGGTTTAACGGGGGTCTACTGGGCTCTACCGGGGCTTAACTGGGGTCTACCGGGGGTTACCGCGGTTTAACGGGGGTCTGCTGGGGCCTACAGGGGGTTAACGGGGCTCTACCGGGGTTTAACGGGGGTTAACGGGGGTCTACCGGGGGCTGGGAGGGTCCCCCCGGAGCCCAGCGCGTTAAAAACGGCCAAAAACGAAAGTGAACTTTGCCCGAAATGGGGGGGGTTGGAAACTGGCCGGGGCTGCAGGGCGCTGATAACCCGGTTACCGATTAAACGGGGCGCGCCCGCGCTCCTGGCCCCGAGCCCGGTGGTTTTACCGGAATCCACCCCAAAAAATTCCACCCCCATCCCACTCAGCCGGTCCCGAAATAGACCCCAAAAAACTCAGCCCCGGTGGTCCCGGGTGAGCAGGTGGCGGAGGTGTTGGTAACCCCTCGTCCATGGGGAGAAGGGGGGGAAATTGGGCAAATTTGGGGTGTTTTGCTGCAGTTCGTGGGCTAGTTTTTAGGGAGTGGTGAGAATGGGTAATTTTGGGCGGGTTTCCTGGAATTCTGGGGGTGAGGTTTTTTTGGGGAGAAGTGGAAATTTCGGAGAGGCTTCCCAGAACTCGGACGCAAGTTTCTGAGGGGAGCGGCGAGAACGGGGAAATTTGGGCTGGTTTCTGGGAACTTGGAGGCGAGTTTTGGGGGAGCGGTGAGAATGGGTCTTTTTGGGTCAGTTTTGTGGATTTTAGAAGTGAGCAATTCGGGGACTGGAAAAAAAAAAACGACCAAAAGGGGCCAGTTTTGCTTAACTTGGAGAAAATCTTAGGGATGGAGGAGATTGGACCATTTTGGGCTGGTTTTGTGGAATTTGGAGGCGAGTCCTTGGGGACCGGGCAGAATTGACCATTTTGGGGTGGTTTCGTGGAACTCGGATGTGAATTCTTGGAGGCCTTTGAGAACTGCCCATTTTGGGTCAGTTTTGTGGAACTCGGAAGTGAGCCCTTGGATGGGGAAGAACCGACCATTTTGGGCTGGTTTCACGTAGCTCAGAAGTGAAACTTTTTAAGCCCAGCAAGAACCAAGCGTTTTGGGTCCTTTTAACATAACTCAGCCATAAATCCTCAGGGACCGGTGAGATCTGACCGTTTGGGGTCAGTTTTGTGGAAATCGGAGGCGAGTTCTCAGGGACCAGCGAGAATTGACCATTTTGGGTCAGTTCCATGGAATTCAGAGGCGAGTCCCCGGGGAGCGGTGGGAACTGCCCATTTTGGGTCAGTTTTGTGGAACTCGGAAGCGAGCCCCCGGGGACGGGGCGGAACCGACCATTTTGGGGCTGCTTTCCCAGAACCCAGCAGCGGGATTTTTTTCAGACCAGCACGTACCAACCCTTTGGGGTCAGCTCCACGGGGACGGGGGAGATTTGACCATTTTGGGCTGGTTTCACCCAACTCAGAAGCGAGCTCCCGAGCCAGCTGGCGGCGAGACGCCGCCCCTGCCGCAGCAGGATGTTGCACTTTTAAAAAATGCAAAGGGTTTCGAGCCGGCCCCCACCCCTTCCCTCATCGCCCTGCTGGGCGAGATTTTTGGGGTTTCACCACCCCGGCCAAATTTTTGGGGTGCTGGCAAGGAAACCACGCTCAGGGGGGCGAAGGGGGGAGCGCGGGGGTCACCGGGAGCTGGCCGTTGAGGACTGGGGACGTTCCCTTCGTGCGTGCAGAAAAGGAACTGGCTGCAGGGAGGCTTCCTGCGGCTTTGAGCAATAACAAGCGCTGCCTTTCGGTTTCGGAAGGGTTTGTTTGCTTATTCATGAGGGAGGGGGGCACCGCAGGTCGCGCCGGGGAATTTTTGTGGTTCCGCTCGCTGCACCCACCTTCACGCCGGTGCCAAGCCTCAGGGCCGGCCCCCCAGATCCCTCATGGGGTGTGGGGGGGAATAACTAGAAGTTTTTTTTTTTTTTCTGCCTGTTTTGCCTTTTTTTTGCGAGTCTCTGAGCCAGCCTCTCTTGCAGGAATGCTTCGGAAGCTGGAAATCAAGAAGGAGGAAGACCTGCAGGCCGTGGGTGAGGTGGCGGCCCACCTCTTCAGCGACGGGGTGACCAACTGGGGGCGCGTCGTCACCCTCATCTCCTTCGGCGCCTTCGTCGCCAGGCACCTGAAAAGCGTCAAGCAGGAGAAAAGCATCGGCTCCCTGGCCAGGATCATCACGGACGCCCTCGTCTCGTCCAAGCGCGAGTGGCTCGTGAGCCAGGGAGGCTGGGTGAGTCACGCCGCCCGGCCCCAGCCCCGCCAGCCTTTGATTTATTTATTATTTCTTTCGGAACAATCCGATCTTTTCCTATTGCCCTCGCCCCCGCCGGGTGACAGCCGCGTGTGTCAGCGGAACGCGGGATGAGTCACAGTTCCAGTTAAAACCACAGCCAGGGCACCGGGGAGGCAGCAACGCCTTTCCCCTAGCTGCTCGGGGCGGCCCTGACCCCAAAACGCAGCCCTACACCCGGGAGGAGGCGGTGGCGGCCCCAAAACGAAGCCGTGCGGGGTTCCCCGTGGCTGTGGCGGCTCCGGGAGTGCCGTGGCAGGGAGGTGACGGTGCCTTGTTGCCTTCTGTTCCCCCCCCCAGGAGGGTTTCGTCGACTTTTTCCGAGTGGAAGACCTGGAAGGCAGCATCAGGAACGTGCTGATGGCGTTCGCGGGAGTGGCAGGACTGGGAGCGAGCTTGGCCTACATGATCCGGTGAACCCCCGGCACGCCGCAGAGGTGCGGAACTCTGGGTGGCCCGGCTCTGCGTCGTGGAGCTGGCGAGCTTCCTCCTGCGGGCGTATTTCTGAAGCTGAGACTCGAGCGACCCCCCAGGAGAACCCCCAGGCCTCCCCCGAGCAATCCTTTCCTCCGAAGGAAGGCGTGCGCCGGTCGGATTGCGAGGGGACCCATGAGGATTATCGCTTTTGGGAGCAGAAAGCGGGAGAAGTTTGGTCGACGGGCTCGGTTTGAGAGCCCGAGTGGACTGCTTCGGTTTTACCCCGGAGTTTTTAGCCTCGCCCGGACTGAAGCCCTCTTGGGTTTGGCTTGGTGGGAGCGAGATATTCAGAGCTTGGCGCTCCTGGGGAGAGCAGCTCCTCTGTCAGAGCTTCGAGTGCGAGCCCGGCGCCGCCTCGGGAAGGAGCGGAGCCACCCCGGGGCTGGCAGCAGGTGGCAGGGAGGCGGCGGAGCGGGGCCGGCGCGGCGCGGTGACCGCAGGCAGCTGCTGCCCCGTCTGACTGCTCTCGCTGCGCCACAGGCAGGTTAAAAATAGGGAGTGCACTTTGTGGGTATTTACAAAAAACACAACAAAACAACAACAAAAAAAAAGAGCCATGGGGCGGAGAAAGCTGTAAAGAAGCTGTAAATACTTCCAAGCTGTAGGATATGTACATTTTTTTACCGAGCTAGCAGTGCAGAGGCAGGGGGGTTGAGCGTGATGGAGCTGCTTACGGGCACGCCGTGCTTCATCCCTCGTGTGGTTGTAGCAAAGCCTTCGGCCTCGACGCCGAGTGAGCTCTTCAGAGATGCACCCGAGCCAAATTGCCAAGGAGCAGCAGCCTGGGGGGGCTCGCGTTGTGCCCACAGCTTGCTGGCGACACTTGGTGTTCCTGTTTATTTTTATCTCCCTTTTTTTTTTGGGGTTTTCTAGCTCCTTCGAGTAGATGGGGAAGTTGGTATCAGTTCCTTCCTTCTCTCCCCTCTAATCTTGATCCCGTAAGCAGGGAGTGGAGCGAAGCTGGTATTTGAATGTGAATGTTCTGCAGCAGAATCCAAAACCCGGTGCCTCCACCAGGGCCAGCCCCAGCCGTGGATCGGTCGGGCCCTGGGGCAGCTCAGCCTCGCAGAACGGGGCCCTGAGCAAGTGAGAGGGGAGAGAAGGTGCCTACGGTGCTTGACCTGCAGCCTGAGCGATGCCTCACGCAACCGTGAGCGGGGAGCTGGAGGGCAGCGCTCGCCAGGCCTGCTTGTGTGCTGAGCAAGCACTTAGTTCTGCCAATAAATGTTTTCTGTTCGATCCCCTGGCATGGAACTTGCCCTTTCCTGGGAAAGGAGCGGGGTGTGCGAGCAGAGCAAGGGCCTTCACTGCTCCTCTGCTGTAAGGGAGCTCGGCTGCTGCTGCCCTGGGGATCCCCTTGGCAGAAAACCACCCCCCAGGACCCTGCCTTTGCTTCTCGAGGCCTTCCCCAGCTGGGAACTTCCTCGGAGGTGGGGAAAATCCACGAGCGGCTGCCTCTGAGAGCTGCTGGGGTGGTGGAGGAGCTGCAGCCGCCTGGCTGTGGCCACGCTGGACTCGGGCTGGGGGCTCAGCGGCGGCTGCCTCGGTTTTTGATGCTGGGGGGAGCCCCGCAGTGGGGCCCTGCAGCTGCAGCCGGGCTTTCGGGGCTGCGGGGAGGGCCTCAGCCTCCTGCTTCCCTTCCTGGAAACCGAGGGGGAGGGAGCGGAGCTTCCCCTGCCCCGCGGCTTTTCGGAGAAGCCCGGCCGCGTTCCGCGAACGCCCGCGGAAGTACCGGGGGGGGGGATGGGGAGCGGGCGGGGAGGGCCCTGAGGCCCCGGGAACCGCCCACGGGAACGGGGAGGGCCCCGAGGCCTCCGGAGCTGGGCCCTGAGGCCTCGGGAGCCGCTCAAGGGCCTCGGTTCGAGCAGAGGAGGCCCCGGGGAAGCTGAGGGGGGTGGCGGGGCCCGGCCCGGTGCAGGCCTCGGGGTCCGGTGCAGGCCTCGGGTCCGGTGCAGGCTCCGCTAGGCCGCGGCCTCCCCCCGTTGCCATGGAAACGCGGCACTTCCGGGAAGGGGCGTGGCCACGCCCCCCTCCGTCCCTCCCAGCTGGGCTATTTCTGCCCGGCCCCGCCCAGCAACAGCGCCAGCCAATGGCGCGCGCTCACGTGACCGCTTCCAGGAACCCGCGCCCATCCCCCCCCCACGTCCCCCGCCCCTCCCCCCCCCACACCCGCGCGAGACCGCGTGGGGAGCGGTCACGTGACGGGGGCGTCGGGGGGCGGGGCCTGCAGCTCCTGGGAGGGGCGGGGGAGGGCAGCCCAGTCTGTACTGGTGGCCCCAACTGGTGGCCAGTGGCCCATACTGGTGGCCCCAACTGGTGTCCCAAATCCCGTACTGGTGTCCTGTACTGGTGTCCAGTGTCCCGTACTGGTGTCCCCAACTGGTGGCCCATACTGGTCTTCTGTGTCCCGTACTGGTGGCCCAAACTGGTGGCCCAAAGCCCATACTGGTGTCCTGTACTGGTGTCCAGTGTCCCATACTGGTGTCCCTTACTGGTATCCCATACTGATGTCCCATTCTGGTGTTTTATACTGGTGTCCCATACAGGTGTCCTGTACTGGTGTCCCTTACTGGTGTTCCATACTGGTGTCCCATACCAGTGTCCCTTACTGGTGTACCATACTGGTGTCCCCAACTGGTGTCCCATGTCCCTTACTGGTATCCCATACTGGTGTCCAGTACTGGTGTTTTATACTGGTGTCCCAAACTGGTATCCTGTACTGGTGTCCCATACCAGTGACCCTTACTGGTGTTCCATACTGGTGTCTCATACTGGTATCCCATACTGGTGTCCCAAACTGGTGTTCCGTACTGGTGTCCCATACTGGGACACATGGGCCACAATGGGGGGTGGGGTGGTGCAGGATCGCCCCCTGACAGCCCCCCCAGCAGAGGGTGCTGTGCTCCAGGGAGCCTACTGGGAGCACTGGGAGGGGCTGCAGGGCACTGGGGGGCACTGGGAGCACTGGTGGGGGGGGGGGGTAGGGCACTGGGAGCACTGGGAACACCGGTGCCCCCAAAAACCTTTTCCAGTGCTCTGCAAAGCCAGATTTTGACCGGGGGAGGGGGGTTGGAACTACCAAAAGTGCCCCCAACCCCCCTTGAGCCCCCCCAAAACTCCCCAAATCCCCCTAAACCCCCCCAATATCCCCCAAATCCCCCCCAAGAGCTCGCTGTACGTGGGGTGGGATTGGGAAGGGTACTAGGGCTACTGGGAGGCCGGCACTGGGGCTACTGGGAGGACTGGGAGGGATCCGGTTGGGGTCAGCGGCGCCGTGGGGGGGCCCCACGGGGCCCGCCCCGGACACGCGTGGGTGCGGGCCTGGGCGCACCCCGCTCCACAAACACAGCGGGACCCAACCCCGCTGCGACACCCCACAAACACGCACACGCCCGGCACACCCCAAAAACACCCCTCCCAACCCCAAAAACACCCCCCCAGCCCCAAAAATACCCCCCCAAAAACCCCCAAATCCCCCCCCCCAGCCGCAAACAAAACACGACTCCCCCCCGGGAGCAGGTTGAGGCCTCGCGTCCTTTTATTGCCCCTGGGCCCTACTGGGGGTGGTCGGGGGCCGGGGGGGGCACGGCGGCGGCCAAGGGGACCCCCCCCAGGTAACGCTCGGCGAAGCAGCGGTGCCGTTCGGGGCCCCCCCGCGAGCAGCAGGCCCGGGGGTCCCGCCAGGAGCCGCAGAGCTCGTCGATGCTTTGGGACAGCTGCGGGGGAGATAATTCATTAATTCATTAATTAATTAATTAATTCATTAATTAGAGGGACGGTCATCAAGGCGGGAGGGGTAAAAAAATAAGAATTTGGCCCCCCCACAAAATAATATTCACCTGTTCCTCCGCGCAGGGGCTTTGCTCCTCGGGGGGCAACGCGCAGCAGGAGGAGGTGACGGCCTCCAGCAGCTCCGGTACCGGCCGTCTGGGGGGGGGCATTAATTTGGGGGGGGTCCCGTGTCCCCTCTCTGTCCCCCCCCCCAGCCGCGACCCCCGGTGTTCATTCAGTGGGTGGGGGATGAGGGGTTTGGGGGGGGTTTGGGGGGGCGTGGGAGGGTTCTGAGGGGGATGGTGAAGGGAGATGGGGGGGGCCCTGGGAGGTTTTTGGGGGGGGAAATGGGGGGGGACCCATGGATTTTTAGGGGAGGGGGATGGAGAGATGGGGGGGGTCCCAGGGTTATGGGGAGGGCGTCCTGTGGCTATGGGGAGGGGCAGGGAGATGTTGGGGGGGGTCCCAGGATTATGGGGAGGGGTTCCCGGGGTTATGGGAAGGGGGTCCCAGGGTTATGGGGAGGGGCAGGGAGATGCCAGAGGGGGTCCCAGGATTATGGGGAGAGGGGAGGGGGGTCCCGGGGTTATGGGGAGGGGGTCCTGGTGCTGTGGGGGGGGTCAGGGAGATGTCGGAAGGGGCCTGGAGTGATGGGGAGGGGGTCCTGGGGTTATGGGGAGGGGGTCCCAGGGTTATGGGGAGGGGATTCCGGAGTTATGGGGAGGGAGGGGGTCCTGGGGTTATGGGGAGGGGGTCCCGGGGTTATGGGGTGAGGGAGGGGAGGTCCCGGGGTTATGGGGGGGGGGCAGAAGGGCATCCTGGGGCTATGTGGAGGAGGTCCTGGGGTTATGGGGAGGGGGTCCTGGGGTTATGGGGAGGGGGTCCCGGGGTTATGGGGTGAAGGAGGGGGGGTCCTGGGGTTATGGGTGCCCCCCCCCACCACCCACCTCTTGCTGAGCAGCCTGATGGGGCCACAGAGGGTGCGCAGCATGGCGGGGCCCAGCCGGGCCAGGCTGACGTTGTGCAGCTCGCGGTCGTAGGCAGGGTGGGGGGCGGCGGCGGCGAAGCAGCGGCTGCGGGCACGACCCCCCCCCCCGCTGGCAGCAGCGGTGCTGTCCCATCTTCACCGCCCCTTCCTCCCGGCAGTAGCGATCCAGGCCCTTCTGCCACTGTGGGGGGGGGCCACGGGGGTTGGGGGGAATTGTCCTCGGCCGTCCCCACCCCGGCCACCAGCACCATGGGGACACCCCCCCCCGCCACCACCAGCAAGGACTCGGGGTCCTCAGATAGCCCAGGACCCTTCTGGGACAGCCGGAGCCCCCCCTCAAGACAATGTCACATCCCCCTCCCCGCTACCCCAATGATATCAGGACACCAGTGCCACTCCCGGGACACCAGTGACACTCCCCAAACAGCTGTGGCACACCCCCAGGACATCTGTGTCACCCCCCCCGGCCTTTGGTGCCACCCCCAAGACACTTGTGTCACCCCTTGGGACACCTGTGCTACCCCCAAGACAGCTGTGCCACCTCTGGGGACACCCATGACACCCCCTAGGGCACCCATGTCACCTGTGTCACCCCTTAGGGCACCTGTGTCACACCCTAGGGCACCCATGCCACCCCCAGGACACCCGCGTCACCCCTGGGGACACCAATGACACCCCCATCAACCCCAGGACACCCCTAGGGCACCCATAACACCCCTTAGGGCACCCACATCACCCCCAGGACACCTGTGTCACTCCTGGGGACACCAATGACACCCCTTAGAGCACCCACATCACCCCCTAGGCCACCCGTGTCACCCTTGGGGACACCCATATCACCCCCTAGGGCACCCACACCACCCCCTAGGCCACCCATGTCACCCCTTGGGACACCCACGCCACCCCACGTCCCCGTCCCCCGACACTCACGGCGGCGCGGGCGCACTCGAGGCCGGTGCCGTTGTTGCAGCAGCGGCCGAAGTCGCGCTCCAGGCGGGTGTGGAAACGGGCGCGGGGCCCGGGGAGGCCGCGGGGCCCGGGCCGCAGCCCCCGCAGGCGGCAGATGTTGTCCATGTTGGCGGCCGTGGGCTCGCCGGGGGGGAAGGAAGGCTCGTGGGCCACGTCCCAGACGGTCACCTCGGTCACTTGGGTGACGTGGGTGGCGGCGGTGGCGGCGGCGGTGGCGTCGGTGAAGCAGCGGCGCCGCGCGGCCCCGTGCCGGCGGCAGCAGTGGAACTGGCGCGTCTTCACCCCAAATTCGTCATCGCAGAAGGTGTCCAGGACATCGGTCCACTGCGAGGGGGGAAAATGGGACAATAGGGATGGGATCACCCCGATATAGGGCCATGGAGGGGTTTGGGGTCCGGATTTGGGGTCAGACGGGATCACCCCGATATAGGGCCACATAAGGGTTTGGGGTCCGGATTTGGGGTCGGACGGGATCATCCCTATATAGGTCCACGGAAGGGTTTGGGGTCCGGATTTGGGGTTGGAACGGGATCACCCCGATATAGGACCATGGAAGGGTTTGGGGGTCAGATGGGATCACCCCAATATAGGGCCACGGAGGGGTTTGGGGTCTGGATTTGGGGTCGGAACAGGATCACCCCGATATAGGGCCACGGAGGGGTTTGGGGGTCAGACGGGATCACCCCAATATAGGTCCACAGAAGGGTTTGGGGTCCGGATTTGGGGTTGGAACGGGATCACCCCGATATAGGGCCACTGGAGGGGTTTGGGGTCGGGACTCACGGCGCGGCGGGCGCAGGGCAGCGGGGCCGGGCGGCGGCAGCAGCCGTCGAGGCGAGGCCAGAAGGCGTCGAGGGCTTCCACCTGCCGGCGGAGGTGGGCGAAGGCGGCGGGGGGCAACGAGGGCCGGGGGGCTCGGGGCAGCAGGGTGGGGGCGCGGCAGTGCCGGGCCAAGGCGTCGGGAAGGGGCCAAGCCGGGGGGAAACCCTCCAAGGTGCTGCCCCACGACGAGGCGCCGAAAGCGTCGACGGAATCCGGGGACGAAGGCGCCCGGGGTCTGGGGGGGTTTTTGGCCGCGTCCATCACCCCGGGGGGCAGCTCGATGTCCTGCTCCTCCTGCATCACTGCGGGGACGGGGACAAGGAGGGGGGGACACAAGGGGATGGGGGGGTGTGTGGGCATGTGGCCCTGTTGCAAGCACGCGTTGCCCACCCCAAAATGGCAACCCTATATGCATGACCCCCCCCAACCCCGGTCCTGGGTGTCCCTGTGGTCCCAGGTGTCCCCCCCCCCCATTTTTTTTCCCTGGCCCCGTGTCCTCCTGTCCCCTCCTGTCCCTTCCTGCCCCCATACCCCAGCTGTCCCCTTGTCCCCTCCATCCCCTTAAATCCCTGTGTCCTCCCCCAGTCCCCGTGTCCTCCCCCCATCCCCATGTCACCCCCCATCCCCATGTCACCCCCCATCCCCGTGTCTCCCCCCATCCATGTCCCCATCGCTGGGAACCCCCCCTGCGTCCCCCAACCCCTTATCTCATTCCCATTCCCGTCCCCATCCCTGCCCCTGTGTCCCCATATGTGTGTCCCCCCCCCTCCAAGTGCCCCCCGTCCCCACTCACCCTGCTCGATGTCATAGGGATGCTGTGGGATCAGCTGCTCCTGCACCACGGGGTGGCGGGGCTTCAGGGCCGCTTTTGGGGACAGGGGGACAGTGAGCACAGCCCTCGTCCCCCCCATGTGGGGCAGAGACCCCACAAACTCACCCCCACCCCCCCCATCCCGCAGCCGGGGGTAGGGCGGGGGCAGGCGGGGACCGGGGTAGGAAAAGGGGAAGTGACCCTAATGCCGGGGGGGGGACATGGGGGCTGGGAAGGGACACGGAGGGGATGGGGAAGGGACCCTAAATGGGCTGCAAGGGGAACCAGGTGGCCAGGGAGGGTCTCAGGTGGCCCAAAAGTGACCCAGGTGGCCAGGGAAGGGTCCCAGGTGGCCAGGAGGGGACACAAGTGGCTGGGAGGGGACCTGGGGTGGCCAAAAAGGGGACAAAAAGGGGCTGGGAAGGGGCCACTAAGTGGCTGGGGAGGGGACTCAGGTGGCTGGGAGGGTCCCCAGGTAGCCCAAAAGTGCCCCAGGTGGCCAGGGAGGGGTCCCAGGTGGCCAGGAGGGGACACAAGTAGCTGGGAGGGGACTGGGAGTGGCCAAACAGGGGCCACAAAGTGGCTGGGGAGGGGACCCGGGGTGGCCAAGCAGGGCCCTGGGTGGCTGGGAGGGGACTGGGAGGGGACAAACAGGGACAAAGTCCTGGGGACAAAGTGGCTGGGGAGGGGACCTGGGTGGCCAGGAGGGGATCTAGGTGGCCAGGGAAGGGACCCAGGTGGCCAGGGAGGGGTCCCAGGTAGCCAGGAGGGGACCCAGGTGGCCAGGAGGGGACACAAGTGGCTGGGAGGGGTCTTGGGGTAGCCAAACAGGGGCCAGAAAGTGGCTGGGGAGGGGACTCAGGTGGCCAGGAGGGTCCTCAGGTAGCCCAAAAGTGCCCCAGGTGGCCAGGGAGGGGTCCCAGGTGGCCAGGAGGGGACACAAGTGGCTGGGAGGGGACCTGGGGTGGCCAAAAAGTGGCCAAAAAATGCCTGGGGATGGAACCTGGGGTGGCCAGGAGGGTCCCCAGGTAGCCCCAAAGTGCCCCAGGTAGCCAGGGAAGGCTCCCAGGTAGCCCAGCAGCGCCCCAGCTACCAGGAGGAGGACACCCCCCCCCCAAAAAAAAACACCCCCGGTTGTTAACCCTGAGGGTGTCCCCGTCCCCCCCCTGTCCCCAAGTCCCGTCCCGGCCCCGCTGGCGGTGGCGGCCGCGGGACTCACCGGCGGTGCCGAGGAGGAGGAGGAGGAGGAGGCCGAAGGCGGCCATGGCGGCGGGCGCTGTGGGGCCTCCGGCGGCTCCTCCGCCTTTTGTAGGGCCGGGGCGGCGCGGGGCCTCATCCCGCGGGCTGAGTCACGGCCCTGACGTCGCGGCGGGGGCCACGGGGGGGGCACCCTGGCCCCCACCTCACCCCTTCACCCCCCCCCCCCCCCCCCCACCCAAGGGTGCACACCCCCCCCCCCCGGGCAGGGCCCGGCCGCGGCCTTGTGGGGTCAAAGCCAGGGGCCACCGGCACAACCGGCCTGGCCGGTGGCTTACTGGTGGCACTGGGAGTACTGGGGGGCAGCGCGGTGCCCCCCCCTTTCCCTTCACCAGTTGTCCCAAACAACCCCCCCCCCCCCTCGTTTTTTCTCCCCCCCCCCCCCCCCGTTGCCTTTCGGACCCCTGCGTCAAAGCGGGGCGGATTTTTGTGGTTTTTGCCCCGTTTCGGCCATGCCCCGCCCGGTGACTCACCCCCCCCCCTCTTTTTTGGGCACTGGCACGGGGACAGGGTGGTGGGATTGGGACTTGGGGGGGGGCACCTGCAGCAGGACCCCCCCCCCAAACCCATCCTAGGGGTGGCTTCAGCCTCGTGTCCCCCCCACCCCAAAAAAAACCACCTTGGGGACAAAGGAGGTGACCCCCCCCCGGGTCACACGACCTCGGTCACGTCCCTTAACCCCAAGAATGTGGGGGGGCCCCCCAAAAAAAATTCCCCCCCCCACTTTGGAAATGGGGGGGGGCACAGAGGGGCTCCCCCGGCTCCCCCGCACCCCGCTGGGGTGCTGACCCCGCTCCCAGCATGGGGGGGGGGGCACAGGGAAGGGAGGGGGGGGCACCCCAAATTTTGGGTCGGTGCCCGCAGAGGCCCCCCCCCGCCGATTGCCCAACGGGTGCCGGCTGACGCGGGTTTGCGCAACCCCCCCTGGCCCCCCCCCGGGTAGGGGAAAACCCAGGCAAAGGCGTCCGGGTTTGGGGGGGGGGGGGGCAACAGGCGTCAGGGTGGGGGGACCCAGACGTTGTTGTTTGTTTTTTTTTTTTATTGGGGGGGGGGGAATTTAGAGGCTGGGGGGGTGGTTTAAGGGGATGGGGGGGGGATTTGGGGATGGGGGGGGTGGTGGCGTGCGGGTGGGGGGCACGGGTGTGCAAAGGGAGGGGCGCAGGGTGAGAGATGGGGGGGGCGCAGGTGAAAATGGGGAGGGGGGCACAATTGTGCAAATGGGGGGGGCACAAGTGTGCAAATGGGAAATGAGGGGGGGGGGACACAGGCTTCTTGCCCCCCCCCCCGGGGACCCTGGGGGTCTGCTCACATCACCGGGGAGGCTCCGGATGAGGTCGGCGCCCCCCGCAACCACCCAGCCCGGCAGCGTTTTGCAGCATTTTAATGATTTTTTTTTTGATTTATTTTTTTTGGGGGGGCACGGGGGGGGTCAGAAGAGCTCCTCGGCGTTGGGGACGCGGGCGGCCCGCAGCTCCCGCAGGCGCTGCAGCAGCAGGGGCAGGCGGCGCTCCCCCAGCCGCCGGTTGTCCCGCGTGCGGACGCTGACGGTGCCGCGCTCCTGCTCCCGCCGGCCCACCACTGTTTGAGGGGGGGGCACAAAAAATTTGGAGGAGGGGGGGGGAAGGTTAGAGAGCGTTTTTTTGGGGTTACGGTGGCCCCCCGGCTCCCTCGCGGTGCCGGGGGGGTGCCCCTCGCGGCATGCACACACGCCCGCGCTGTGCACACCCACGCCCCCCTGCGCACACACGCTCACGCCCAGGCTGCGCCCATGCCCCGTGGGTGCCCCCCCCCCACTTTTTGGGGCCCCCCCCAACACCTTGCACACCCACGTCGCTTTTCTGCACCCCCCCCCGACCCGTGGCACGCTTACGGAGCCCCCTCCTCGTGCACCTACCCGTGGGCACCCCCCTCATGCACGCACCCACGCGTGTGCCACCCCCCCCCCGATGCCACCCCCAAGCCCACCCACGCGTGGGGGCCCCCCCCCAGTGTTTGTGTGCCCCCCCCCGCGTGTCTGGGCCCCCCCCGTGTGTGCGTGCCCCCCCCGTGAGCCCCCAGAGCCCCCTGCCGGCTGCGCACCCGCACCCTGCACCCGCGTGGGGCCCCCCCGACTCGACCCCACAGGGAATCCTGGAGGATTCCCAGAGGAATCCCACGGTGGGGGGGGGGGTTCCCACCGCCGCTTCCTGGCCCTCCCCACCCCGCAAATCCCCAAATCTCAGCTTCCAGGTCGGGAGGAGGATGCGGGGGCGGGCGGGCGGCCGGGAACCACTGACTCAGCGCAGCCGCTCCCACGCTTGGGGGGGGGTACCCGGAGCAAACGGGGAGGGGGGGGGGGACGGGGACACCGGGGGTGATTTTAGGGACCGTGGGGGGGGGGTCCCTGAGCCCCCTTACCCAGCTGGAAGTTGTAATGGGCGAGCTGTGCCCGGCGGATCTTCCTGCTCAAGGTGGAGCCCGCGTCGGCGTCCAGGTCGGCCGCCACGCCGTCCCGACGCAGCGCCGCGTGGACCTGCGGGGCACCGGCTCAGCGGGGATACTGGGAGACACTGGGAGACACTGGGAGACACTGGGAGACACTGGGGGACACTGGGGGACACTGGGGGACACAGCACTGGGGGGGGGACACGTGCTCACCTCGCGGGCGTAGCCCTCGGAGTCGGGTGCCTGTGGGATCACCATGGCCTGCAGCGGGGAGAGCCACAGCGGCCTGCGGGGGGGCACAGGGGGTGAGGGGGGGTCCCTTGGGTTTGGGGGGATGGGGGGGATTAGGGGGGATCGGGGGGGATAGGGGGGAGGTGGTAGAGGGGGTGCTGAGGGAATCGGGAAGGTTTGGGGGCCCCTGGGGCTTGCTGGGGGTGGTCTGGGGATGGGGGTGGGCAATGGGGTTGGGGGTGCCTCTATGGATTAGGGTGTCCTGGGGATTAGGGTGTCCCAGGGATTAGGGTGTCCTTAAGATTTGGGGGTGCCCCTAAGGTTTGGGGGTGCTGCAAAGAGTTGGGGGTGTCCAAGTGGATTGGGATGTCCCAGGGATTTGGGGTACATTTACGGATTAGGGTGTCCCAGGGATTTGGGGGTGCCCCTAATGTTTGGGGGTGCTGCAAAGAGTTGGGGGTGTCCAAGTGGATTGGGATGTCCCAGGGATTTGGGGTGCATTTCCAGATTAGGGTGTCCCAGGGATTAGGGTGTCCCGGGGATTTGGGGGTGCCCCTAAGATTTGGGGGTGTCCAAGGGGTTTGGGATGTCCCAGGGGGTTGGGGGTGCCTTTACGGATTAGGGTGTCTGTACAGATTAGGGTGTCCTTAAGATTTGGGGGTGTCGCTAAGGTTTGGGGGTGCTCCTAAGTTTTGGGGGTGTCCAAGGGGTTTGGGATGTCCCAGGGATTTGGGGTGCATTTACGGATTAGGGTGTCCCGGGAATTAGGGTTTCCTTAAGGTTTGGGGGTGCCCCTAAGGTTTGGGGTTGCCCAAGGGGGTTGGGATGCCCCGGGACTTTGGGGGGGGGTCCTCAGCCCCTCACCATTTGCCCCCGCAGCTCTCTGCCAGCACGGCCACCATGCGCTCGACCGAGCCCAGCACCGCGCGGTGGATCAGCACCGGCCTCGTGGCCCCCCCGGCGGCACTGTGGGGGCACAGAGGGATTTTTGGGGTGGGGGCAGCAGCGGGGGGGCTGCAGGGGGGCACCGAGTGCCCAGCACAGCCTCAGCCCTGAGCTCCCCACCCCACACGTGGCCCCAATCCCCTCCCTGCCCGTCCCGATCCCTCTGACGGCCCCAATTCCTTCAACCCCGTCCCAATCCTGAGCTGCGCCCCCCCCCCCCCACGCCAAACCCTGAGCCCCCTCATCCCCAATCCTGCCCCCTCCCCCCTCAACACCCCCCCGTCCCCAATCCTGTCCCCGTTCCCAAACACATCCCCAACTCTGAGCACCCCTCCCGACCCCTATCCCCCTCCCCATCCCCAATCCTGCCCCCTAAATCCCCAATCCTGCCCCCAAAATCCCCAATCCTGCCCCCAAACCCCCAAATCCTGCCCCCAAAAATCCCCAAATCCCCCCCAAACCCCCCCTCACCTGGCGTACTCCAGCCCAAACCTCTCGGGCATCTGGAAATCCAGCTGGATGGTGCCGCACTGGTGATGCCGCCCCAGCGCATCCTGAATCCGGATATCGATCTGCAAAAAAAGCAGGGGGGGGGGGGGGGGGCAGCAAGTGAAGCTCTCTCCACCCCGACACGCAGACCTGGGGGGTCCCAAAGGGCCCCTTCGTGTCCCACGGGCTCCTTTGGGCCCCCCCCGTCCCCTGCAGCGCTCACCTTGGGGCCGTAAAAGGCGCCGTCACCCGGGCTCAGCTCCCAGGGCTCCCCAAAATCCTGGAGGCTCCGCTCCAACTGCTGCTTGGGGGGGGGGGGCGCAAACGGGGAGGTGAGGAGGGGGCACGATGTGGCGGTGGGGGGGCACTGGGAACACTGGGAGGTGATGCAGAGGATGGGGGGGGGGGGGTGAAGGTGGGAAGGGGGGCACCAGGGATGCGGTGCGGGGAGGTGGCGGGGGTGGGATGGGGACACCGGGACGCGGGGCAGGGGGGCAGACGGAGGGGACCTGACGCAGGGGAGGTGACAGCAGGGGAGGTGACACCGTGCACGGGACAAGGGGACACCGCAGACAGCACCCAACAACGAGGGCACAGCCAGGAGGGGACGCCCAGGAGGTTCGGGGCACGGAGGTGACGAACGCAGCACGCAGGAGATGCGACAGCGAAGCCAGGAGGGGGGGGACGCGGTGACAAAGCCAGCTCCCGGTGGCACGTAGTCCTCGTCCCCACCTGCTCGGCGCGGTCCCAGGTCACGGTGTCCCCCAGGAAGCCGTCGGGGCGCGTGGCCAGCGCCATGCGGAAGGAGAAGCCCAGCACGGCGTAGACCGTCCGCACGAAGTCCAGGCAGCCGCCGATCTCGGCCTCCAGCTGCGGGGAGGGAGCCGTGAGCAGGAAAAGATTTTGGGGAGGGGGTTTGGGGGGGTGGGGGGGCACCCCCAGACCTGCTCCAGGGTGCAGAAGATGTGCGCGTCGTCCTGCTGGAAGCGCCGCACCCGCGTCAGCCCCGTCAGGGAGCCGGGGGGCTCGTTGCGGTGCAGGACCCCGAAATCGGCCAAGCGCAGCGGCAGCTCCCGCCACGAGCGGGGCCGGTGGGCGAACATCAGGCTTGGGGAGGGACAGAGGGACAGACGGAGGGACAGAGGGACAGACGGACGCGGTGTCAGCCCCGCCGAGCCCCGTCCCGCCGCCCCGCGCTCGGCCCCGGGCGCTCGGCTCACCAGTGGGCCGGGCAGTTCATGGGTTTGAGGGAAAGGGTCTCGGCGCCGGCGCTGAAGGAGAACATGTGGGCGCTGTAGTGCTCCCAGTGCCCCGACAGCTCCCAGAGGCGCGGGCTGAAGACGTTGGGGGTCACCACCTCGCAGAAGCCCCTGGCTTGGTACTCGCTCTGCGGGGAGGCGGTGGGGACGTCAGCCCAGCCCTGGGGGAGCTGCACGGCCCCCCCACGGCGAGGCGAGGGCGTTCACGGAATATTTGAGGTTGGAAAAGAGCCTTGAGATCAGCCGAACGTGCACCTAACGCCACCGAGTCCGCCACAAAACCACGATGGGGGGGCCCAGAGGG
Source organism: Aythya fuligula (assembly GCF_009819795.1). Taxonomy (NCBI): domain Eukaryota; kingdom Metazoa; phylum Chordata; class Aves; order Anseriformes; family Anatidae; genus Aythya; species Aythya fuligula. Next base: position 2,055,763 of record NC_045586.1, read on the forward strand.
TCGGGGTGCAGCCGGGCAGAGGCAGAGCCCCGTCCCCAAGCGGCTCCCGGAGGAGGTGACGGTGACAGCGGCGGGGTAAGGGGACAGCCCGAGGCCTCGGGGGAGGTTTTGTGGCCGTACCCTGATGAAGTCGACGAGGGCGTTGTAGATGTGGGCGCCGCGGGGCAGGAAGAAGCAGCTGCCGGGGCTGAGCTTGTGGAAGAAGAAGAGCTCCTGCTCCTGCGGGGGGGGGGGGGGGTCGGGGAAAACGTCACCGCTGGGGGACGCCGGCATCCGAGCCCCCAAAAATCCAGGGCTCTTTTACAGGGCTCAAAATCCTGGCCTTTGCCAAGGGCTCACCCGGCCGATGCGGCGGTGGTCGCGGAGAGCGGCCGCGTCCTGCGCCTGCTGCCAGGCCTCCAGCTCCTGGGTGCTGGGGAAGGCGACGGCGGCGACGCGCTGCAGCGAGCGGCGCTCCGAGGGGTCCCCCCAAAACGCCGCCGAGCTCTGCAGGGAGAGAAGGGAGCAAAAAGGGGGGGGGGGGAGGGGGGCGGCGTGAGGGAACCCGGATGGCTGGGTCCCCAACCGGCCCCGCGTCCCCCGTCCCGCTGAGCTTACCGTCAGCACACGGAGGGCCCCGATCAGCCCCGTGTGCCCCAGGAGGGGGCCGCGGCAGAGCTGCAGCAGCGGGCCGCACCTGCGAGGGCGGCGGAGGGACAAACGGACACAGCAGATGACGGACAGACGGACACAGCAGGCGGCCGTGTCGCCGCCCTGCCCCGAGCAGCCCACGGATGTCACCCGGGACACCCCGGCGCTCACCGATAGACAGTGGCCGTGGGGGACGTCACCTCCTCCTGGATCCGCTGCAGCTGGAAGCTGTTGTGCTGGGGGGGGGGAGCAAGGCGGGTGGCAGAGGTTTCCGCCAGCTCCGAGAGGGATGTGCTCGGGGAGGGGACACCCGAGGGGGGGTCTCACCTTGAAGAGCTCCCCCAGCTGCTCGCGGGTGGCCTCCAGGCGCTCGAAGCGATGCTGGGCACGGGCAAAAGCCATGCAGGCGTCCTCCAGCGCCGGCAGCTCGCTGCGCTGCACCGTCCTGCGGGGCACGGGGATGAGCTAGGGGTGTGAGGACGGACCCTACAGGGCACCGTCCCCATCGCCCCCCATGTCCCGAAGGCCCCGTACCTGTCCCCCATGTGGGCGTCACAGAAGAAGCCATCCTCGGTGGCCACGGTGCTGCAGAGGGTGGCTCCGTAGAACTGCTCCAGCACCGCTCCCAGGACGAAGGCGCTGGACTGCCAGAAAGCCTGGGGACACAGGGGGACACGGGGGGACACGGGAGATGTCAGGAAGCACGGGGGACACAGGGTGTGTGGTGGGGGACACGGGAAGCGTGGGGAGCATCGGGAACACCAAGGGCATGAAGAATGTGGGGGACAAAGGGAGTGTGGGGGGCATGGGGGCTATCGGGGGAAGCCCAGGGGGCACGGGACATGGAGGTGGTGAGGGATATGGGGGAATGGGGGATCAGGGGGGACACGGAGAGCAATGGGGGCGGACACGGGGGACATGGTGGGGGAAATGGGGGATGTGGGGACAATGGGGGGCAATAGGGGGGATTGGGGCGGCACAGAGGGGATGTGGGGGCACTGGGGGATATTGGGGGGGCCACGTCGCGGCCCCCACTCACCGCCCGCCCCTCCGGCGCGGCGAAGTCGAGCAGCTCCAGCTCGGTGTCATCCTCCAGGGGCTGCTCCAGGTCCCGCAGGGCCCCGTTCACCCGGGCCACCAGCACCGAGGCGGCCAGGCCAGACCTGCGGGGACAAGGAGGGGACATCGTGAAATGGGGTGGGGGTGGGAAAGGAGCCCGGCAGCGGGACGGGGGAACCGGGGGGACCCAGGGGGATAAAGGGGGGATAAGGGGGGACCCCCCCAATGCCGTACCCCAACTGCTCGGCCACCTGCCGCGGGGTGGTCTGCAGGGCCCGGCCGTGCAGGCAGCGCCCCCCGGGCAGGGCGATGCGGATGGGGGTCCCCACTGGGGGGCTCCCCCCGTCGGCATCGCCCCCAGCCCTCCTCTCCCGGGCTTCTTGGAGCCGCTGGAAAAGCCGCAGCCGCTCGGCGACCTGGGGCTGCGGGGAGAACCCGGGGGGGAAGGGGGGTCAGGGCGATGGGGGAGCCCCCCGGTGGGGACCCCCCCCCACCCCGAACACGGGGCTCGGCGCACCCGGTACCGGCGAGGGGCTGACCCCAGCAGCAGCCGCCCCCCGGTGAGGGCCGGCGGCATGGCGGGGCCTGGGCCGCCCCTTCCGGCAGCGGGAGGACGCCGGGGCCGTCCCCGGGGCGGGCTCAGCTTCCCCGGCTCCGCTCCCACCCCAGCCCCCGGCTCCGGTCCGGGCCTAGGCCCCGGTTCAGGCCCCGAGCCCGGCCGCCACCGGGGGCTGGGCCCCTTCTGGGGGTCCCCAAGGGTTTTAGGACCGCGGGAGCCCGACCCCAAAACGCCGCCATTTTGAGTCCCCGCCTCCAGCTTTACCTCAAAACGGCCCCAAATTGCACCGGATCCCCCTCAAACGTCTCTGTTTTGTGGTCCTGCAGCCACCTCGAGCGCCCCGAGTTTTCCAGCCCCCAGAACATCATCGTTTTAGGATCCTACAGCTGCCTCCAAAGTGCCCCAAGTTCTCCAGACCCCAAAATGCTGCCATTGTGTGGCCAGAGCCCTCAAAACACCCCAAATTCAGCAGAAACCCCCCAAACGCCACCATTGTGTGCTCCTGCGGCCACCTCAGAAGTGCCCCAAATTTTCCAGCCCCTGAGGTGATGCCGTTGAGCACTCCCGTGGCCAGACCCCCCTCAAAACACCCCAAATTCTCCAGACCCCACAACGCCATTTGACGCTTCTTGCGGCCACCTCAAAAGCGCCCCAAATTCTCCGCACCCCAGAATGTTGTCGTTTTGCACTCCTGCCCCCAGCTCCACCTCAAAAACGCCCCAAATCCTCCAGCCACCAACTACTGTCAGCTCACATTCCTGTGGCCAGATCCCTCAAAACGCCCCAAATCCTCCAGACCCCAAAACACCCCCATTTTGCTCTCCTGCAGCCCAAATCCCATCCAGCCACCAGAAGCCCCCCTGTAGCCCACCCGGCAGCAGCCCCAACTCCCCACCTTGGCTCCCCCAACTCTGGGACCCCAAAAACCTTTGGGGGCTTCTTGTTATAGGGTCTGGGAGCCCCCTCTTTCTCCAAAGGTTTCACCCTGCTGTAGGCTGAGGTCCGAGGATCCTGCACGTGGGTGCTGTGGGGACGAAGCCGTAGCAGCAGCCTCCGTTTTGGGGTACAAGCCCGCGTCGATGCTCACTCCACTCATCCTCAGTGTGGCCATGCTTCGTCTCCAGCCCGTGGGGGACAGGAAAATTGGGGACACCGCAGGGAAATACCCAGGGCTGGGACACAACCAGACCCCAGCGGGTCCTTGCCCTTATCCGATTGAAGCAAAACACAAGGAAAAAGCAGCCGAAACAGCACAAAGAGCCCCAAATTAGTCATGTGTGAAAGAAAAACCCTAGGAGGTGGAGCAGGGGAGAGCAGCACGTGCAGTGGCAGTTTGGCTCCACGGAGGTGCTTGGCGAGGCTCCGATCCTCTCCCATTGCCCTCGGATCCTGGGAAGGGGAAACCCAGGAGGAGGAGGAGGAGGAGGAGGAGGAGGAAGAGCAGCAGCGGAGAGCAGAGGCCTGGGAGCAGCCACCAGCAGCCCGGCGGCCCCCACAGGCAAGCAGAAGGCCCCGTTAAAGAAGAGTGTGAAACCAGCCGAAGTAGGTGTTTTATTAAATGTATTAATACACATTTTTCAAAATGATCTGCGGATTCATCGTCGCCTCCTCTCCCCCGACCCCACGCACCCCCGCTCGTCTTTACAGGCACAGGGAAAGAAAAAAAAAAAAAAGCAGGCGGTATTTACAGCGGTTTGGGAACGACAGCAGCTCACCCTCCCGCGGCCTCCGAGCACGCTCGGTTATTCGGCAGGGTTTAGAAAAACAAAAAAAAAACAAACAAAAATCATCAAAAAAAAAAAAAAAAGACGCACATTATTCACATTATCCAACAGTGTGGTGGGTGTCCGTGTGTCCGGCTGACCTCTTGGTCCCACAGGTGAGCCGTGGCCATGAGGAGACACACCGCTTCATGCTTTTATTTAAAAAATACACGTTTATTTCATTTGTTTTCCGTGTCAGGTGAAATACAAAAGTTAAAGTCTGGTTAACGGGGGTTGAAATCACAGACGCGGGAGGAAAAGCAAACGCCTTCACGTCCCCAAAATCACCGGGTGGTTTTTACATATGTACAGTGGGGCCTCCGCTATTTTAAAGTAACAGCACAGAGGAAAATGGAAAACCTCCAACCAGAAAAACCTCGCAGCTTCCACTGTTAAAATGTTTTGTGTTTTTTTTTTTTTTTTTTTTTTTTTTTTTTTTGCCTTAGCACGAGTCCTTTCACTTCATCTGACCTCAAAAGCCACCGCGGAGTGGCAGGATGCCGGCGAGCGGCCACCCTCACCTCCCGGCCGAACCCAGCTGGGCCTGGAAATCACCACTTCAAGCAAGAGCAGCAGAAAAATCATTCACATTCTTGTATCTAGAGGGAAAAGGTGGTCGGAGATAGCGCTGGCTCTGTCCCCACGCGGCTGCGGTTTGGAGGCCAGACCCTAAACCTGGACACGATAATGACCTGGAGCAGTCAGAGCTGGGTGTTGAAGGGTTTGGGGCACAGGGAAAGGACGAGCAGCCCCGAGCTCCTCTCCTCTCCAGCCCCTCGTGCCTCTGAACGTCCTTCGTTGGCTTCTTCCCTGCCGCATTTCGCCCAGCTCCCCGTCCAAAACCTCGCAGCTTCCTCGCGGGCACCCCCTCTGCGTTAAATAAAGCACAGCCCGAGCACACGCAACAAAGAAATGCTCCGCCACTTGCTCTTTTTTGCAATTTTTATGTAGATATTTAACCCTACACCTTTATCAAACATATAGATAATGAATTCTACCAACTAAAAAAAAAAAAAAATAATAATAAAATAAAAATTAATCAAGTAAAATTCCAACTTCATATAAAAGCCCCCTGCGCACACGGCGGCAGGGCCGTCCCCACGGAGAGCACGCAGGGAGCAGGGGGCCCGGCCTCGTCCCCATTCCTCCGCATGCAGGTTCTGTCTCTCAGCTTACAGCCTGTGAGTTTCACACAATCAGAGATGGCGTTAAAAAGCGATTATATATACACACACAGAGAAAGTCAAACAGTGTTCCCAGGGGAAAAAAAAAAAAAACAAAAAAAAGAAAAAACAACAAAAAAAGGGGGAAAAAAAAATACAAAACACAAACAAACAAAAAAAGCAAACAAGAGGGGTTTTTCCAAAGGGGGTTAAGCTCCACGGAAGGGGCCACGAGCACGCGGGCTGCCGCGAGCAGCGGCCGTGCAGAGGGTGCTGCGGCTAGATGGGTGTAGGGAACACGCCGGCCACTGGAGAGTTCCCGATTTGTTGGTTTTTGGGGCCAAAACCTGCGCGGGAGATGCTGGGGAGCGCGCAGGCCAGAGCCCGCTGCCCGAAAGCAGACCAAGTTCAAGGTTCCTGGGGCAGCCACCGAGCAGGGGCTTGTGGTGTGTTTTTTTTTTGCCAGCCAGAGAAGCGGTCGGGGGGAGGACGCCCCGCAGAGCCTGCGGGTGTTGGTGGGGGTTATTCCCCCCCCAGGAAAGGCACAGGAGGGGTTGCTTGGGGTGGTTGGGGTCTCCATCACCACAGAAAAGCGCTTGGACCCTTCGTTCTTCCCTACCAGCGGCACAGCTCCTGCCCCCAACCTCTCCTTGTGGTCTGACACGGGCTGCGAGGGCTCGGGAGGCGAAGCCATTTGGTAATCAGCTAAAAGAAGATCCCAACATCGCGCATTTCATCTCTTTTTTTTTTGTTTAGACTACTACTGGAAGTTTTATTACAACAGCAATACTTCTTTTTGTTAAAACATTTTTTTTTTCTCTAGTCTCGCACCAACTGGGTGGCTTAGGAAATGAACAACCAAAAAATACAGAACATTTAATTTAGGAAAAAAGTGTTACGGGGCTCTTCAGGAGGGAGGGAGGGGGAAAAAGGGGAAGAAAAAAAAAGGAAAAACCAAGTGAAAGCGCTACTCCCCTGCTCTCTACAATGTCCGGATACCTTCGCTCAAGAGATGGGCGTCTGCTTCAGTACCTGGGGGGGAAGAAGGGGCGTTTTGGTGCAAAGAAGGGGGATCCCCTCCCGAAAGGCGGCCGGGGCCTCTTCAGGCTGTGAAAGGGGTCTCTGTTTAGGAAGGGCTCCCTGGGCCTGAAGTCTGCCCGCGGGTTCCTGACCATCATCCCGCCGCGGTTGGCAGTGTCTCTGTGAGCGGGGCCGATGGGGGTGACGCTGCGGGCGGGCCCCAGCTGCTGCTGCTCCCTGGAGAGGGAGCCCCCCAGCCCCACGGCTTCGCGCACGCGGCCCACCAGGGGGGCGCCACCACCGCCGGCGCCGCCGGGGTCCCGCTGGGGCTGGGCCGTCGCCTCCCTGGGTCCCGGGTGCACGTTAAAATGCTCCTTCAGCGTCCCTTGGTGAACGGTACCGTGCTCCTTGGCGAAGGCGCCGCCGCCGCCGTGCTCCACGGGGATGGGAGGCGCGGGGAAGGGCACGCCGCCGTGCTCCCCGGTCGGCGGCGGCTGCTGCGTGGGGAAGGGGACGCCGGCGTGCTCCCCGGGGACGGGGGGCGGCGGGGGAGCGGGGAAGGGGACCCCGGTGTGCTCCACGGAAGGAGGCGGGGGCACGCCGTGGGGCAGGGCGAGGGGAGAGGAGGTTTCTTTCGAGAAGGGGTTAGTGTGATCCACGGGCGGCAGGTGCGGGGGGACCGAGTGATCCCGCGGGAAGAGGCTGCCGTGATCCTTGGGGGGAGCGGTCGGGGGGCCCGGGGGAGGGCCGACGGGATCCCTCTGGAAAGGAGTCCCGTGCTCCAGGGGAGGAGGCGGGATGGGAGGTGGCATGTGGTGGTCGAAAGCGGGGCTGAAGTTATTCGTTCTGAAATTGTTCACGCTCTCCTGGAAGGGGGCCACGTGCTCCTTGTACTGCGCCTGGAAGCCCCCCATGCCGGGCAGCTCCGAGGCGCTCGAGGGCCCGTTATCGAAGGCGCTCGCCGCGTTGCCCATCTCGAACCACCCCGACCTGCTCGCCTCTCGCCCGTGGCCTCTGCTTCCTTTCCCCAGGACTCGGATGGATTCGACGGTCTGGATGGGCTCCCCGGACATGCCCCTGCTGCTCGAGGCGTTGTGGTAGCCCAGCGTTTCGATGGGGGCTCCCTTCTCCTCGGTGCTGTCGGGCAAATCCAAGCAGGACGACGACACCCGGGTCTCGATGCGGTAGTGCTCCTCCTGCTGCTGCTGCTCGCCTTTGGCCCCTCCGGCCTGGCCGTGGCTGGACAAAGCGACCCCTTCGTTGGAGCCGCTTTTAGAAATCTGGCTAAAATGCTTCTCCTCGGAGGGCTTACGTGAGGAGGCGTTCTTCAGCATGTTCTTGAACTCCATCGTCGAGGTGGCGGAAATGGAAGATCCCAATGATTTGTCCACGCCCGTCGCGGCCGCTCTGCCCGCGGGGCTTTGGGAGGAGAAAAGGGACCGGTGGGGAATGGAGTGGGGCGAGTCTGGGTATTGCTTCTGCGAGAGGCCCGAGTGCACCACGGGTTTCGGCAAGTTGTTGTGATTGGAGTCGGGTGCGAAAAAAACGTCGTTCTTACTGGGCGAAGGGGAACCATCCGAGGTGGAGTCGTTGCCCCGCAGCCCGTAGCTCCCGTACAGCCCTGGAGACGTGGACAGCGGGTCGCAGCTCTCGCTCTGATCGAGAATAGACCTCATCGACTGAGGGAACGACGACTTGACGCTGAAATCCTGCGATCTTTGTCCGTAACTGGACAGGACCGGCTGGTACTCCGCAGCTTCGGATAATTTACTCGATTTCAAAATCGACTTTGCGGGCTTTTTCTCCAGGTTTAACATGGCAGACGGGGGGGGGCCAGAGTAGTCGAAGTCACGGTAATCTTCGTCTTCTTGGAAAGACGTGTCCGGGTAAAACTTCTCCTGCGAGGAGTCCATTAAAGAGGAGGGGATTTCCATGCTATCTGCAGGCTGCTTGTACATGCCGGCCGGAGAATCTCTGCCGAGGCCGAAGGGCCGGTAGGTGTGCACAGAATTGGAAAGCTCCTGGGGATAGCCATCGTCCCTGCTCTGGAGAGGCGACCTGGTGCTGCTGGGAGTAGAGGAACCGGGGCTCATGATTTTTGACAGCAAGGAGATGGTGTCAACGTTGCTGGACGTTGGCTTGTCCATCATCTCGTCCTGGGTGGGCGTCCCACTCCGCTCATCGCGCACCGGCGTTCCGTCCACATTGTCCATGGAAGTGCTGGTAGGACCACGCTGAAAGTCAGCCGAGTGACTTTCCGTTGCGATGTTGGACCCTAAGCTGCTTAAAATCGGAATATTCAAGTTCAGGCCGCTGAAGCCGGGATTTCCCTTCAGGAAGTTGTGTATCTTCATCTCCAGGCTTGGGGAGGGGGGTTCCGATTCCAGCTTCGCCTTTGAAATTTCGGAGGATTGACTCATTGAGGTGTCTGTGGGTAAAAGGGAGGAAGGACTGGGAGGGTGGGAACTGGAGAATCCCAGGGAATTGGTTGGCGGCTTAAAACTGGAACTTGAAAGCCCCGCGGTATGTCCAATGGGAGCCTTCGTAACTGAAGTCGAGGAAACCTCGGCAGTTGACGAATTGGGAGAATAACCAAAAGTTTTGGATATAAAGGACTGGGTGTTGGAAGGAATATTCCTTCCCTTCACGCACGGTACAGTTGTGTTGGCTGGTGACGCTGAAGTGCTCTGCGAGGCGGCTTCGCTCGACTGAATGGTGTTTCCAGCAACGCTCTGAAGTAAGGATGACAGACCTGGAAGAAAAAACGCTGCGATCAGATACTGGGGTGAGAGGCAAGAGAACTTCAACCGCTGTCAAGGGCGAGACTCCTATATTTATATTACAGATGTTCCTTAAAACTACTTCGTGTTTTAGCCAGGAAAACGACTGGATTTTGCTGCATTTAATATTAATGTGAGCACCCACAGAGCTACGGACTTTTGCCAGAGGCAATAATTAACCTATAAATAAAAGTTACAACATACGTCTGAGTAAGTTCAGTAATAACTCATCCTGGCTTTGCAGCCAAGTATAAAAGGCGCGCACGCTGCGCTGCTGACCAGAGCTGCAGAAGCACGACGAGCGCCTCTGAGAAGTTTTTTTCTGCTCTAACCACTAGAAAAGCTCTCTCAGAAGCACAAAGAAACCACAATGACCTCATTTGCTCTCCTGTCACACTCCCTGTTCTTCCACGAAGTGCTCCGGGAAAAATGCCCAACGGTCAGGTCAGAAACGTGAAGATGTACAGGAAGGTAAGAAAACACCGCTCCACAACACTCCTGTTACCTGAGGAGGTCATCTATTGTTTGCCAAAAAATGTAACACGTTTCAATTAAGCTTTTTCTCCCCTCACTTTCGCTGTAGGGCTGCAGAGCAGCACGTGTCAGCGCCGACGCTGACGTCGAACGCACCGTTAAGACATTCACTCAAAATCCACCCCAGTACCTTGCAGGGCTGGCGCAGTCTGAGTCTGGGTTTTGGAGAGGGCAGACAGAATGCTCTCAGGAGTTATCTCCACTTTGGAGAGAATATTTGCTAACGGGTTTGAAGGAGCAGATGGAGTCCCCAGGACAGGAGTCTTCAGGCCACTAGTTAGAGCTGTTGGGCTTGTCGGGGTTCCCGGAGAAGGTCTTGATGCAGGACTGACACCTAGGATGGAAGCACACACCGCTCACCTATGTTGCTTCATTAAGAGGAGCTTTTTTTGGCTCACGTTTCCCACAGATACAACCGCAGCAGAGTTCCGGCGAGCGTGAGCGAGGAGAGGCTCACGAAGCCAAGAGTTGTGTCAGAGAGACCGAGCCAATCTTTAAGCAATAACTCAACCTTTAAGCAGTAACTCAATCGTGTTTATTTTGCGACAATTACTTTGTGACAACTTAGCTCTAAAAGATTACAGAGGGAAAACTCCACCATCAGCTCTTCAAAGACAAGCACCTGCGCCGGGACCACTTCAGCACTCACCTGTGTTTTTCATGACAGAAGTTAAACTGCTGAGGATGGAGCTGATCTTTGCCAGGTCGACGTTCGCAAGGTTTGGCAAGGCGAGCGCTGGCGATGGAGGGACGGGCGCTGCGCTCACCACCTTGGGAGCTGGAGGAGTTGGAGGAGTCTGGGCGGGTGTTGTCACTGTCACCGAGGTTGTGCTGACAGCAGCGGTGGCCGGCGCTGCTTTTGGGGCATTTTCAGCCTTCACAGGGGCTGAAGGTGGAGCAGCCTGCTTCTCCTTCCTCTCCTCCACTGCAGCAGGGGGAGAAGAAGCCCAGAATTATCTCTCTGTCCTTTAAGGGTTATTTAGGGTATGAGATTTTTTCAATGCGATCTTCACTTAACACCGGGCAGGGAATTTGAGTCTGACTCCCTGAGGTTATCTAAAAAGCATTGTGGGGAGTGGTTTGGGAGAGGGGAACAATCCCAGGCAGCTCGCAACTTCCCTGCTGGGGCTGGAGGAGTGGTGCAGACTGCAACTCAAGTGCGCCATCCGCAGCCCAGCGAGGGTTTTGCACCTGCTCTCCCTCCCAAATGAGGTTTGCAAAGGGTGTTTTGGGCAGATACAATTTCTACGCAGTCCCACCGCTGCTCGCGCAGAACATACCAATGATTTTAGACGTATCGTCCTCCACGTCAGACAGTTCCATGTCCTCCACGTCCCGATTATCTGTCACGGGCTCTGGAGACGCCGTCTTGCGGTTTCCAACTGCTGGAGAACGTGAGCTGTCCTCCTCCCCCATCCCCTGGAAGGGGGACTCGGAGCCCGTTGGAGATGGGGCGTCCATACTCGGGGAGGGGACAGGAGACTCCTCCGGATCAGGAAGCGTTGCTTTCAGCTGATCCAGCTTTTTCTTCAGATTGCTCACTCTGTTAGCAAACGTTTTGTAAGCCTGAGAAGGAACAGACATTGAACTGAGTCTTTTATCGGAAGACAACATGCCTCAATTACTTCTCTAACCAAAGCAGAACACATCCTGAGAAAACCATCTCCATTTCCAATTATGTGTACCCTACTCAGAACCTTGCAGTAAAATCTCAGCTTTGACTTGCAGAGCAAGGAACGCATAAGAAGGAGAAGATAAAAGCTGTTTCCAGTTACTTAAAACAATTTTCATACAAAACAAATGAGCTACTGTTTCTGTTGTTCTTTTTTTGGGGGGGAGGGTTGTTTGTTCTGTTTCTGCAATGCTGTACTGAATTCTCTCAGTTTGCTCATCTAGTTCTCACACTGACTACACCACCTCGTGTGGTTTCCAGAATTTAGGATTTGTTAGACTAAGTGCAATTATCTCCCCTTTCAAAAACACAGAGGAGCTGAAACTGCAGCAATGTGCAAGGTTCTGCAAACTCAGCCTCCGACCCAGGAATTTTGTAGCATCTCCTTCTCCCAAACAGACAGAGGATGCATTTTTCAGCCTCCAGTTTACCCAGCAAAACACAGGCAAACATCAGTCCACACGAAGAAGGCTGAGGAAAAATCACACTTACGTTCGCTACGACTTTGACTTCTTTGTACTGCGCTTCATAAAATATACCAGCGTTCTCCAGAGCTTCAGTTAGCGAGGGGCCGTTTTTCACTTGCTTGTCCAAGCCGTTTACAAACTCCTCGAGCTTTGAACTCGCTTCTTCAAACTCCTTGGAGAACTTCTTGCCTCCTGTTTTGTCTAGAAGGAGAATAACATCGCGTGGGTCAGCTGTCGTCCACCAAACGGGACATCAGCCCTCAGAAGCGTCCCCTGAACAGCAGCGAGTGGGGAGCTGAGACAGGAGACCCCACGCACCGCACCACTTTCTGCTCCCCAAACTGCTCCGCTCATGGATCAGCAGCCACAAAGCCCTGCCCTGGGCATGCAAAGCGAGGCAGCGAGCAGCATTCATGCACCACGCTGAGCAGGTGGGGTGATACCATGGCATTAAAACACTGCTGCAGCATCCTGAAAGTGTAAAGTGACACACATGTGACACACATCACCCCTCTGGTGCTTGAGGAGATCGGTTGCAGGAGAACCAGGCTGTCATCAACCAGCTAAAGGCACTGCAAGAGGCCGAGCTGCAAGCAGTCCTTGTTGTTTTCCAACTCGTTTGTGGTTAATGATAAATAAAGGCAGAAGTGCAACGTTTTGCTGTTTCTATTAACCAGAGAGCCCCCTTCTGTTTGGGAAGAGGCAAAAATCTGGAGTTCTGTCCTTCCTTCATTATCGTTTCTACATACAGGCCCAAATTAAATATTTTAGGCACCTGTTTAATGATTCTGAAATGCACAGAGTCCAATTTCTGGCTTAAGGCTCAACAGAAAGTACGAGTTGCGACATCCCAGAGCGTGTATTCGTGCCTCCTTCATGACAGCAGTTTTTATACATTAGATACTATCTTTACCTTTTAAGCATTTCAGTGTTTCAGTGCTGCACACATCCACTCGCATAGTGGAGAGCTGCTTCTCTTTCAGTTCTATCTGGTCTTCCGAGCGCTTATACAACAGCAATTCGTCAATGAGAGACTGGGGCTGAAAAAAATCAAACGAGAGAAGAATCCTCATCACATCCTGCCAAACAGATCCCTCTGCTTCGCGAAGCTAACGTCGCAGGTCTACTTCAGCAACAAGCATTGCTTCTTTTCAATTAATTTAATTCATTTCTGAGTTAAAGCTACTGCAGAAATAGACTAGGGGAACCTCTGGATTTTGAACCTGAAGTCCACCAGATCAGCTGACAGAGGTTTAGGCAGGGCTGGCACTTCTACAGGTCTCCTGGCTTAGCTGTGATGATTAAGAACAGGGACAGGACTTTTTTTTAATCATTACATTCAGCAGTGAGCATGCATTTCTGCAACAGATCTTGCTCCTTCCGAGGGAGTATTCTAGAAGAATTTATTGCCACCATCTCCTCTGCCACCCCAAGCTGCACTTTTCACTACTAGCCCTAAACAAGGCTCACAGCTGAAATGCCTAGCAGCCAACAGCACCAAGAAACAAAAAGACACTGGATACCAGAGCTTCTGATAAAGCTTATGCTGCTGGTGGACGTCAGACAGAAAAGCGACAGCCCAAGGACAGAGGTTAGCACAACAGAACATTTCCACTGGCAGACTTACTCTGAATTCAGCGACAATCTTGGACTTCAAAGCAGCTTTTGGGTTGGTGGATGCTGTTGGAAGAAAGGAAAAGTATAAAGACACCAAGGAATCACAGGTTGATGCTAATCAAAAGTCACAAAAGGCAGCTCTAATCAAAAACATTTCAACAAAACTCAACAAAAGGCTCGCAGGCTGCTGTTATTCCTCGCAGCTTGCCCTCCACACGATGTCCCTCAGTGCTCTGGCTTTCCGTTAGCTAAACCGGACACGGTCACGCACAGCTAGGTTGTGATGGTGGCCAACAAATCAGACTAATTTCACATTTTTACGTGCTACACAAGTTTGCTGCGCGTACCTTCTCCAGCTCTGCTGCTGGGAAGACAAGTCCCTGCAAAGATTGATCTAGGAGCTTTATCAGATCACAGCTTATACTTCCCTACAAGGTAATAAGATTTCCTAAATGCCAGACTCGGAGCTACCACACAGCTCATTATTTCCTTCAGATGGGGTCCCTCTTTCCTACTTACGGGGCTTAACCAAGCTCTCAACCTCAACAAAAAATCCTACACCCCTACTCTGACACCTCACTAACGGGACGGATGGAATCCCATCATCAGGAGACGCTAAATCCGTTTGTTTCTGGACAAAAAGAGGAGAAACGTGTGAGCTGAAGTGAAAGGCTAAATCCTTCATCCGTGCTGAATGCACTTTGGTTGGGGAATGCACTTTTGCTGGTGGTGTTAGCCAAGTAATTAAAGCTTCCAAGCCCTTTCGTTAACCTTCTGCTCTCAGCACTGGTACCAGCAGGCGCGTGCTGCATCTTAGCCCTACCCTTCCATCATCTTGCATTCGGGGCTTCAGTGTACACTGAGATTAGCCTGTGAGAAATGCATTTCCAGCTAGGCTGCACTCCTGGGAATGTTGGATGGCAAAGTTCGTTATCTGCACTGCCAGCTTGCAGGTTGCTTTTATTCTAGCATCTAGCTTGCTGGTGAAGATGTGTTCCTGAACATGAAGGTCCTGTCCACCACGCCTTCCTGCTGCCCAAGCGCAGGGTTCTGGCTGTCTTCTCTCCATCTCTGCATAGTCTAACGCCAGTTTCCAAGAGGTTTCACCTCATCTTTCCTCTACTCTCTGCTCTCAAGTCTTTTTTTCACACTTCATTCCTTTAAAAAAAAGTGGTTCTCTAGCAACAACTCCTTGGCACTTTACATATTAGTCTGTAAGGAGCTTTACAAGCCTGGAAGGTGCATGCTGGCTCGTATTTTAGTCCAGGTACTTTGCCCGTTTAGGGCTAGCCTTTCTTCTGTTCCTCAAGAAGGCAATTTTTATATTAGTTCAGAGAGTTCACATTGGTTCCTTACTTTGAGATTTCTTCCACGGCTTATTCGGTTGTTTGTTCAGAGTTTCTTTCAGCTGCTTCTGAGTTTTGAAAGTGGTACCTGGAAAACATTTCAGTTTTTGCAGTCTGGCATTATGGGATTCCTTTAAGAATCTGGTTTTTGGTGCCATATGGTTGTATGGTAAAAAGAGTGAACAGAAATTTGTTTTAAAATACCTAGACCAACTTCCTTCGATGAGCTGCTGGATGCCCAAGAGAACCTAAGTTTACTCAGGGATACAGCAACCTGCGGGATGGTCTTCCAGTTTTAAATCAAGTTTCTGTTTGCCCTTGCACTAAGACAGTTCAAAAATCACAGTAATGACCAAAATAAAAAGGAAAAACACAATGCATCTAAAAAAAAAAGTGGTTTAGTTTTATAACTGCCCTTTAGGTAGGCTTTTAGGAAATCAGCATTCAACAGACAAGCAATGCAAGTTGAAAAAACAGACATCACACCTGATCTGCAAGTGATCAGAAACACATTTCAAGTTACAGAAGCTCCAGGTTTCCTAACGGACACACAAACTTCACTTCTCCACATGCAGTGCTCAACTACAGACTCTCCGTGTGCCAAAATCGGAGCCCAGGGTGCTGGATCCCTCTGCAACAACTACAGCTGGCCCTTCGAAACCACAGGCAAGGATTTCCTGCAGCTCCTTTGGCTGTTACTGACGTAACCAAACAGAGCACAAACGGGGTCTAATTGCCTTCGAGATAAGTCCATACACTTATCTTTGGCTAATTGTGCTGGCTTAATTGCTGTTTTTACCTGACTACACACGCTTCCAGGTCAGTGTTCGTGATTTCAGTTTTTAAGCAGAGTGTTTGGTAAGCACAATCAGGCTACCTCAGCCTCCAGCTTTGCTTTCAGCCGGTTTCCTACGTGACAAATATCAGGAACTACAACTTAGTACTAAAACTGAGTGGAGAGGAACAAAACCACCTTTGTTGTTCACACCTCCATCACATCCAAGGCTCAGTTCAGGTGTAAGAGGGCTCGTGCTCAAAGGAAGAGGCAGACACAGCCTCTCCCGGGGCACAACGCTCGGGATTTCCAAGACCACTTCACATCCACATGGATTTTGCTCTCAGCTGGAACAACTCCAGCTTCCCTTAAGGGATTCAGAGCTGTCTTTAGGTACAAGAAGCACGAAGCAGACAAATTCTGTGCCCCTCACACCTCGCTACCTTTCCTTTTTGCTCTGTGCAAGGGTAGAAAGAGCACACATGTGACAAAGGCATTTCACTCTGGCATCAGGAGTAGTCTTTAACCATATCAAACTTGCACGTGCATTGGTAAGTTAAGAACCAAAAAGGGCAAGTGACTTACTCAGAGCTTCTTTTAGTGCCAGAATCGTTTCCTCAGGGTACACATTTCTGTCCTCCCAGATTTTGAAGATTCTTTCTATAGATTTGGAAACTGACGGATCCCTGAAAGAGAAGAGCAGATTGTTTTTTTTATTATTATTATTTTTTCCCTCCACACACCAATTTCTCCTGATTCTAAAAAGAGTAAAGTAATTCTAGGTTAAAATCAAGTTTCCAAGACCCTTCAGAGCAAATCACATCCCCATGCCAGAGAGCAGCAGCAAGCTCACTGTGATTTCTCCCACATTATCATTTCTAACCCCAAATTTGGGCTAAAGACTGACTTTGAGAACCCGTAGATAGGGATATTTGAGAACCTGAAGGTGAACAAGATCCCCCGGGGGCCAAAAGGCAGCCGCACGCCCTCCTGGCAGCCCCCAGGATGGGCACAGCTCTTGGTGTCACAGCACTGAGCTTCACACCACAGCCCCGGAGCATTTTTAGCACGACCGAGTGGCCTTGGGAAAGCAGGACCGGTGCCTGCAAGCGCGAGGGCACAAAATAACACCTTCAAAACGAGGGGTTTTAAAGGGCTGAACCCAACAGGAACAATCCGTGACGTTTTGCTAACGTTTCTAGAGTTGGGAGACGTTCAGGGAGCAGGTTTTTGGGGACGCCAAGCCTTGCAGCACGCCGTTACTTACTTCACTAACGAAGCAGCTTCAGGGAGCACTTCTGCAAACGTGTCGCGGAACACGATGGCGTTTTTTCTCTTGCAGTTCTGTATCACGTCGTTGGCCAGGTAAAAAAGGTTCAGTCGATGAGGGAAGGCGGCTGAAGGCAAAAAACAAACACACAAACAACGTTCAGGTTCATCCCCAGGTAAAAGCAGCCGTGCCCACGGCGCTTCTGGATGTGATTTAAGCTCCTGCTTTTCGTTTTGCAGCCATTCTGTCTAGCAGCAAGCCCAAACTAACGGGAGAAATCAGGAGCTTAGAGGGGACGGCTCCCAGCCACCTCACTTCCAGCTCTCCCCAAAAATAAACGTCGTTCCTAATAACGTCAGGCCCCTGTCCTGACTCGGGCACAGCAAGAACACAGAAATACACCCAAAAAAACCCACAATTTCTGTGCCATCCCCTAAACAAGAGGAAGGTAGCACCAGAAGGAGAGGCAGCAGCCAGCACTAGGAGGTCAGCTGCTGGAGCGTGGGGCTCGTAGGGCCCCTGAAGCTCTGGGGCTGCACGATTTTCTAAGAATAATCACATTTAACCCCGTGCAGCCTCCTGAGCGCTTCGTTTCCCCCATTTCTTCGCTTTCTGCCCCAATTCGTCCTGCCCACGGTGCTCTGGCCTTGAAGTCACCAGGAAGAAAATAAAATAATAATAATGACAAAGAAAAGCCCACATCGGTCCCAACGGGTTGGGGGGAGCCAAGAGCTTGGTGGCGACCGGGAGCTGGCAGAGCAGGAGAGAGCGTCAGCCTCCAAAAGAGAGCAATTAAATGGATTTTGATGAACTTGGGAACAAGATAAAGGCTAATAAAGGAGACCAAATGAGAGGAAGGGGCAGTGCCAGGAGCGAGGGGTAGAAAAGGGGCTTTGGGAGCTCTGTGGAGCGGAGGAGCCGTGCGGAAAGACAAATGCTGCGGCCACGGGGCATGGGGAAGGGTCTCAGCGCCGCGAGCGAGCAGGACAGGAGCTCTGAGGAAGAAAAACGAGCAGGGCTGCGCCTGAAAAATGCTGGAAGCGAGGGCGCAGGCCAAGGAAAAGCTGCCCTGAGATGCAGGCAGGGAATTGGGAGCCGGGTCATGCTGAGCCTGACCCACGGTGAGATGCTCAGAGATCTCAGGGATCACGGGCCGAGGAGCCACAATGCTTGGGTGGCAGCAGGAGGAGCTGCTCTGCGTGTCCCTGAGCACGGGGAGGGAGCTGGGGGCTGTTCTGCTGCCCTCAGCCCTCGCTGCCATCACCTCCACGGCCCCACAGCACCACACAAGCGTCCACGCAGCAGTGAGCTCAGCCTTATTTAGCTTTGGGAAAACATTCCCCCCCCCCACCTCTGGCACCCAGCCTGCTGCTGGGGTTTGCCAAAGGGGAATTTGGACCCCCAGCACTTAAATCTTTTCATATTTACGCCTCTGGCAGGCCGCTCGCCCCAGGGATCAGGAGGGTGACGACGCCTGAGCCCCACGACCACATCCCTCACAACAACGCACCGCAACCGAGGCGAGCGCGGGCAGGATTTCGGAGGCCCAAGGTACCGCTTTTTTTTTTTTTTTAATTTTAAAGCACAAAGCTGCGATTCTAAGCAGAAAGCTCGCCCAGGAGCTACGCAAGGCTGGAATATCTCCGGGTAATCACGCCTCAGAGGCCGCCAGACCGCAGCTCGATCCCTGAATTCGGTTGGGAACCCGGGGGGGGCGACCCCACAGCTCCAGCCCCCCCCCCCTCCAAGCTGCCCCCTGCCCATGGGGCAAGCGGTTGGGGCTGGAATATGGGGCTGGGGGCTCTGCCCTCACACCCACACAGGGACCCTACAAATTCAGGGACCCCATCACCTTGGGGACCCCCCTCAGCACAGAGCCCCCCAACCCAAGGACACCAGCCCCGAGCCCACAACAAGGCCCCGTTCCCCCCCCCCCCCCTCAGGACCCTCAACCCTGGGGATTTTTTTTTTGTTTTTTTTTTTTTTTTGGGGTGGGAGCCCCCAGGAGGGGGAAAGAGGGAAGGGAAGGGGGCGTCCCCCGCCCCCGGGGCCTGCACTCACAGCGCCTCAGCCACTTCATCCAGTGGTAGACGATGGTGCTGTGGTGCCGCTTGTTCTCCAGGCACCAGGAGGAGAGGCCCTGGATGGACTCCATGGTGTTGGTCACCGCCTGCAGCTTTCTGTCGAGCGAGGCCTCCAGGGCGCCGGCTGAAGACGACGCCGCCGAGGAGGAGGAGGAGGATGAGGAGGAGGCGGCCGAGGAAGAGGAGGAGGAAGACGACGAGGCCCTGCCGCCGCCGCCCGCCGCCATCTTCCTGCCCTCCTCGCCCAGGCGGGGCCTCGGCCGCTCGGCGGAGCCTCAACGGCCGCTGCCCGCCGTGAGGAGGGGGGCGGGGGGGAGGCCGCAGCCGCCGCTTTTACCCCCCCCTCAGGCCTCCCCCCCGGGGAATGGGGGGGGGGGGGGGGTCCCAAAAAACGCCGCCGCGGCCCTCCCCGCTGGCTGGCGGGCGGGGAGAGGCTGCGGCTGACGAAGCCGCCTGCAAACGCCTCAACCCCAAAGGGCTCGAGGAGGCCGGAGGGGCCCCCCCTGAAGCCCCCAAGCCCCCCCCCCCCGGCCGGGGATGAGCGGGGAGGAGGCGGCGGAGCCGCTCAGTCGGCGGCGGCCCCCCCCGAGCGCAGCGCCCGCCCCCCCGCCGCCATTTTGTGCCAGGCTCCCTCACACGGCGCCCCCCCCCCCCAACCCCAACCGCTCCGGCCCCTTCAGGCGCTGCGCATGCGCCCTGCGCACCCCCGCCCACCCGCCCCCTTCTGAGGGGCTCCCGGCCTGCCCCGCGCCACAAAATGGCCGCCGCCGGGGCGGGAAGGGAGGAGAGGGGAGGGCGCTGAGGGAAACGGGAGCGGGAGAGGAGGCGGAGCGGGGAGTCCCACCGGGAAATGGGGCCGTATCGGGGTGCTTAACACTACCGGGAAGCAGAATCTGATCTAGCGGGGAGATTTACCGGGGGGCTGTGCCTTAACGGGGGTCTTAACGGGAAGCTCAGGCGGAGCAGGGAGCCTTACCGGGACGCCGCGCCTTACCGGGGAGCCCTATGAGGAAGCTTTCCCGTACCGGGGAGCTTTATTAGGAAGCTTTTCCTTACCGGGGAGCCGTGCCTTACCGGGAAGCTTTACTAGGGAGCTTTATTAGGAAGCTGTGCCTTACCGGGGAGCCTTATTAGGGAGCCTTGCCCTACCAGAAGCTTTATTAAGGAAACTTTATCAGGAACCAGTGCCATACCAGGTTACCGGGGAGCCTTGCCTTACTGGGGAGCTTTACTGGGGAGCCGTGCCTTACCGGGAGCCTTACCGGTCTCCCCACCCCATTGCCCGGCCCCGGGGGCTGAATCACCTCAGGTCCCTCACAGGGATGCGCTCACAGCAGGGTCAGCCTTTGGTTAAAACACCCGGGCAAAAAGACCCCCGGCCCCGCTGCTCCCCCAAGCCCAGAAATTCACATCGACTACCACAGCTTCAGCTTTTAAAAAAAACCACGTTTATTATTGAAATATAGGATGTGGGCTAAGTCCCCGTCTCCTACTCTTGCTTTACAAACGCCAAGTGCTCCTTCCCCTGCGCCCTCAACCCGCGGGGCTGTCCTGTGCTCACCCCCCTCTGCCCCGCGGGGAAACGGCGCCCCGTGGCACCACGAACCCTGCCCGGTGCCCTCGCCCCTCGTACCTCACTCTGAGACCGTGGGCTCGTTCCCTAAGGACTAAAGACATCTTTGAAAACTGTTTCTCCCCTCTAACCCCCAAGCAACTCTTTCCAGAGAAGTTAAGAGACACTAAAGCGCAGCCGCCCTGGCACTGCAATCTCCGAGGGCTGAATTTATCCAGAAAACGTGTAACTGATTTGTTTTAAAAAATATTTCTTTAATCGTATGCGCTGTACTGTGGAGACCGGAGGGGAGGAAGGGGTTTTGTCCAAGATCCCACGAGGTATTGTTCTCAAACAAAGAGGGGTGCCGGGGCAGCGGCACCCTCAGTCTGTGGATTCCAGCACGGACTCGCTCAGAGCCAGGTCCCAGTAGTGCTCTGCGCCGTGTTTTTTAAAGTGCTCCCGTGCCATGTTTTCAGTGGGGCACTGCTTAAATTTCATTTCGCCAAAGCTGCGATCCTTTGCTGTGCCCTGGAAGGAGAAACGGGACACTTGGCAACACGTCTCTGGGGGGAAAGTCACTGAAATAAGGCTCCGAACCCCTCGGGGAACCTGGAACAAATGTTCTCCCGGGTTAACAAGCGATAGGTTTGTTGCACAAGCACACCTTATGCTGCAGGGGAGACACTCGTAATTCCACTACAGTTAGATGTGTACAGAAAGAGCCCGGAGATGTTTTTGTTCAGTTCTGTGGATTGTCATTTGATCGTTTCAACCTCAGCTGCTCCGTTGGACAGGTTCAGCCTCCGCCCCACTCAAATCCCCGGAGATCAGATTAGATCAAAACTGCTACTCACCTCCCAAACCAGAGAGCATTTGTTTGTCTTCTTAACAGACTCCTCATCGGACTCATCATCATCTGGAAAAAAGAACAAAAAGCAAATTCTAGTCCTGCAGGACCCTAGCTGCTGCCTCACCGCCCCCTTCCACCCCTTCTGCTGCACGATTGCACTTACAGCTGCTGTCTCGAGCGTCTGCCTCGTCAAACCCCAAAATTCTGACCCCCCAGCTTCTGCACAACACACCAGGAACACTCAGGAATTGCAAGATATCCTCCACAAATGCACACCCCAAAATTTTTTCCCCCTCCAGCACTGGTGTGTTCGTTACAGAGGGCTGCGTTTTGGTTAAATCTGGTCTCCTCCAGAAAAGCTTTTCCTCCCCACGGCCACGAGATGATCTCCTGCCACCCCCTTCCCCACAGACCTTTACACTTACCCTCTCCCTTTGTGTTTGATGTTTGCTCATCCCATTTTATTCGATGCAGCATAAGACGTTTGAATTTCTTCTGTGCTTTCGGGCCTGGGGGAGAGTCAGAATCACATTCACATCGTTCCTTAACCTTCAGCTTTTAGGAGATTCTAAAAAGCAGCAGAAACCAACGGCCCCCACAAACACAGCAGTCTTCTCACAGCCACTGGCACAGCACTTAGCTCTTGGCCATCTCAGGATTTCCTGCTACCAAACGTGCTCTTCAGCACCTTGCAAAAATGCTCAGAACTGTGCAAACTGTGAGAAAACGCTCCAGGCTTTGAGCCGAGGCCCTCCTTGCTCTGGGCAGAAGCAAAGATCTAAAATCTAAAGCGTGTTTTCCCTTCAGCATCAAGTGTACTGGATTTTCTAACTGGATTACAGCGCTCTCTGCAGTCGGTGCTCACCCCATTATAACAGTAATTAAGGGAGTTTCAAAGTGCCTCCTTACTTCCTCGTTTTTCCATAACCCTCAGTCAGCTGTTTTCACACGCAGGTATAATTGTCGCTAGAGGCAAGCTTTAGAACACCGCGCTGTGACCAAAAAGCCTGCCTCCCGAGTCCTCACCTCCTTCTACTACGACCACGTTGACGTCTTTGTGTAGAACCACCACGCCTGTTAAGTACAGCTGGCCAGCGTTCGCCTCGATTTTGAATTTTTTGGCTGGATTGCTCAGGTTTCGGACCCTGAAAACGGGATAAAGAACAAGAGGTTGTGGAAAAACAGTTATATCATCAGCCTAAGCACTCCCTACCCTTCCTCAGCTGGGTCTCAAATGTTTCCTGCCTCCAGCTCCTCAGAGCTTTACTTACACTTCCAAATCATCTATTCTTGTAATCAGACCGCTCAGAGCCTGCACCTACCCTTTCCTATTCAAGCTTTGTTTAGATCTTGATTTTTTCCTAACATTTCTGAACAGCAACGCATCAAGTGAGCTCTGATATCCCAGTAAATCAGTCTCCTCATCAGCAACTTCAATCCCAGCTGTATCCTCTCTAGTAGCACGTTTCTGTAGGGCATTTCTCAGGTTTATTTAGAAAACAGACACGTGTACAAGCATCTGTCAAGAGCGCGTAGCCCAGCACTCACCTGTACACAGCTATGTGAACTCCCTGTGAAACATCTTCCTTGAGCTTTTTAATCTTCTTCGCTTTCCGTTGTTCTGCTGTTAGTTTTCTTGCAGCATTTGCTTCTTCGTGAGCTCTGGGTACAGAGAGACACAGCAATAAGCAGAAACGCAGCCTACAACGTACCCGTTACAGCTTCAAAACGGACCCTTCAATTCCTAAACAAAGAATATGTTCCACGGATCCCAAAACAGCTTCAACTTCCACCCAGATTCCCACCTTAACCCACCCGAATTAACAGGCCACAGGCTTTTTTAATCCAGTCACCAGTCCAATTCTCCCCTGGTCACTTCCCTGAACGCATTCATTAGTAACAACTGGGATGCCAGTCATCATCATGGTGGGAAACTCAGTTAATAAGGGGCACAAAGTCCCTCTTCAGTGCCAAGAATCGATCCCTCAGACCATTCTCCCTGCGCAGGGCTTTGGGGAGCCCATTCAGGACAGCTGAAACAGGCTGCAAGAGCACCACACGCACATAATCCCACTGCTCTTGCTTTGTTCAGGGATTTCATTCTCTAGGAACAAAAGCAGCACCGCCACTAATTCCACCTAAAAAGGACAAACACAGAATGGCCAGCGTGCCACCTACTTCTGTCTCTTCGCCATCTGCGCTCTGACGTGAGCTTCAACTTTTGTCGGGTCCTGAACAGCTTCCGTCCCCAGCACACGCATCAAGTTTGAAATTCTTACTGCGAGGAAAACGAGAGGGGAGCTGTGAGAGGTTCCCAGCAGCCCAGTTTGCCCTTCATCCTTGGCCCAGGTTACTGGTTTAAGAGCTAAGGGCCTGCGTTAGCCCGGCTCTTGGCACGCAGCCTGCTGCAGCCTTACCTTTGGGCTCTGGCGGCGGCATCAGGCCCAGCCTGACCTTCTCTTGTAGCTCCTTCTGGGCTTCTCTCCGAGTCTGTCGCCGTAACTTCTTCTGCTCTTTCTTGGTTAAATAAACACCCAGGGTCACCGGTGTGTCGCTGTCCACTGGGAAGAGAAACAAGGCAACAGAAATGTAAATCCACTTTGAAGAAGCAACAAAAAATATCACCTGCATCCTTCACGGGGGGGGATACGCTCGCATCATGCTCTGTTATATCCACACTTCATTGACTGTAGCATTGCAGGGATTGTTTGCGCTGACTACCAAGCTAGGAAAACAGTTTTGCTATTCACAGATTTACACAGGAAAGTAAAATTCTTTGTTGTTGTTTTATGGCCCTTCCTCAGGGCAAGAATATCAAAACTGACCTGCCCGAGACGAAGATCTTGCAGATCTTGCAGCTGCACCGCTACCCAGCTAGCAAGGGGAAGGCTACCAAAAGGTATGCAAGCTACTGGTAAACCACTACAGGTCTTAAAACAAATTTCCAAAAAACAATAGAGACTCTCCCTCTCAATTTTGACCATTTTTACAGGACTTTCAGATTTATCTTCACATGGCTTCTTTCCTTACAGGGAAAGCAGTATTACTGCTGACAGCTCGCATGCTGGTTTGCCCCACCTCACGTCAACCTTTTGGAGTTTTTTGCATCCAGCTTCACAGCAAAATTGACCCCAACCGGTGAAATCTGAGAGGCTGCTACAGGGCAGTACCTGGTGGGTTGAGCTGCGCTGGGTGCTCCACGAGGTTTGTGATGCCGAAGTACTCATCCCTCTTTGAAGACGTTCCGCCTTTTCTGGAGAGGAGAGAGTTGGGCATCGTTGGAATTCAATAGCTCAAGCAGATTTGTCCAGCCTGAGGTGCCCAAGTGCTCAAGATACCACATTTACCTCCCCAAACCTCCCCCGCGTTTCCTCCTGCAGCAGAACAAAGCCTGGCACATCGGTTACTTACAAGTCAAGGCCGTTGGGGATGATGTACGAGTCCCACCACTCTATCTCTGGGATCTCCCCCTCCTTCAGCTCCTTTTTCGGGGTAATAAGAGCCAACTTGGTAGAAGTGTGTATCCCTGTCTTTCGGGCAGCCTGAGATATCTCTGCCTGCAGCTTTTCTAGTTGAGCCTGAGAACAAGGAGAGGAAAGGGGCACAGAAAGGTCATCCAGCGTTCATTTTTAAGCACAGCACGCTTAAATAAAATAAATAATAAAAGAGCAGGTGCACACAAGCTGAAGCAGACCACAGAAGAAACCACATAAAAGATGATGACGGAGTGCTTCTGCTCACAAAGTTGCCCCAAAACTTGTCTTATTACCAAGCCTAATAGGAGCACGGAACGATCCCAAAATAACATCTCCCTGGGTTGCACATCGTCATCCTTGTGATGCACATCCCCGGGCTTTTCTAATTAAGCTCTTCTCCCCATTCTCCCCAGGTACTTGGGCAGTTTACCAAGATTTTTTTTAAAATCTGCACCCGTAAGGTGACCGCTTCTGCAGAAAGAAGACTCAGCCAGAAAACGATCTACTCTCTTTGGAAATTTTCAGTCTTTTGTCAAAAAGAAACAAACAAACTCAATAAAACACCAGATTTTGTCTTTCACCAAGTGAGGGAAGAGATCTGAAAATGCTTTTTAAGCACATTCTGATGCGGATGTCTACCTTTTCAACACGAATGATGGTGACAGAAAAGCTGCAGGTGATTTTACTCAAAAAGCTTCTTACTCAAGTGAACAGAGCTCCCTTTCACAACCCAAGAGAGGAGAGTCAACGCCCCCTCCTAAACCAAACCCTCGTTTCTGTGCTGTCAGTTAGCATGGCAAGACCTCCAATACCTTCGTTCGCAACCTCTGGGCAATTTTCTCAAATTTGCCTTTTTCATGGAACTTAAAGGTGCGTTTCTGACGCTGGGCTGGGGTTATGGAGACCCGGGGGTCAAAGTAAGTGTTCGACTCCATGTCTTCCGAGGGCTTTTCTTTAAGCTGTTGTTTGAACTGCTCTCTCTTCACAGCTCTGATGTTTGCTTTTAGGGTTGGCATGCGGTGAGTCAATTCAATCTCTTTACCAGTTGCATCAACAGTTCGGCCTTGCTCATCCAAGATCAGTGGCGTAGGCTTTGTCTGATCCTTCAATTCCACTTTCCTGGCGGCAAGACAGAGACACCACATCATTAAAACGTGGCTACAGCAGGAATTCGAAGGAAGCAAGAGCCACATTTCCATAGCAAGCACCAGACCAGCCTATACTTTGTGAAAATTTTGTGAAAGGTTTCTTTCTACCGTTAATTTTTTATCTATATGGCCAGAAAGGACTCAAATCTGGCGCACAGAAGTTGGGAGAGCGTTACCCTGGGACGGAGCAACCTCCGTTTTGCCTCTCTAAAATAATTTATCCCTTCAGCAATCATTAAAGCACTGCTGGGAACTGATGGAGCACCAAAGAAACCTTTGATCAGACCCTCCACCGGCATTCTGGCACTAAAACCATCAGGATTAGGGAGCTCAGAAGGAACAGGGGCTACTCACGGAGGCGCGATCCCCATCGCGTGCAGGTTGGCCAGCCCCACCATGTTGGCGTTGCCGATGAGCCCCGGTTTCAAAGCCAGCTGGGCCTGAATTCGGGCCTGCAGCTCGGCGGCCTTCCTCGCCTTCTCGATGGCGTCGTTCATGAACGTCGCTGCCTGGGAGGGCTGGATCGTGTTGCCGATGGGGAGACGTTCCGATTGGGACGAAGAAGAAATTTTTGGCTGTTGACAGAGAAATACATTTTGTTACGGAGCTGGGCTGGCACAGCCGGGTCACGCCAACGCGTTACTCCCAGCAGATACCTGTGGCGTCGGAGGACTGATGAAACTCAGCTGCTTTTTCCTCTCTTCGATCTGGCGAGTGGCTGCCTCCATCATCTGTTTGATCTGTGGGAAGAAAATTGGATGGTGATTTTTTTGACGCTCTATCAGAAGGAGAGAAGGGGTCACCAGCATCTTTTTCACACCCACTGAGAGTTGCAAATGCGTGCTGACCAGCTTGGTGAGCACAGGGCTCTATCAAACTGCTTTAACTGATGGCCTCCAGCTCTAGAAAAGGAATCCTACAGTGCTGGCACTGCCTACAAAGCCCCATTCCCCTTCCCGTTCACTCCAGCTTGTGTAGAGAACGTCCAAACTCTCCCACTTGAAGACTTTGCGTTATCATTAGCCCCGTGCACAAGTGGCAGTGAGCTCTGTGAAGGGAACACGGGCAGCAACCAAAGGACAGGCAAAAGCTACTCGCCGTTTGCTTCCTCAGCTTGTGATACGAGTCAAGATAACAAAGAAAACATTAAACTGTATCGGGATTTGAGATCTCTGAGATGGGCAGCGCTGGTTCTGGGGGCAGAGCTGGCGTAACACAGCGCGGTTGGACTGACCTGGAGCTTGGTCAGCATCCCAGGGCTCTCCGACGGCGGGCCTGGAATAACCTCAGGCTCGTCCTCAACCTCCTCGAACCGCGGGATGCGCCGCTTCTTGACGCCAGAAGATTCCTTGGATACCTCAGAGTCGTCACCAAACACATCCTACAGCAGCAAAAAGAAAGAGCAGACTGGTTAAAAGCCAAGAACTCCCCTCAGGGCCGCTGCTTTAGGACGAGAAAGCACCAGGAGAAGGAAATCCAGCACCGAAAGGTCAGCACCGCGTCGTGGTTGAGAGTTTCCAGGGCGACACTCGCAGCCTGACCTAACCGTGAGTCCCACGTGCAGCCTGTGCCCTGCTTCCCCACCAGAGAAGCATCGCCGACGATCCACCCGGCAGCTTAAAGCACAGGGGGGCCACACGGGGATACCCCTGCGGAAAAGGCATCGCCGCTCTCAGGTGGCGAAGGGATTTTTTGGCCCTGGGATCCAAGTTCTCGCTCAAATCCCCAGCGAGCTGGAAGAAGCCTGCACACGAGCTCCCCTGAGCGGGCCGAAACGGCGTCTGTGTCTTCAGCCAACTTCAGAGGGGTGGGCACAGGAGGCTGCTGTCCCGCCATGCTGTCACCAAAGGCAGAACGCAGTCCTAGGGCAAACCTGCTGCATTTCCTCACGCTCCTAACCCACGAGGCTCCAGCCTGGAGCTGGATGCACCGTGCTCAAACCGAGCCTCCCTTCTCCCTCTCCTCGGGGAGCAGCGACCACACGGACGGACTCGCGTGAAGCGGCCGTCGCGTGGAACCAAAGGAAAAGCGCCCGTCCCGCAGAGCTCTGCGCTGAGGGAGGGCTTCAAGCACCCTTTGTGTACTTGCAGCCACAGATTTCCGTCTGTCAGTGCCGGTTTTGCATACAGGAAGCTGGATTTGTCCATGCAACTGTGTTACTGTAGTGTGTGAGGGTGTTATTTGAAATGAAAATATACACACCGGTTGTAAGCGTTAGTTGGAATCCCTTCTTCACTACAATGGCTCATATTCTACAGGGACACATCCTCATCCAGACACAGGTACTTCTTGGAAAACCTACAAGTTCAAGAGAAAGGACTTGCCCATAGTATAAAGTGTGTAAACCGTTACGTTTTAGTTCCTGAAACTTCCCGAGCAATGACCTACCCCACAAGAATTAACCAAGGAGAGAGGAGGAAGAGCAGACAGAAGGCTGGAGCCGGCTAACACGACGAGCAGCACTCCGAATTAATCCGCTGCTCGATGCCGCAGACCTGAGCACACGAGTACAAATTCAACCCTAAAACCTGCAGCGCCGGTGGGGGGCAGTCACTCGACACACACGGCCACGATCCGACCCCCTCACTACGCCACCTCGCTTCGTAGTGAGGTGCCACAAGGAAGATGAGAGACGAGAGGACAGCTGGAAGCCAGCTGGGGCTGAATTCAGGTTCTGAAGAAACGGGGAGATCCACACAAGCCAGCAGCGCCACAGGACTGTAAAAGTCTCCCCACAAAGCTGCGGCCTGGGGCCACGAACTGCTGAGCAGCGACACAATTTGATGTTCCCGTCTCTCTGCCATCTCCCCAAGAGGGCAAAAGGAAAAGTGTTGAAGGGCCTTGGCCCAAATCTCGCTTTCTAATAACCCCGTGGCAGCTAACGTGCACTTGTGCCAGGCTAACACCCAAATTCAAGCAGAACCACAGCACGGAAGTGCTCGAAAGATGCCCGCTGGCACCCTTGTTCCAACCGAGACCGTGGCAAAAGCCTCAAGTCCTTCAAGCTCCATCGGTCACTGGGACACCCAAACGCAGAGCAGTTAACTAGGCTGGGTTTTAAAACCCTGCTGCTCCTCGGGCTGCACTGAAATGGGCAGGATGGAACCTGTTTAAGTTCTCCTCCTTAACTCGTGAAGGCATCCGGAGCCCAGAGGAGGCCCTTCCCTGGCTGGTGTTAAAAACCTCTGCCAGAGGGCCAGAGGGTGGGAGAAGCAGCAAATTCCTCCAAGAAAATAGGGAATGAGGGCAGCTGGGAAGGATTGTTCTGGATAACTGAGGTTAGGTGCCGACTGAACGGTTACAGAGAAATGCAAGTTTGCCAGAAAATAGGGACCTCAGAAAAAGCTAAAGGAAACTTTGTGAGTAAACTTTTAAACCCAGTGTGTGAGTGGTGAAACAAATGCATTTCCAGAAGGTGGGGAGTGAAGTCTTCAAGAGAACACAGGAGGTGAAAAGAGGTTTGGACGCACGAGACTTCCACTGTCCCAGGCAGGTGGTAGGTGGGAGAAACACCGCAGGGCTGGAAATCCCTGCTGTAACCCACCTCGTGCTGCGGCGGGGGAAAAGTTGCCAAAAATCACCCTGCGTGGATTCCAGGTGGAAAAAAAAAAGAGAAGGAAAAGCCACCAGAGGAAGACCCGGTCACTCAGGGCTGGGCAGCACGAGCTGACAGACCAAAATACAGCACGTCTGAGCGAGGAAGAGCAAGAGGAAGTTATTTGGAGGTGGGATGCCCTGTCCCGGGCTGCCAGCTTGCAGGGCAGCCAAGCCTCAGCGCTGCCACGTGCGCCGGTATCGAGCCCGAAAGGAAACGGGGAGATGGAGCCCGGTTCTTTAAGTCCCTGCGCTGCACGAGCCTAGTGGAGGTTGTTAAAGAAACCAAAAGCTGAGGCTTCCACCTCGGACACCACCTCAGAGAGCGCTGCGCTCCCTCGCCAGGAGGTCAAGAGAACTGAAAGGTAAAGGCTCACACACTTCGTCACGGAAGAGGGGCTTTTCTCTTGAACTGTAAGCGGTGTAGGATGTACCTCTCTGGAAGAGGAAAGTGTGGCAGGGTACCAGTGCTGCCTCCACGGCCGCCAAACAACAAAAACCAACAATCGATAACCAGGCTTCGGCTCACCTTCAGCTCTCGCTTCCGATTCCGGTCGCTGTTGGATTTGGAGTGCCTGGAGCTTCGGCCTTCTTCCACCGCTTCGAAGAGCTTGTCCACAAACCTCAGGGTGGAGTCGTCGAGAAAAGGCTTGAGGTGGTCTGGAAAAGAAGAGGAGCTGCATGAACAGCACAATTCCCTGATCGGCACGAGCGGGAGAGCAGAGAACTCACAGAAATTTCTGCAAAGCCATAAAACTCTGAGTTAAAAGGAGGTTTTGAGCCAATTAGTGCAGCATCCTGGGCTCCAGGGGCCTCAGGGATGTGCAGATGCAGGTTTCTGGTCTGGTCTCGGTCTTCCAGGGGGCCCGAGCACTCCTACAGGCAGCTGTGGGGTGGGGTTGGGAGCGTGGGGGACGTACCGGCCGCTTTCTTTTTGTCCATGCCCTTCCCCACGCAGTTGAGCGCTGCGGTAACCACAGTGGGCTCGGAGAAGCCCAGCACTCGCTTCACCGTCTTCTCGATCCATGGCTTCAACTCGTCCAGCTCCCTTTTGGACAGCGCCATCGCGGCTGGCGGCCCAAGTCACTCTGCTCACACCTGCAGAGAAATCGGGCAAGAAAACCACAGGTTAATACTAAAAAAAGGATCATTTCACCCTCGGTTTGGTGCCTTTTCTCATGAGGGAGAAAGCTGAGGGCTGGTGAAAGCTCCCGGAGATCACTTTTGCCCCCTTATTTTTAAGCCACAAGCTAAAATTACACAAGCCCTTCATTTCTGTCACTTGTGCCTGGTGCAGAAGTTCCATGGCTGCCAGTCCAGCAATCTCAATTAACCGCTCTCGCCTCGTTAACGTGAGCTATGCCGAAGCAATAATGTTTAATTACGCGGCCGGGCACTAATCTGATTTGGAACCCAAGTCTCCTTTATCTGGAAACGAGAGAAAATCTTCTTAAGGGAATGTGTTTGACCTCGGCATTCCTCGCCCAAAAGAACGGGCTCGCCGAGCCTCGATGCTGCTGTGGCTCTGTCTGAGCAGAAAGCAGACAAAGCTTGAAATGCAGCCGTCATTTCAAGGAAGAATTAATTAAAATCCTGGGTTTTAACTCTACCAAAGCTCTTCTCATCAGAAAGGCTGCGAAAAAACAAGCAGAAAAAGTAAACCCACAAGTCTGAGACAGCATCAAGGGGGACAGGTTTTCCCTGGGGAGCTCGGAACTCCCTGAGAAGAGGGGAAAACCTTCGCAGCTGCACACTTCCCGCAGCAGTTTCATGGAGCTGGATTTGAAATAGCACCAAACGCAGCCCGAGAGAACTCTGCTGCAGCGTTTTGTCTCCAAATCCAGCCTTAAAAGTAGGGAGAGCTTCAGGTGTGTGGGTATTTACACGTGGGTGCCCCCTAAACATACACACATAGATGTATTTATGGATGGGTGCCCCCTAAATGTATATATAGGTACGTATTTACGTATGGATGTCCCCTAAATATGTTTATATAAACACATATTTACACGTGGGTGCCCCCTAAATGCCCATATACGTGGGTATTTACATAGGGGTGCCCTCTAAATGCAAATATACACATGTATTTATGTACGGGTGCCCCCTAAATGGCCATATATGCAGGTATTTACATACAGGTGCCCCTTAAACACCCATCTATGTGGGTAGTTATAGACAGGCGCCCTCTAAATGTATATATACATACGCGTTTTACGTAAGGGTACCCCCTAAACGTCCTCATAAGTGGTTATTTACACATGGGTGCCCCATAAACATCCATATATACGGGTATTTATGCAGGGGTGCCTCCGAAACGTATATATACATGTGTATTTACGTATGGGTGTCCCCTAAACGTCCATATACGTGGCTATTCACGTAGGGGTGCCCTCTAAATTCACACACACACCTTTATTTTTCTACGGGTGCCCCCTAAACGCAGGCATTTGACCCTATTTACACCCGGGTGCCCCCTAAACACCCATATACGTGGGTATTTACACACGGCTCCCCCCTCATCTCCCATACCCGTGGGTTTTTCCCTACGGGTGCCCCCTCCCCGCCCCCACACGAAGCCGTTTCGCCTCAGGCTGCCGCCGCCCCCCCCTCCCCAAGCACCTCCCGCCCGGCAGCGCCGCCCTCCCGCAGCCCCTCAGGGCCTAACGGGCCCGCTCCCTCCTCCCCCCTCCCGGCTCCCCGGCGCTCCTCGGAGCCCCCCGGCTCCTCCCGGCCCCCTCACCGCGGCGGGGCTCGGCCCCGGTAGGCCCCGGTAGGCCCCGAGCGGCGGCGGCGGCCCTGACGGCGGCTGCACGGCGGGGCCGGAAGCGGAAACGGCCGCCGAGGCCGCCGGGCGCATGCGCGCCCGCCCGCGCGAAGGGTGCCGAGAAGGTGGAGGGGGTGGGGTGGGGGGAAAGGGGGAGTGGCCGAGGCCGCCGGGATCACGTGGAGGGGGTGAAGGCGGGGCGCGGCGCAGGGCCCCTCCCACGTGACTCCAGGCCTTTCCCACGTGACGCGGGTCTCCCCCCCATGACCTCGGGGAGCTCCCCCCGCCCCCTGGGGGCTGCCCCAAAGCCCCGGCGGGCTCAGCCCACCCCCAAGGCCTCCCCCCACCCCTCCAAGGGCTGCCCCGACCCCCGACAGCCCCCCCCCAATACCCCAAGGGGCTGTCCCCGACCCCAGGGAGCTCCCCGGATCCCCTGGGTGCCTCCCCCCCGTCCCGTGGAGGGGAGAAGAGGCAGCAGAAACGCGCTCCCCCCACACCATCAGCTGCTCCCGCCCCCCTGGAGGCTCCCCCAAATCCCCAGGGGCCTGCCCTCAATCCCAGAGGGAGAAGAGAGGCCGCAAATCCCCCCCCAAAAAAAAACCCTCATCCGCAGCCCTCACAGGCGGGCAGCCGAGCTGGAAAAAGGAGCGATTTATTAGAGAGCGCGGTGGTTTATTGGCACCTGGGCGGACAGCCGGCCAGCAGGACAGGCGGCCGGCCAGCCAGCCGTCGCCCCCGGCTAGCAGCCCTGCCAGGGGTCCGGGCGGTTCTTGCGGGCGACGAAGGCGATCTTGCGAGCCATCTCGGCGTTGTAGACGCGCCGGCACGCCTCGTAGGCCAGCCGCTGCCTCTTGCGGCACGGCTTCTCGTAGTAGCGCCGCTGCTTCACCGTCTCCAGGACACCGTCGTGAGCCAGGATCCTGCGGGCGGGCCGAGAGCGGCGGCGAAAGGGTTAAAAAGCGGCCTCCGAGGGCCGGAAACGAAGCTCCGGGGGGATATGGGGGGGGGGGGCCGTCCCCGGGGGTTTATTCGCTTCCCCCCCACCTGCTGAGGGCCCCGTAGGCCGCGTCCACGTTGCCGTTGCGCACCATGACGGTGCGGCCGATGAAGCGCAGGTGGTTCGCCATGGCCCGGCGGCTCCGCTGAGAGGCGCTGGAACCGGGCCGGGCCCCCCCCGGGACGCTCCCGGCCCCCTCCGGGCCTCCCCGCGGCCTCCTCCGCCCCCCGGCTCCTCTCCCAGGCCGCGCGCCCCGGAAGCGGAAGTCGCCGCGGGCTCTATTTAGGGGCGTGGCCTAACGGAAGGGGGGCGGGGCCAGAGCAAGCAGGTGCGGGTTGAGTGAAGAGGGCATGGGTTGTGCGAGGGGGCGGGGCCAACCCAGCGCGGCTTGATGAAGGTGGGCGGGGCCTGCTGGAGCCACGCCCCCCAGCGCGCCAAAACTGGAGGGGGGGAGCTGGGGGGGCCCTGAGACCCCCGGGGGGGGGCAGCGGACACGGGGGGGGCTGGGGGAGCCCCAGGGGCTGGGGGGGGGGGGAAAAATCCCCGGGGGGGCCCCGTGAGACCCCCCCCCAGGGGGACACTGGGGCTTGGGGGGGGGGGTTAAGACCCCCTGGGGGGGCACCAAACCTGTGGGGGGGGCTGTGAGACCCCCCAGTGGGGCAGCACAACCGGGGGGGGCCCCATGAGACCCCCCAGGGGGACACTAGAACCGGGGGGGGCTGTGAGACCCCCCCTAGGGGGACCCCAGAGCTGGGGGGGGGCCATAAGACCCCCCCCAAGGGACACCAGGCCCTGCAGGAGGGGCTCTGGACCCCCCCCAAGGGGACACCGGGCATGAGTGGGGGGGGGACAGGGTTTGCAGCCCCCCCCCGGACCCCATAAACCCCCCCCCCCCCACCAAACCCCCCCCCCCAAAAGGGGACAAGGACACCGGCACCAAACGGCCCCGGCCGCTCCCGTTTATTGCTCCCGGGGGGGGGGCTGGGATCAAGCCGGGGGGGGTGGGGGGGGGGCACGGGACCCCCCCCAAAAAAAAAAAAACCACGGGGAAGGCACAAGGCCGGGGTGAGGCCGCGCTGCGGGGGGGCCCGCCCCCCGTGTGCGTCCCCCCCTCGGACCCCAAAATGTTGGGGGGGGAGGGGGGGCAAGGCACAGCACTCCTGGAGGTGGGGGGGGGGGCACCCCATAAACAGCCCCCCCACCCTAAAAAAAAATAATAATAAAAATAATCAAATCGAAGAAAAATCAAAATCACGCGTCCGGAGCCGTGGGGTGGGGGGGGGGGGGGCAGGGGGTCCAGTCCGGGTGTGGGGGGGGGGGGGCATTTGGGGTGCTGCCCCCCCCCGTGGTGCGGCGGCGGCGTCCCCGAGGTGTCGGTGGTGACCCCCCCGGGGGGGGGGGGCCCGACGGGGCCGGAGGCGGTCGTGGAGGAGCAGGAGGACGCCCACGGGGCTGGGGGGGGTTCCCCAAGCCCCCTCCTCCTGGGGGGGGTCAGGATTTTTTTTTGGGGGGGGGGGGGTCCTGAGAACCGGGGGGGGCCCCGGGTTTGGGGGCGACGTGGGGGAACCAGCCCCGGAGCATCACCTCCACCTGCAGCAGCGTCCCCAGGTAACGGGCCCTATAAGAGAGGAAGGTGACCCCATAAACCCCCCCCCGGCCCTAAAAAGGGTGGGGGGGAGCTGTGGGGACCCCAAATTGTTGTGTTTTTTTTTTTGGGGGGGCTCACCCCATTTCGGGTTTCTGCAGGACGCCGATGATCCGCTGGATCCGGTCCATGGCCACGCTCTGCTGGAAGCTGCTGAGCCCTGGGGGGAGCAGGAGCTGGGAATGTGCCCCCCGGGGGGGGATTTTGGGGGGTTTTGGGGGATTTTTGGGGGGTTTTGGGGTTTTTGGGGGGGTCCCAACCTTTGTCGTAGCGCCCCATCTTCAGCCCGTTGAGCAGCTCGGTCAGAGGGCGGATGAAGCCCCGAAGCTCCCGGCACTGGGGGGGGGCAGTGTCAGTGTAGGGCCCCCCCCCAAAAACACCCCAAAACCCACAGCGCCCCCCAAAAAACCCACAGCCACCTCAAAGCGTCCCAAAACCTACAGCCCCCTCCTCAAATTCACCCCAAAAGCCCCAAACCCGCAGCCATCCCAAAAGCCACAGCCCCCCCAAAGCATCCCAAAAGCCATAGCCTCCCCCCAAATCCCACAGGCACCCCAAAAGCCCCCAACCCCACCCCAAAACCCCAAAACCCACAACCCCCCCAAACTTACAGCCCCCCAGAAACACCCCCAAACCCACAGCCCCCCCAAAAAAAACATGATCTCCCCCAAAGCACCCCAAAACCCACAGCCCCCCAAAACCCCCAATCCACCCCAAACCCACCCCAAAACCCACAGCTGCCCCCGAAAAAATCCCAAACCACCCCAAAACCCCCCAAATCACCCCAAAAAAACCCAACCCCCCCCAAAACCCACAGCCCCCCCCAAAAAACCCCAAACCACCCCAAATCCCACAGGCACCCCAAAACCCCAAACCCACCCCAAACCCCCCCCAAATCACCCCAAAACCCCCCAAACCCCCCCAAACCCCCCCCAAAACCCCCCAACCCCCCCCCAACCCCCCCCAAAACCCGCCCCCCCCCCCTTCTTATCCCCTCCCCCTTTTTTTCCTTCCAAACCCTCACTTTTTGGGCAAAAAGGCGGTCGCCGTCGCTGGGGGCGGGGGGGGCGGCCCCGGGCTCCCCGGTTTTGTGCCTCTTCCCCCCGGGGGGGGGCTCCCGGTGCCCCCCCGGGGGTCGCTTCCGGGGTCCCGAGGGGGGGTCCCGGGGGGATCCCGGGGGGGGGTGACCCCGGGGGGGACTCCGAGGGGGGGTCCGGGGGGGGGGTCCCCGCCTCGGCCCCGCGGGGGGGGGTCCCCGAGGGCTCCATGGCGGGGATCCGGGGGGGGGGCGGGGGGGCGGAATCACCTGGAGGAAAAAAAAGGGGAAAACGGGAAAATTGGGGGAAAAAAATAAAAAAAAGGGAACCGGAGATCGGCGCGGTTTGAAGGACGGGGGGGGTGGGGGGGTCCCTTCCCGGTGCCGCCCCCCCCCCCCCCGGTACCGGCTCCGCGCCCCCCACCTGCTGCCGGTGGCTCGGTCCCGGTGTGGACGCCCCTGGGGTCGGGGTCCCGGTGCCAACGGCCCTGGCCCCGGGCCGGTCCCGGTCCCGGTGGCCGGGTCCTGGTCCCGGTGCCGGTGTCCCGGTTCGATGCCGGTCCCGGTCCCGGTGCCGGTCTCGGTGTCCCGGGGCCGGTACCGGTGTCCCGGTGCCCCGGTATCGATGGCCGGGTCCGGGTCCTGGTGCCGGTGTCCCGGTCCCGGTATCAGTGTCCCGGTGTCCCGGTCCCGGTGCCGGTCCCGGTGTCCTGGTGTCCCGGTGCCGATGTCACGGTCCCGGTCCCGGTGTCCCGGTGCCGATGTCCCGATGTCTCGATGCCTGCACCCGGTGCCGGTGCCGGTTGCTCGGTGCCGCTCTCAATGTCCCGGTCCCAATATCCCGGTCCCGGTCCCGGTCCCGGTGCCGCTGTCCCGGTTCAATGCCGGTCCCGGTGCCGGTCTCGTTGTCCCGGTGCCGGTGCCACTTCCCCTGTTCCCCCCGTCCCGATCCCAGTGCCCCGGTCCCGGTGCCCCCGTCCCGTCCCCGCTGTCCCGGTCCCGTCCCCGCCGTCCCCGTCTCGGGCCCGGTCCCGGCGCCGGTTCCGCCCCGGCCCCACGCGGACACGTGCACGGCCGCACGTGCCTCCCGCGACGCCCCGCCCCCCCCGCGCTCCCATTGGCTGCCTCGCCCCCACCGGTGGGAGGAGCCTCGGCTCCTCGCCCCGCCCCCTCGCCTCCCATTGGCTGACGCGCCCGCCCGCCGTGCCCAATGCGGTGGCCGCCGCGCGCCCATTGGTTGCGAGGGGGAAGGCCGCGGCCACGCCCCTCCATGTGGCCGCGCGGACGCTGGGTACCGCCCACCCCCGAGAAGAGCCAATGGGAGGCGGCCTCCGGATTGAGTGGCGGGAGGGCGCAGCCAATGGGAGGGCGCGGCCTCGCCTCGGCGCCCGTTACATAATGGGCGGGGGAGGGGGGTGGGGGGGGGGCAGGCGCGTGTGCGCCCACGTGGGGGCGGGGCGGGGCGGGAGGAGCGCGCGCGGGGGCGGGCGCGGGAACGGGAGCGCGCGGGGGCGGCGGGAGCGCGCGCGAGGGCAGGCGGGGAGGGGAGGGGCGGGGGCAGGAGGGGGCGGGGCGGGGGCAGCCCCCCCCCAGTGCCCCCTGAGCCCCCCCAGGACCCCCAATGACCCCCAGTGACCCCCAGCCCCCCCAGACCACCAAAGCCCCCCCCCAGGACCCCCAACACCCCCCGAGCACACCCCCCCCGCCCCCCTAAACGCCCCCCCCGGACCCCCCAGCGCCCCCCCCAGCCCCCCCCCAGGACCTCAACACCCCCAACCCTCCCCAGGACCCCCAGCATCGGCCCCCCCCGGCCCCCCCACACCCCATAGGACCCCCAGCGCCCCCCCCGGGCCCCCCAAGCCCCCCCCCAGGACCTCAACACCCCCAACCCCCCCCACGACCCCCAACAACACCCCCCCAAGCCCCCCAATGCCCCCCCCAACACCCCCTAAGCCCCCCCCGGCCCCCCAAGCCCTCCCCCGGCCCCCCATCACCCCCCAGAACCTCAACATCCCCCAACCC
The DNA here is from genome assembly GCF_009819795.1 of Aythya fuligula. Taxonomy (NCBI): domain Eukaryota; kingdom Metazoa; phylum Chordata; class Aves; order Anseriformes; family Anatidae; genus Aythya; species Aythya fuligula. Next base: position 2,093,589 of record NC_045586.1, read on the forward strand.
CCCCCCCCCCAGGACCCCCACCACCCCCTAAGCCCCCCCTGGTCCCCCCAACATCCCCCCCCCAGACCCCCTAAGCCCCCCCAAGACCCCCTATCCCCCCCCCAATGCCCCCCAACCCCCCCCCGGACCCCCCCCACCCCCTAACCCCCCCCCCCCGAGCCCCCCAAACATCCCCCCCAGACCCCCTAAGCCCCCCCCCAGACCCACTATCCCCCCCCAATGCCCCCCAACCCCCCCCAGGACCCCCCCCGCCCCCCAGCCCCCTCCGAGCCCCCCAGCCCCGCCCCCTCCCCCCCCCCTCGTCCCCCCCCCTACTCGGGTCCCCCCGGGGGTATTAAAGCGGGGGCCGGCGGCACCCGGCCCCATTGCCCCCCCCCACCATGCTGCTCACCCTACTGCTGCTCCTGGGGGGCCTGGCCCCCGCCCTCCCCGCCGGTGAGTGCCCCCCCCCCCCAGCACCCCCCCCGTAGCCCCCCACTCCCCCCCTTTTCCCATTCCCTCAGGATTTCACCCCAAATCCGGGCTCAGCTGCTCCCATCCAGCTCGCCCCGCTCTGTTCCTTGGGGGGGGGGGGGGCATAGGGAGGGGGCCCCCGACCCTAAAACCTTGCCCCCCCCCCCCCCCAAATACCTCTCCTTCCTCCGCAGGTGTCCACTGGACGTACGAGGGTGAGTGGGGTCGGGGGGGGGGGTGGCAGCACCCCTGGGGGCCCCCCCTGCCCCCCCCCACCCCAAATCCCCCAAATCCCCCATTTCCCCATTTGGGACCCCCCCCAAAAAGCAGGTGCCCAACCCCTCCCCCCCCAGCATTCCCCCAATTTGGGATGCCACCAGGTGGGCGACAACCCCAGAAAACCCCCAAAAAAGCCCCATTTTCCCCCAAATTGGGGTGCCGCGGGATGGGCAGAGCCCCCCCCATATCCTTGTGTCCCCCCCCCCCAAAAAAAATCCCACCCGTGCGCTCCAATGGCCCCATTGTGCTCCTTTACATAAGGCCTGGGGCCCCGCTCCGGCTGCCAAATCCAATTAGGGTCCGGCCCCGGCCAAATCCCCATTAAGCCCCCCCCCCTCCAGTGCCCCCCCCCAAGGGACTGGGACCCCCCCCAGGTGCCTCCGTTGTGGGGTCAGCCCGGGGCAGCTTCCCCCCCCCCCCCAAAAAAAAAAAAAATACCCCAAAAAAAGATTGCAGAGCGGTGGCGGCGTCCCCATGGGGTTGGGTTTTGGGGTTTTTTTATAGGGTGGGGGGAAATTAGAGGGAAATTGGGGGGAAATGCGGGTATTTAGGGTATTTTTAGGGCTGTTTGAAATGGGGGGGGGACACCCACGGGGCTTGGTGCCTGTAGGTCCCCGGGGGCAGCAGCACTGGCCCGAGGGGCACCCGGCCTGCGGGGGCCGTTCCCAATCCCCCATCGATATTGGGACGGGGGGGGGCGCTGCCGGACCCCTCGCTGCCCCCCCTGCGCCCCATAGGCTACGGCCGCCCCCCCGCCGCCCCCTTCGGCTTCGCCAACAACGGCCACACCGGTGAGCGGCTACCGGGGGGGGGGGTGACGATGATGATGGAGGTGGGGGGGGTGTTTATTGGGGTCCCCGCTTAGTGAAACCCCCCCCCGACCCTATAGCGGTGCTGGCGTTGCCCCCCTCTTTGCGCCTGGGGGGGCTGCCCCACAGCTTCGCGGCCGCTCAGCTCCATTTCCATTGGGGGCGGAATGGGGGGGCCGAGCACCTCCTGGATGGGTACCGGGCACCCGCTGAGGTATGGGGTGGCCCCAACCCGGGAATGGGGTCGGGGTGGGAATGGGGGTGGGAGTGGGGTCGGGGTGGGAATGGGGGTGGGAGTGGGGTTGGGGGGGCTGGGGTGGGAATGGGGCCCGGTGTGGGAGTTGGTGTAGGATTGGGGTTAGGGTGGGGGGCCGGTGTGGGATTGGGGTTAGGGTGGGATCTGGTGTGGGAATCGGTGTGGGAATGGGGTTAGGGTGGGATCTGGTGTGGGAGTTGGGCCCGGTGTGGGAATCGGTGTAGGATTGGGGTGAGTGTAGGGGGCTGGGGTGGGAATTGGTGTGGGAATGGGGTCGGGGGTGGTGGGAGGTGGTGTGGGAATGGGGTCGGGATGGGAATTGGTGTAGGATTGGGGTTAGGGTAGGGGGCTGGGGTGGGAATGGGTGTGGGAATGGGGTCAGGGTGGGGGTCCAGTGTGGGATTGGGGTTAGGGTGGGATCTGGTGTGGGAATCGGTGTGGGAATGGGGTCAGGGTGGGAATTGGTGTGGGATTGGGGTTAGGGTAGGGGGCTAGGGTGGGAATGGGTGTGGGAATGGGTGTGGGATTGGGGTCGGGGTGGGGGGCCGGTGTGGGAATGGGGCCCAGTGTGGGAATTGGTGTGGGATTGGGTCCTGGTGTGGGAAATGGGCACGGGAACAGGGCCTGGGGTGGGAATCCCCATGGGAACGGGTATGGGAACGGGTGTGGGTTGGGGAATGGGTACGGGGACGGGTCCTGGGGTGGGAATCGGATACGGGAACGGGGCTGGGAACGGGGCTGGGGGTGGGAAACGGGCACAGAGCGAAGGGATCCTGTTGCGGGAAGCGGGAAGGGGCCGGGGCAGGGTGCAGGGCACCGCCCGGGGGGTTTGGGGTGGGGGGCACACCGAGGGGACCCCCCCCTTGAACCCGCAGCTGCACGTGGTGCACTACGACGCCGAGCGCTTCGCCAACGCCAGCCAGGCTCAGCACCACGCCGCCGGGCTGGCCGTGCTGGGCGTCCTGCTGGAGGTACGGGGGGGGGGGCCGGGAAACCCCCCCCCCAACCCCCCCCAAACCCTATTAACACCGTCCTGACCCCCTCGGGACCCCCACCCCAAAAAAAAAACCCCAAATCTCCATCCAGGCCGGCGACGAACCCAACCCTGCCTACGACAACATCCTGAGGCACCTGGGCAGCATCCGCTACGCCGGTGAGGGGTGAGGGGGGACAGTGGGGGCTTCACCTCCCCCGGGGGGGGTCCCAATTTGTTCCCCCCCCCTCATTTCTTGTAGGGCAGGCGACCTCCATCCCCTCCTTCAGCCTGCGGGGTCTGCTGCCCCAGCGCTTGGACCGCTACTACCGCTACAACGGGTCCCTCACCACCCCCCCCTGCTTCCAAAGTGTCCTCTGGAGCGTCTTCCAGGAGCCCGTCCTCCTCAGCCGGGCCCAGGTGGGGATTTTGGGGGGGGTCTGGAGGGGATTTAGGGGTCGAGGACGAGGGGGGAGCAGCCCCTGAAGCCCCCACCCCGGTCCCGTTTCAGCTGGAGCAGCTGCGGGGTTCCCTTTACGCCACGGCACCCGACGAGCCCGAACCCGAGAGGCTGGAGGAGAATTTTCGGGCCCCCCAGGACCTCAACCAGAGGCTGGTGCTGGCGTCCTTCAGCAGCGGTGAGGGGAAATGGGGTGGGATGAGGGGGGGGGGGGACACACACGGCGCCCCCCCCAGAGCCCCCAGCAAGGGCCCGAGGGCAGCGCTGGCTCTTCCCTTGCAGGGCCCGAGGGATATTCGACAGGTAGAGCGCAGGCAGAGAGGCTGGGGGGGGGGTTTTGGGGGCATCCTTTCGCCCCCCCCCAGCCCCCGAGTGTTGTTTTTTTCGTTTTTTGTTTTTTTTTTGGGGGGGGGGTTCCATGCAGGTGAAGTCGTCGCCATCGTCTTTGGCACCGTTTTCGGCTGCCTCGGCCTCTTCCTCGCCGTCCATTTCGCGAGCAAGAGGCTGCGGTGAGAGCCCCCCCCCCCCCCCAAAACAAACCCTGATCCCGCCGGGGGGGGGCCAGGACCCCCCCAATTTTCTCCCCCCACCCTCCTGAGGGTCTCTGTCTCCCCCCGAGGCAGCGCGAGGAGCAGGCAGCAGCAGGACGTGGTCTTCAAAGCCTCCTCGCGCCGCGCGCCCGAGAACCACCGGCCCTGAGCCCCCCCCCCAAAAAAAATCCCCCCCCCCAGCACCCAGGGGGCTGGGAGCAGTGCAGGATGAGGGGCGCCGACCCCCTTTCCCCCCCCAACCCCACCCCACAAAGCTCGAGGCCACGTAGTCACTATTAAAAGGGTTTTACTCTGAATCAAAAAAATAATTTAACCCCCCCCCACCCCCCCCACCACCCAGGGGGCGCTTAGAAAAGACCCAAAAGTGGGGAGCAGCGAGTGGGGGGGGGCACCAAAAACCCCCTCAGCCATCACCCCGCTCCCAGGGGCTGTGTGGGATGCTCTGGGGGGGGGGGGTCCCACAGCCCTGAGTCCCTTGTGCTGGTGGGGGGGGGGACACGGGGGGGGCCCTGCCCCGAGCCCGGTGGCACCGCAGCAGCCCCGGGGCTGTCCCCGGGTTTTTCTCCCACCCCGAGGGGATTCCCGGGAAGGAAAGGCCAACGGGGGGTCACTACCGAAGCTAACGGGGGCGCCACGGCACAGGGGGGGGACACAAACGGCCCCAAAACCCCCCCAAAAAGGAACGGGGGGGTTTAGGGTTGGGGCTCGGAGCTGAGTTTGTGCCCTGGGGCAGGACGGGCGGAGAGGCTCGGCCTTGCCCTGCAGAGACAGCCGGGAGCTGTAGGGGGACAAAAACTCCCCAAAATCCCCCAAAAACCCCATACGGAGGCTGCCCCCAGCCCCAGCATCGTCCAGTTCCCCCCGGGGGGGGGGTAAAATTTGGGGTCCGGGGACGGTCGCGGCTCACTCCTCGAAAGGCACCCGCAGCGCCGAGTACATCATCACGCGGCTGTCGGCCTCCTGCTTACCTGGAGGGGGGGGGAAAAAAAAAACACCCAGGCAGGGCGAGGATGAAGAGGGTGAGAAGGTGGAAACGTTGTGGGGTGGGGGGCGTTTTTTGGGTTTTTTTTAGGAACCCCGATCTTCCAGGAGATGCAGCGGGGAGGTGGGTCCAGGTGAGACCCCTCCTCGCCGCCCCGTGGCTCTGGGGGAAGGTGCTGAGGGCACCCGAAACCCGCGGTCACCCCCCCCCCCCGCCACGGGACACGCAGAGAGGCCCCAAAATTCCCCCAAAAGTGCCCTTCCCGGCCCGGCTCTTACAGGAGAGGCACTTGAGGACGTTGTGGAAGGAGCCCCCGGCCGTGACGAAGGCCCAGAGGCCGGTGCAGACGGTGATGATGTAGATGGGGACCAGGCTGGCCTCGTACCAGGGGTTCAGGAACGTCTGTGGGGTGTGGGGGGGGGACACACGGGGACACGGAGAGCGGGGTGAGCGACGGGAAACGGCGACGGCGGAGCCAGGAGCTCAAATTCCAGCCTTGAGGTTTCCCGTTTGGGATTAGCAGCTAATCCTCCCGCTGCCCCCGAGGTTTTCCTTAGCCCCGCTTAAATCCCGCTGCCCCCCCCACCCCGAGCGGGTTGGGGCCGTGCCAGAATGCTCCGAGCGGCCCCACACATCCCCAGAGGAGATTTGGGGGAGCTGGAAACGCCTCCAGGTGCTCCCGGGGTCCTCTCCCTGTCCCTAGAGGGGTTCCCGACGCCGCCGACGGCTGATTTGATTTTGGGGGAAGCCCCCGGGTGCCCCCAACTCACCAGCCCCGAGGTGGCGAGGTGACTGGCCACCACCACCCCCAGGCACCAGTAGCGGCGGCGCTCGCAGGCGTCGAAGAAAATCACTCCCCAGAAAGTGTGGAGCAGAACCACGGCCATGGTGAGGAACGCTGGGGGGGGGAAAAAAAACAACACCTTCACGCTAGGGGTCCCGGGGGGGCTCCCTCGGGCGTTTGGGAGGCGCCGGTGGCAAAATTGTGCCTCGTGCGACTGGTTTTGGGGCTAAACGCTGCGGGATCTGCACCAAGAGAGCTCTTCCCCTGGCCCCAGCCTCACCGGAGGTGATGAAGTAATATGGGGAGTCCCCGTGGATCCCGACGATGCCCGGCCCGATGGAGTCAGCCAGGATGTTGATGACGGAGAAGACGCCGCTGATGATGCCGAAGGACAGGCCGGACACTGCGGAGGGAGAAGGAAATCAGGAAAAAGGAGACCGAGCGCAGCCCACCGCCCCTCCTGCCCGCCCCGGGGGCTCGCAGCCCCCCTGGGGGTGCAGGAACAGAACCAGGCCGAGGCTCTTAGCGATGCGCAGACGGGAAAAAAAAATAATCAAGGAGCAAATTAATCATGACGGGATCATCTTTAAGGTCCCCACCGACTCCGACCGGCACTCTCAGTGCCCCCACACGCTCCCCGCTCCCCAAATTGCGCAGGAAAAGGCAGAAAAGGGAATTGGGAAGGGCGAGTGAGCCCGGTGGGCTCGTGGTCACTGTTGCTGCTCTCCGATAGCTGAGGGTCCTGCTGTCCCCAAGCCCTGCCCGGGCTCGTGCTCACCGTAAGCCATCTGCTTGAGGGAGATGGGCGAGCGGCCGTCCTCGCTGATCGTGGCCAAGCCTTCGTCTGCTTTCCTGCTCAGGAAGGGGAGAAAGAGTGAGCAGGAGGGCAGGAATCAGGCCTGCACGGGGCTCCGCGCTGCAGAAGGAGCTTGTGCAAACAGGGAAGGGTTTGAAGGGGGTTATAAACAAGGCAGGAGCAAGGGATAACAGCTCTGGAGCAGGATCTAAGGAGGAAGAGGTTTTGGGGGGCTGCTTGGATAAAAAAAAAAAGCAGCGTTTGGCACCGACTGGATCCCAAGAGAGCACCGGGTGAGGGAAGCTTGGGGAAGCAGCCACGGGGGCTCTGTGAGGAGCGCTGCCCCCGGCCGGGCTCTTACTTCAGCAGCTTGAAGTAGGCGAATCTGAAAGCCTCCTGCAGCAGGACGGAGACGGCCGCCCCGAAGATGAGGAGGCCGTACTGGAGCTTGGCGTCCTCCCGGTCGCTGAGGTGGACGGAAACGAACCAGATGAGGGACGCCAGGAGCAGAGACACCAGCCAGAAAAAAGCCCTGCGGAGGGAGAGGAACAACGAGGTGAGGCCGGGACCCCCCTGAGGCGCTTCCCCTCACGAGCCGGAGGCCGGAATCGCGCGAGGATGAGCGGCTCCATCGGAGGCTGCTCGGCTTTGTCCTGGCTCCGGGTCACGACAGGTCCTGGCTCAAGGAGGTGGCTGAAAAATCAAACGGGTTGGGAGCCTAAAATCTTCCTTTCTCCTCTCAGGGCCACCACAACCTCCTCTGAGGACAGCTGCTGCCCTCTGAGGCGCTCGGTGCTACGCCCAGGGAAGGCCAAATGGAGGCCTGGCCTCGAGAGAAGGAAAGTGCCCCCACATCTCCCGGAGACACCCAAAAAGCCACAAAAAAAGGGCCGGCAGCTCGGCTGGCCCCCATGGCAGGGACGGTGCCACCGGGGCGGAGGCTGCGTGGGTTCAAACCCTGCGGTTGTGGTGGAGCCCACAGCCTCCGGGCACCTTCCTGGCGCTGGGAGCCCCCAAAACCACATCCTGGGGGGGGGGTCGGGGGCTGAGGGGAGCGGCCCCGAGCAGCACCGAGGCTCTGAATAAACAGAAGAACCAACGGGGAGGCTGCCAGGAGGGATTTGGGGTGAGGCTCAGCCCCCCCAGAGCCCCCCCCCCAAACCCTAGAAGCTGCCTCACAACCCGGGGCTCCCCCAAACACCCCCCCCTCAGAGTGCGGCCTCCACAGGAGCCCCCCTATATAGGGCTGGCCTCCATAGGGCCCCCCATATAGGGCCGGCCTCCATTGGGGCCCCTTATATAGGGCCGGCCTCCATAGGGCCCCTATATAGGGCCGGCCTCCATTGGGCCCCTATATAGGGCCGGCCTCCATTGGGCCCCTATATAGGGTCGGCCTTCATAGGGCCCCTATATAGGGCCGGCCTCCATAGGGCCCCTATATAGGGCCGGCCTCCATAGGGCCCCCCATATAGGGCCGGCCTCCATAGGGCCCCCCATATAGGGCCGGCCTCCATTGGGGCCCCTTATATAGGGCCGGCCTCCATAGGGCCCCTATACAGGGCCGGCCTCCATAGGGCCCCTATACAGGGCCGGCCTCCATTGGGCCCCTATATAGGGCCGGCCTTCATAGGGCCCCCTATATAGGGCCGGCCTCCATTGGGGCCCCTTATACCGGGGCGGCCCCCCCCGGGGCGACCTCCCGGGCCCTCCCCCGAGCCCCCCCGGCCCCCTCACCCCGCCACCAGGATGATGACCCGCAGGGGCTCGGCCGCCACCGTCAGCAGGACGAGGGCGAGCGCGGGCCCGAAGGCGATGCCCGCGCACCCGAAGAAGACGGCGGCCCCCATGGTCGGCGGGCGGCGGGCGGGGCGCCGCGGGGCACGCCGGGAGTTGTAGTCCTGCAAAAAGGGCGAGGTAATGGCAGAGGGCGGCCGGGCCGCGGGGCACCATGGGAGATGTAGGCCGTGGGGAGGGTGGTGGAGGTGAGGCAGCGCCGTGAGGCATGATGGGAGTTGTAGTTCGGGGAGAGTTGTGGCGCCCCCTGGGGAGGCGCGTTGGTTTTTGGGTTTGATCTCGATTTCTCCCTCGTTTGAGGTTCAGTCTCTTTATGCCCTCCTCGTTTGAGCTTCAATCTCTATATTTACTCCTCGTTTGAGCATCAATCGCATTATTCATTCCTCATTTGAGGTTTAATACCATTGTTTACTCCTCATTTTAGCTTCAATCTTATTATTCCCTCCTTGTTTGAGCTTCAATCTCTATATTTACTCCTCGTTTCACATTCAACGCCATGATTTACTCCTCATTTGAGGTTCACTCTCTGTATTTACTCCTCAATTCAGTTTCAGTACAATGCTTTATCCACCGTTTTAGTTTCAATCTCTTTATTAACACCACATTTGAGGTCCAATCCCGTTAATCACTCCTCCTTCGAGCCCCCTCCTTGGAGGTTCGGTCCCTTGGAGGTTCGGTCCCGTTCCTTCCTCCCCGCTGTCCCGGCAGCCGGGGCAGCTGCAGCCTCCCGGGGCTGCACGGCGCCGCCACCGAGGCCTTGGGGCCCAGCCCCGTGGGTCACGGCGCTGCCCTGGCTGGGGTGGCGAAGCAGAGCTGGGCGTACGTCAGCTCTCCCTGCGGGCACCGACGCCATCAGAGCGGCCCCAAGACCAGCCCCCAACCCTTATGGGGCTGTGCCTGGCCCCGTTATCGCCACTGCCCCGTGTAGGGACCCCCGGGGGCCGCATGGCCTCACCTGCTGCTGCTGTGGTGCAGGAGGGTTCGGGGCTCTGGGCCGGAGTCCTAGCGGGGACAGAGACGTGTCCCCAGCATGGGGACAGAGGGGAATTGGGGATGGGATGGGGGAGTGGGGTCCCGGGCAGCAGGGGAAAAAAGGGATACAGGGGGCCATCACCCCCAGCCCCTGCTCGGTTCCTTACCCGTCTGTGCGCGGAGGAGGCAGGAGATGCCGAGGATGAGGCCGAGCAGCAGCAGCGCCCCGGCTGCAGCCATGGCCACGGCACTTGGTGTCGTGCAGGCACCTGGGGGGGGCCGCTTGTCCCAGCCATCTCCTGACCCCCATGTGCCTCCCTTGATCTCTCCCATACCCCAACATCCTTCCATTGCCCCCCATTATTCCCCCATCACCACACAGCTTCCCCCCATCACCCCGAACATCCCCCTATCACACCATTATCCCCCCATCACCCCCAACATGCCCCCATCACCACCCATCACCCCCCCATCACCCCCAATATCACCCCATTGCCCCCCATTATCCCACCATCGCCCCCGAACATGCCCCCAGTACCCCCAACATTGCATCAGTTTCCCCACACGTGCCCCAGCTCCGAGGAACCCCCGGGAAGGGGGGGTGACCCCATCTGCCCTGTCCCCTGCTCACCCCGGTGCCCAGGCTCGTGCTCACCCTTGGCCCCGTGCAGCTCCACGCTCCTGCGGACGGGGGGACCGGAGGCATTGAAGCGCACCTCGCAGAGCCCCCCGGTGCCCCCGGCGATGCCCGCGGGGCTGATGAGCGGCTCTGTGCTGCCCCCCAGCCCCAGCACCTGCTGGGGTCGGGGCCCCCCCGGCCAGGAGACGAGGACGGGGCCGCTGGCGTTGCCCACGGCACAGACCAGGCCGGGGGGGTCTGAAGGGGAGCCGTGGGGCACCAGCACCCGCACCCAGCTCTGGGCCCTCCAGCTGTCTGCAGAGAGGAGAGCAGGGGCTCGGTGGGCTGCGATGTGGGCAGGGACCCCGCGTCCCTCTGGGGACCCCGGCATAGGGACACGAGGGACATGGGGGGGTGTCCATGCAATGGGGAGAAACGGGGGTCCCATCTGATGTAGGGACATGGGTGCAGACCGTGCAATGGGGGGACTTGGGGGGTTCCCCATCTAACAAGGGAGGGCTCAGGGGTACATGTTGGGGTCCCCACACCACCCCCAGCCCAGCAGCCCCCCTACCTCCCACGATCAGCGCGGTGCCGTTGCCGAAGAACAGCTTGGATCCGGAGATGCAGGCGCAGAGGTAGAGGCCGGTGTGGTCACGGCGGGCGGCAGCGATGTGCAGCACGGCGCGTCCCTTCATGTACTCGCAGGAAAATCCCTCCCGAGCCTCCTGGTCGCAGCTGAGGATCAGCTGGGGCCGCTCCCCATGGACACGCCGGTACCAGAACACCTTGCTTTTGCCATCGAGCCCCTCGCCCAGAATGCAGCTGATCTCCACCGGAGTGCTGGGCTCCACAAAGAGGAAGGGCTGGGGCTGCTGCACTGCCAGCAACGTTGCCGGTGCTGCAGGGACCGACCGGGGGCTCATTCACCGCCTGCTCTCCAAGCCCAGCCTGTGCTCCCATCTCCCGGGGGCAGCTTGGGAAGGAAGAGGAGCCCCTCTCCCCAGCGCCTGCCCCGATTCTCACCCAGCCACAGCAGCAGCAGCAGCCCCGTGGCCAGCAGCGCCTTCGTACAGGAGAAACCCAGGGGTGCCATTGTTGTGTTCGTCCCAGTCCTTCTGCAGGGTTGCTGAGTGCACCGGGACCTGCAGCTACCCAAAGTGTGGGGTCTTGGCAGCGATGTCCCCCAGCCGTGAGGACGCGGTGTCCCCATGGAGGACGTGGTGTCCCCACGGGGAATGCGTCCTCCCCACGCGCCGCTGCCGGCAGCTGTGGGGTGCATCGCCGGGTGCAGAGCTCTTGTCAGCTTGCTGGCACGGACCCACATCCGGGAAGAAAATTTGGCTTTTAACCATTTCTGTGACGCTCAGGGCTGCAGGTGGCTCCTCAAAGGCCCCGCGACGCCCTCGGGTGCCCACCCCCAAATTCTCGAGACGAAGGAAGGAGCCAGCCCCAGCGCTGGGCACTCCAAACCACAGCGCACCGTGCCGCCGCTCTTGCTTTGGGGAAACCGCAGCGCAGAGGCTGGGGAGCTGCCTCGGGGCGGGGGCGGCTGCACCCCCAGCCGCGGCCCCCCCAGCCATCCTCACGTCAGCCGAAGTGACCTGAACGGTGACGTTCAAAGGGCCGCGGCCCGAAGGCGAGAGGCAACTCTGGTCCCCCAGCCCTGCCCTGCTTTCCTGTTGTGGTTCGGCAACCGTGGCTCTTTGCTACCCCAGCGCCCAGCTTTGGCGACAAAAACCTTCAGACCCAACGGTTTGCTGGGGGGCAGGGGTTCGGTGCGAGCAAACAGCAGAGAGGTGACAAAATCAACAAGGTGAGGCTGACCGCAGCGCTCCTCGGCTCCGGCAGCTCCGCACCCAGCCTCCAGCTGCTGCAACGAGGCCGAGCCTCCACGAGCAGAGTTTGCTGCTCCAGCTCCGAGAGACACCCAGAGGCACCTCGCCGCCCTCCCCAGAGCTCATCGTGCTCCTCTCCAGAGCAGACCCGTGCCTCCACGCATCCCCGTACACGTGGCATGGCCTCCTGAGATTTGCTGCAGCCTGAAGCGAGAGAGGAAGAAGCAGGGGACGATGCCCTGGGCTCCTCGGGGCGAGGCGCAGGCAGACAAAGCGCAGCAGGATCCCCCCGCTGCAATGAGGAGCTGCAATTAAATTGCAGTCCGTGAGCAGGAGCCCATCGAGCTCCGTCCCCTCGCCAGGCATCGCCTCCCCTTCCCTCTGTGCCTCCGCGACCCCAGACGACAGCCAGGCTCCCTTGTGCCGTGTCGAAGCCTTTTGCAGGAGCCGAGAGGTGACCGAGGAGCGTGGGCAGCCCCAGGCGGAGATGTGCAGCCTGCCCGGGGTTCTCCTGCTCCTCCTGACAGGTACGTCCCGTCCCGTCCTGCTGCACCAATGCTCCAGCCTCGCTTTCTGCTACGCTAAACCTGCGTGGGGTAAACCCCGGGGTGCTGCTGCCTCGCTGTGCAACGCCAATTTTGCACCAAACTCCCCAAACCCTGCTGGTTTGGAGCCAGAAGGCGACAGCCTGAAGCGCGAGGGTGACCCCGTGGCACTGCCTGCTGCGCTCAGACCCGCTCCCCCCGTGCAGGAGCCGCCTCTGCGGAGGAGCCGCGGATCCAGCAGAGCCCGGCACAGCTCTGGCTGCACCCTGGGGCGACGGCCGAGCTGAGCTGCAGCATCTCGGGTAACCCAGAGCATGCCAATTGGTACAGGGAGAAGCCGGACGGCAGCTTGGAATGGATTTACTGGAGCGCAAAGGCCTCAAAACCAAAGGAGAGATACTCAGGGACGATGAGAGCACAGGGTATTTTCTCCTTGAGTATCAGCAATGTGCAGCGTGAGGACTCTGGGTATTATTACTGCACCTCCTTCGTGTTGCACTCCCAGTTTGGGAACGGGACCAGGCTCCTCGTCACAGGTGAGCGCGGCAGCGTGTGGCGGTGCTGGGGACATCCCTGGGGACATCCCTGGGGACACTGGGATTTCCCACTCATTTTCAGATGCCTCCGAGCCCAAGGTCTCCCTCCTGGTGCCCGTGGACACAGAGGAGCCCTCGGACGTTGTCCCCCTGCTGTGCCACCTCCCTGGCGCCTGGAACCTCACCTGGGTCTTGGCCGAGCGCTGGGACGGGGCCATGAATTGCACGGCCACGGAGCGCGGCACGGGCAGGATCGTCAGCGAGACCATCGGCACGGGTGAGCTCGAGCAGCCTCCCCCTGGGCACCGTGGTCTTTGCTCTGTGCTTGGTCTGTGCTTGCAGGGACTCCAAGCCCGCTTCTTCCAGCCTTAAATCCCTTTTTCCCCGTCTCCCTGGGCTGAAGCGCTGCAAACGCTGCCCTGGCCCCATCTCCCCGCTCTGCAGCCGCTTCTCTCGTGCTCCCTTTCCCCGGCCGCCCCCGGCGCCAGCTCCGTGCCCCATTCCAACGTCTCCTTGTCCTCCCGTCCCTCCCTGCAGCAGGATGCTTCCTGTGGCTGCTGGCCTTCGTGCCGCCCGGCGCCGCCGTCCTCGCCTTGATGTGCTGGGCAGCCCGGCTCCGCCGAAGGCCGGCCCGCGCGGTGCCGAGACGGGGCCCGGAGGTGAGCTGCTTCCCCAGCCCCCGGCACGAGGCTGTGGGCACGGCAGGAGGAAGGAGCTCCCAAGCAGCCCGGCCGGGGGCTTTGGCGCGGGCAAAGCATCCCCTGCAGCTGCAGGCGCAGCGCTGCCCCAACCGCGCGGCTTCTCGCTCTCTCTTGCAGACCGAGTGCGAGTACGCGGCGCTGGGGCACTGAGAAGCCCTTTCCCCGCGCCCGCCCTGCCAGAAGCCTGCGGTCTGCGAGCGGCGAAAACAAGAGAGGAAAGGGAAAGTGGTGGGATCCTGCGCTCTGCTGGATTTCCCTGCTCGGCTTCATGGCAGAGGGGGAGGAGGAACGCGGAGAGCGCTGCGGGAAGCTCGAGAGCCGTGAGGAATCCCATGCAGATAATAAAATCATGATTTCTTGGTAAGCAACCGAGGTCTCGGCTTCATTGGGATTGCTCCCTGTGCTACCCCGTGGGACAGCCACGGGGAGCTGCTGTTGAACAGGGCAAAAAAAAAAGTCCCTTTACACTTCGAGCCTTAAGCACAGCCCTGTTTTAGCCCCTCCTCTCTGCATTTTGCTTCCTGAACGGCCACCCCACAACGTGCAGCGGCTCCGAGGATGCTCCCTGTGCTCTCAGCACTTTCCCTGTCTGTGGCCACGCACACGACCCCGTGCTGGGGCAGGCATCCAGGCTCCCCCGGCTTTAGGGTTTACCACAACCTCCTCTTCCTCTCCACACGTGTTCTGCTGCTCCTGTGGCTGGGACACGAACCCCAAGGGGAAACCACCGAGCGACGGGGCCAAAACTTGTGGTGCCCTGCAACATTTAATGCCCTGTTTGCCTCCGTCTTCAAATGCTTATGATGGGCTTCGGGACCCAGGGTGCCCTGAGCTGGAGGACCATGACGGTGGGAACGATCAGATCCCAACCGACCCTGAACGTGTGCGGGATTTGCTGCTCCACCTGGATCCGTACGCGTCCATGGGTCCGGATGGGTTCATCCCAGGGTGCTCAGAGAGCTGGCAGACATCATGGCAGGACTGCGGGCTCACCTTGAGATTAGATATCAGGAGAAACCTCTTGTCTCAAAGAGTGGTCAGGCACTAGCATGGCCTGCCCAGGAGGTGGTGGAGTCACCATCCCTGGAGGTATTTAGAAGATGTTTAGATGTAGAGCTTAGGGATATGGTTTCTTGGGGACTGTTAGTGTTAGGTCAGAGGTTGGACTCGATGATCTTGAGGTCTCTTCCAACCTAGAAATTCTGTGATTCTGTGTTACCCTGACTGCATGATTCTCAGCACTGAGTGCAGCTCTGGGCACCTCGGTACACGAAGGACATGAAAGTGTTGGAGAGTGTCCAGAGGAGGGCGACAAAGATGGCGAAGGGCCTAGAGGGGAAGGCGTGTGGGGAGCGGCTGAGGGCACTGGGCCTGTTCAGCCTGGAGAAGAGGAAGCTGAGGGGGGACCTCATGGCGGCCTACAGCTTCCTGGCGAGGGGAGTGGAGGGGCAGGCGCCGCCCTGTTCTCCTAACTCCCCAGTGCCAGGACCCGCGGGAATCCCTCGCAGGGGGCTCCTGCGGGAATCGCCTGCCCCACGGCCCCGCAGGACACGGGGTCCCTGTGCCAGCACCCGTGGGTGCCGTGGGGAGCAGGCCTGGGGCTTCCCCCCCAGCCCCAGGCAGCAGTAGCGGCGTTTCTTGCAGGGGGCGTTGAGTTTTGAGTTTAGTCTTGATTTCCTCCCCATTTCAGGTTCAACCCCACGATTTACTTCTCCTTTTAGTTTCAATCTCTTTATTAACGCCACATATGAGGTCCACTCCCATTATTCATCCTTGTTTGAGGTTCACTCTCTCTATTTACTCCTCAATTCAGTTTCAATACAATGTTTAATCAATTATTTTAGTTTCAATCTCTTTATTAACACCACATTTGACATCCAATCCCGTTAATCACTCTTCCTTCGAGCCCCCTCGTTGCAGTTTCAGTCCCGTTCCTTCCTCCCCGCTGTCCCGGCGGCCGGGGCAGCCGCAGCCTCCCGGGGCTGCACGGCGCCGCCACCGAGGCCTTGGGGCCCAGCCCCGTGGGTCACGGCGCTGCCCTCGCTGGGGTGGCGAAGCGGAGCTGGGCGTACGTCAGCTGTCCCTGCGGGCACCGACGCCATCAGAGCGGCCCCAAGACCAGCCCCCAACCCTTATGGGGCTGTGCCTGGCCCCGTTATCGCCACCGCCCTGTGTGGGGACCCCCGGGGGCCGCATGGCCTCACCTGCTGCTGCTGGGGTGCAGGAGGGTTCGGGGCTCTGGGCCGGAGTCCTGGCGGGGACAGAGACGTGTCCCCAGCATGGGGACGAAGGGGAATTGGGGATGGGATGGGGGAGTGGGGTCCCGGGCAGCAGGGGAAAAAAGGGATACAGGGGGCCGTCACCCCCAGCCCCTGCTCGGCTCCTTACCTGTCCGTGCGCGGAGGAGGCAGGAGATGCCGAGGATGAGGCCGAGCAGCAGCAGCGCCCCGGCTGCGGCCATGGCCACGGCACTTGGTGTCGTGCAGGCTCCTGGGGGGGGGCGGCATGTCCCAGCCATCTCCTGACCCCCATGTGCCCTCCTTGATCTCTCCCATACCCCAACATCCTCCCATTGCCCCCCATTATTCCCTCATCACTCCCAGCTTCCCCTCATCACCCCCACAACATACCCCTATCACCCCATTATTCCCCCATCGCTCCCCAGCATGACCCCATCACTCCCAGCTTCCCCCCATCATCCCCAACATGCCCCCATCACCCCATTATTCCCCCATCACCCCCTAACATGCCCCCATCACTATCCAGCTTCCCCCCATCACCACCCAACATCCCCCCATCACCCCCAACATCTCCCCATTGCCCCCCATTATCCCCCCATCGCCCCCCAACATCCCCCATTACTCCCAACTACCTCACTTTCCCCACACATGCCCCAGCTCCGAGGAACCCCCGGGAAGGGGGGCTGACCCCATCTGCCCTGTCCCCTGCTCACCCCGGTGCCCAGGCTCGTGCTCACCCTTGGCCCCGTGCAGCTCCACGCTCCTGCGGACGGGGGGACCGGAGGCATTGAAGCGCACCTCGCAGAGCCCCCCGGTGCCCCCGGCGATGCCCGCGGGGCTGATGAGCGGCTCTGTGCTGCCCCCCAGCCCCAGCACCTGCTGGGGTCGGGGCCCCCCCGGCCAGGAGACGAGGACGGGGCCGCTGGCGTTGCCCACGGCACAGACCAGGCCGGGGGGGTCTGAAGGGGAGCCGTGGGGCGCCAGCACCCGCACCCAGCTCTGGGCCCTCCAGCTGTCTGCAGAGAGGAGAGCAGGGGCTCGGTGGGCTGCGATGTGGGCAGGGACCCCGCGTCCCTCTGGGGACCCCGGCATAGGGACACGAGGGACATGGGGGCGGGTCCATGCAATGGGGAGAAACGGGGGTCCCATCTGCTGTAGGGACATGGGTGCAGACCGTGCAATGGGGAGACTTGGGGGGTTCCCCATCTAACAAGTGAGGGCTCAGGGGTACAAGTTGGGGTCCCCACACCACCCCCAGCCCAGCAGCCCCCCTACCTCCCACGATCAGCGCGGTGCCGTTGCCGAAGAGCAGCTTGGATCCGGAGATGCAAGCGCAGAGGTAGAGGCCGATGTGGTCACGGCGGGCGGCAGCGATGTGCAGCACGGCGCGTCCCTTCGTGTACTTGCAGGAAAATCCCTCCCGAGCCTCCTGGTCACAGCTGAGGATCAGCCGAGGCCGCTCCCCATGGACACGCCGGTACCAGAACACGTTGAGTTTGCCATCGAGCCCCTCGCCCAGAATGCAGCTGATGTCCACCGGAGTGCTGGGCTCCACGAAGAGGAAGGGCTGGGGCTGCTGCACTGCCAGCAACGTTGCCGGTGCTGCAGGGACCGACCGGGGGCTCATTCACCGCCTGCTCTCCAAGCCCAGCCTGTGCTCCCAAATCCCGGGGGCACTCAGAAAGCGAGAGCAGCCCCTCTCCCCAGCGCCTGCCCTGATGCTCACCCAGACAGAGCAGCAGCAGCAGCCCCGTGGCCAGCAGCGCCTTCGTACAGGAGAAACCCAGGGGTGCCATTGTTGTGTTCGTCCCAGTCCTTCTGCAGGGTCGCTGAGTGCACCGGGACCAGTGGATGCCTGAAGCGTGGGGTCCTGGCAGCAATGTCCCCCAGCCGTGAGGACGCGGTGTCCCCATGGAGGACGCGGTGTCCCCACGAAGGACGCGGTGTCCCCACGGGGAATGCGTCCTCCCCACGCGCCGCTGCCGGCAGCTGTGGGGTGCATCGCCGGGTGCAGAGCTCTTGTCAGCTTGCTGGCACAGACCCACATCCGGGAGGAAAATTTGGCTTTT
The DNA here is from genome assembly GCF_009819795.1 of Aythya fuligula. Taxonomy (NCBI): domain Eukaryota; kingdom Metazoa; phylum Chordata; class Aves; order Anseriformes; family Anatidae; genus Aythya; species Aythya fuligula. Next base: position 2,111,246 of record NC_045586.1, read on the forward strand.
AACCATTTCTGTGATGCTCAGGGCTGCAGGTGGCTCCTCAAAGGCCCCGCGACGCCCTCGGGTGCCCACCCCCAAATTCTCGAGACGAAGGAAGGAGCCAGCCCCAGCGCTGGGCACTCCAAACCACAGCGCACCGTGCCGCCGCTCTTGCTCTGGGGAAACCGCAGCGCAGAGGCTGGGGAGCTGCCTCGGGGCGGGGGCGGCTGCACCCCCAGCCGCGGCCCCCCCAGCCATCCTCACGTCAGCCGAAGTGACCTGAACGGTGACGTTCAAAGGGCCGCGGCCCGAAGGCGAGAGGCAACTCTGGTCCCCCAGCCCTGCCCTGCTTTCCTGTTGTGGTTCGGCAACCGTGGCTCTTTGCTACCCCAGCGCCCAGCTTTGGCGACAAAAACCTTCAGACCCAACGGTTTGCTGGGGGGCAGGGGTTCGGTGCGAGCAAACAGCAGAGAGGTGACAAAATCAACAAGGTGAGGCTGACCGCAGCGCTCCTCGGCTCCGGCAGCTCCGCACCCAGCCTCCAGCTGCTGCAACGAGGCCGAGCCTCCACGAGCAGAGTTTGCTCCTCCAGCTCCGAGAGACACCCAGAAGCACCTCGCCACCCTCCCCGGAGCTCGTTGTGCTCCTCTCCAGAGCAGACCCGTGCATGTGGCACGGCCTCGTGAGATTTGCTGCAGCCTGAAGCGAGAGAGGAAGAAGCAGGGGACGATGCCCGGGGCTCCTCGGGGAGTGGCGCAGGCAGACAAAGCGCAGCAGGACCCCCCCACTGCAATGAGGAGCTGCAATTAAATTGCAGTCCGCGAGCAGGAGCTGGGGTGTGCAGCCCATCGAGCACTTGTGGCGGGTGCGAAGGAGGCCGGGGCTGCGCCCGCCGCCCCGTTTGGCTTTCGAAGCTCCGTCCCCTCGCCAGGCATCGCCTCCCCTTCCCTCTGTGCCTCCGCGACCCCAGACGACAGCCAGGCTCCCTTGTGCCGTGTCGAAGCCTTTTGCAGGAGCCGAGAGGCGACCGAGGAGCGTGGGCAGCCCCAGGCGGAGATGTGCAGCCTGCCCGGGGTTCTCCTGCTCCTCCTGACAGGTACGTCCCGTCCCGTCCTGCTGCACCAATGCTCCAGCCTCGCTTTCTGCTACGCTAAACCTGCGTGGGGTAAATCCCGGGGTGCTGCTGCCTCGCTGTGCAACGCCAATTTTGCACCAAACTCCCCAAACCCTGCTGGTTTGGAGCCAGAAGGCGACAGCCTGAAGTGCGAGGGTGACCCCGTGGCACTGCCTGCTGCGCTCAGACCCGCTCCCCCCGTGCAGGAGCCGCCTCTGCGGAGGAGCCGCGGATCCAGCAGAGCCCGGCACAGCTCTGGCTGCACCCTGGGGCGACGGCCGAGCTGAGCTGCAGCATCTCGGGTAACCCAGAGCATGCCAATTGGTACAGGGAGAAACCGGACGGCAGCTTGGAATGGATTTACTGGAGCGCAAAGGCCTCAAAACCAAAGGGGAGATACTCAGGGACGATGAGAGCACAGGGTATTTTCTCCTTGAGTATCAGCAATGTGCAGCGTGAGGACTCTGGGTATTATTACTGCACCTCCTTCGTGTTGCACTCCCAGTTTGGGAACGGGACCAGGCTCCTCGTCACAGGTGAGTGTGGCAGCGTGCGGTGGTGCTGGGGACATCCCTGGGGACATCCCTGGGGACACTGGGTTTTTCCACTCACTTTCAGATGCCTCCGAGCCCAAGGTCTCCATCCTGGTGCCCGTGGACGCGGAGGAGCCCTCGGATATTGTCCCCCTGCTGTGCCACCTCCCCGGCGCTTGGAACCTCACCTGGGTCTTGGCCGAGCGCTGGGACGGGGCCATGAATTGCACGGCCACGGAGCGCGGCACGGGCAGGATCGTCAGCGAGACCATCGGCACGGGTGAGCTCGAGCAGCCTCCCCCTGGGCACCGCGGGCGTTGCTCTGTGCTTGGTCTGTGCTTGCAGGGACTCCAAGCCCGCTTCTTCCAGCCTTAAATCCCTTTTTCCCCGTCTCCCTGGGCTAAAACGCTGCAAACGCTGCCCTGGCCCTGTCTCCCCACCCTGCTCCCTTTCCCCGGCCGCCCCCGGCGCCAGCTCCGTGCCCCATTCCAACGTCTCCTTGTCCTCCCGTCCCTCCCTGCAGCAGGATGCTTCCTGTGGCTGCTGGCCTTCGTGCCGCCCGGCGCCGCCGTCCTCGCCTTGATGTGCTGGGCAGCCCGGCTCCGCCGAAGGCCGGCCCGCGCGGTGCCGAGACGGGGCCCGGAGGTGAGCTGCTTCCCCAGCCCCCGGCACGAGGCTGTGGGCACGGCAGGAGGAAGGAGCTCCCAAGCAGCCCGGCCGGGGGCTTTGGCGCGGGCAAAGCATCCCCTGCAGCTGCAGGCGCAGCGCTGCCCCAACCGCGCGGCTTCTCGCTCTCTCTTGCAGACCGAGTGCGAGTACGCGGCGCTGGGGCACTGAGAAGCCCTTTCCCCGCGCCCGCCCTGCCAGAAGCCTGCGGTCTGCGAGCGGCGAAAACAAGAGAGGAAAGGGAAAGTGGTGGGATCCTGCGCTCTGCTGGATTTCCCTGCTCGGCTTCATGGCAGAGGGGGAGGAGGAACGCGGAGAGCGCTGCGGGAAGCTCGAGAGCCGTGAGGAATCCCATGCAGATAATAAAATCATGATTTCTTGGTAAGCAACCGAGGTCTCGGCTTCATTGGGATTGCTCCCTGTGCTACCCCGTGGGACAGCCACGGGGAGCTGCTGTTGAACAGGGCAAAAAAAAGGTCCCTTTACACTTCGAGCCTTAAGCACAGCCCTGTTTTAGCCCCTCCTCTCTGCATTTTGCTTCCTGAAGGGTGACCCCACTATGCACAGCACCTCTGAGGATGCTCCCCGTGCTCTCAGCACCTTCCCTGTCCGTGGCTGTGTAAATAACCCCGTGCTGGGGCAGGCATCCAGGCTCCCCTGGCTTTAGGGTTTACCACAACCTCCTCTTCCTCTCCACACGTGTGCTGCTGCTCCTGTGGCTGGGACATGAACCCCAAGGGGAAACCACCGAGCGACGGGGCCAAAACTTGTGGTGCCCTGCAACATTTAATGCCCTGTTTGCCTCCGTCTTCAAATGCTTATGATGGGCTTCGGGACCCAGGGTGCCCTGAGCTGGAGGACCATGACGGTGGGAACGATCAGATCCCAACCGACCCTGAACGTGTGCGGGATTTGCTGCTCCACCTGGATCCGTACGCGTCCATGGGTCCGGATGGGTTCATCCCAGGGTGCTCAGAGAGCTGGCAGACATCATGGCAGGACTGCGGGCTCACCTTGAGATTAGATATCAGGAGAAACCTCTTGTCTCAAAGAGTGGTCAGGCACTAGCATGGCCTGCCCAGGAGGTGGTGGAGTCACCATCCCTGGAGGTATTTAGAAGATGTTTAGATGTAGAGCTTAGGGATATGGTTTCTTGGGGACTGTTAGTGTTAGGTCAGAGGTTGGACTCGATGATCTTGAGGTCTCTTCCAACCTAGAAATTCTGTGATTCTGTGTTACCCTGACTGCATGATTCTCAGCACTGAGTGCAGCTCTGGGCACCACAGTATAAAAAGGACATGAAAGTGTTGGAGAGTGTCCAGAGGAGGGCGACAAAGATGGCGAAGGGCCTAGAGGGGAAGGCGTGTGGGGAGCGGCTGAGGGCACTGGGCCTGTTCAGCCTGGAGAAGAGGAAGCTGAGGGGGGACCTCATGGCGGCCTACAGCTTCCTGGCGAGGGGAGTGGAGGGGCAGGCGCCGCCCTGTTCTCCTAACTCCCCAGTGCCAGGACCCGCGGGAATCCCTCGCAGGGGGCTCCTGCGGGAATCGCCTGCCCCACGGCCCCGCAGGACACGGGGTCCCTGTGCCAGCACCCGTGGGTGCCGTGGGGAGCAGGCCTGGGGCTTCCCCCCCAGCCCCAGGCAGCAGTAGCGGCGTTTCTTGCAGGGGCCGTTGAGTTTTGAGTTTAGTCTTGATTTCCTCCCCATTTCAGGTTCAACCCCACGATTTACTTCTCCTTTTAGTTTCAATCTCTTTATTAACGCCACATATGAGGTCCACTCCCATTATTCATCCTCGTTTGAGGTTCACTCTCTCTATTTACTCCTCAATTCAGTTTCAATACAATGTTTAATTAATTATTTTAGTTCCAATCTCTTTATTAACACCACATTTGAGGTCCAATCCCGTTAATCACTCCTCCTTCGAGCCCCCTCGTTGCAGTTTCAGTCCCTTGGAGGTTCGGTCCCTTGGATGTTCGGTCCCGTTCCTTCCTCCCCGCTGTCCCGGCGGCCGGGGCAGCCGCAGCCTCCCGGGGCTGCACGGCGCCGCCACCGAGGCCTTGGGGCCCAGCCCCGTGGGTCACGGCGCTGCCCTGGCTGGGGTGGCGAAGCGGAGCTGGGCGTACGTCAGCTGTCCCTGTGGGCACCAACGCCATCAGAGCGGCCCCAAGACCAGCCCCCAACCCTTATGGGGCTGTGCCTGTTCCCGCTATTGCCACCGCCCCGTGTGGGGACCCCCGGGTGCTGCAGGGCCTCACCTGCTGCTGCTGGGGTGCAGGAGGGTTCGGGGCTCTGGGCCGGAGTCCTGGCGGGGACAGAGACGTGTCCCCAGAATGGGGACGGAGGGGAATTGGGGATGGGATGGGGGAGTGGGGTCCCGGGCAGCAGGGGAAAAAAGGGATACAGGGGGCCGTCACCCCCAGCCCCTGCTCGGCTCCTTACCTGTCCGTGCGCGGAGGAGGCAGGAGATGCCGAGGATGAGGCCGAGCAGCAGCAGCGCCCCGGCTGCGGCCATGGCCACGGCACTTGGTGTCGTGCAGGCACCTGGGGGGGGGCCGCTTGTCCCAGCCATCTCCTGACCCCCATGTGCCCTCCTTGATCTCTCCCATACCCCAACATCCTCCCATTGCCCCCCATTATTCCCTCATCACTCCCAGCTTCCCCTCATCACCCCCACAACATACCCCTATCACCCCATTATTCCCCCATCGCTCCCCAGCATGACCCCATCACTCCCAGCTTCCCCCCATCATCCCCAACATCCCTCATTGCTTCCCGTTATCCCCCCATCATCCCCAACATGCCCCCATCACCCCATTATTCCCCCATCACCCCCTAACATGCCCCCATCACTATCCAGCTTCCCCCCATCACCACCCAACATCCCCCCATCACCCCCAACATCTCCCCATTGCCCCCCATTATCCCCCCATCGCCCCCCAACATCCCCCATTACTCCCAACTGCCTCACTTTCCCCACACGTGCCCCAGCTCCGAGGAACCCCCGGGAAGGGGGGGTGACCCCATCTGCCCTGTCCCCTGCTCACCCCGGTGCCCAGGCTCGTGCTCACCTTTGGCCCCGTGCAGCTCCACGCTCCTGCGGACGGGGGGACCGGAGGCATTGAAGCGCACCTCGCAGAGCCCCCCGGTGCCCCCGGCGATGCCCGCGGGGCTGATGAGCGGCTCTGTGCTGCCCCCCAGCCCCAGCACCTGCTGGGGTCGGGGCCCCCCCGGCCAGGAGACGAGGACGGGGCCGCTGGCGTTGCCCACGGCACAGACCAGGCCGGGGGGGTCTGAAGGGGAGCCGTGGGGCACCAGCAACCGCACCCAGCTCTGGGCCTTCCAGCTGTCTGCAGAGAGGAGAGCAGGGGCTCGGAGGGCTGCGATGTGGGCAGGGACCCCATTCGCCCCTGGGGACCCCGGCATAGGGACACGAGGGGCATGGGGGGGTCCATGCAATGGGGAGAAACGGGGGTCCCATCCGCTGTAGGGACATGGGTGCAGACCGTGCAATGGGGAGACTTGGGGGGTTCCCCATCTAACAAGTGAGGGCTCAAGGGTAAATGTTGGGATCCCCCCACCCGCCACCACCAGCCCAGCAGCCCCCCTACCTCCCACAATCAGCGTGGTGCCATTGCCAAACTTCAGCCTGGAGTTGATGTAGTAGGCGCAGAGGTAGAGGCCGGTGTGGCTGGTGTGTGCAGCAGCGATGTGCAGCACGGTGCGTCCCTTCGTGTACTCGCAGGAAAATCCATCCTGAACCTCCTGGCTGCAGTTGAGGATCCGTCGGGGCCACTCCCCATGGACACGCCGGTACCAGAACACATTGCCTTTGCCATCGAGCCCCTCGCCCAGAATGCAGCTGATCTCCACCGGAGTGCTGGGCTCCACGAAGAGGACGGGCTGGGGCTGGTGCAGATCCAGTGGCGCTGCCGGTGCTGCAGGGACCGACCGGGGGCTCATTCAATGCCTGCTCTCCAAGCCCAGCAGGTGCTCCCACCGCCCAGAGATCACTCGGAAAGCGAGAGGAGCCCCTCTCCCCAGCGCCTGCCCCGATGCTCACCCAGACAGAGCAGAAGCAGCCCTGTGGCCAGCAGCGCCTTCATGCAGGAGAAACCCAGGGTTGCCATCGGCGTGCTCGTCCCAGTCCTTCTGCAGGGAGGCCGAGTGCACCGGGACCTGCAGCTACCCAAAGTGTGGGGTCCTGGCAGCGATGTCCCCCAGCCGTGAGGACACGGTGTCCCCACGGAGGACGCGGTGTCCCCACGAAGGACGCGGTGTCCCCACGGGGAATGCGTCCTCCCCACGCGCCGCTGCCGGCAGCTGTGGGGTGCATCGCCGGGTGCAGAGCTCTTGTCAGCTTGCTGGCACGGACCCACATCCGGGAGGAAAATTTGGCTTTTAACCATTTCTGTGACGCTCAGGACCGCAGGTGGCCCCTTGAGGGCCCCGCGACGCCCTCGGGTGCCCACCCCCAAATTCTCGAGACGAAGGAAGGAGCCAGCCCCAGCGCTGGGCACTCCAAACCACAGCGCACCGTGCCGCCGCTCTTGCTTTGGGGAAACCGCAGCGCAGAGGCTGGGGAGCTGCCTCGGGGCGGGGGCGGCTGCACCCCCAGCCGCGGCCCCCCCAGCCATCGTCACGTCAGCCGAAGTGACCTGAACGGTGACGTTCAAAGGGCCGCGGCCCGAAGGCGAGAGGCAACTCTGGTCCCCCAGCCCTGCCCTGCTTTCCTGTTGTGGTTCGGCAACCGTGGCTCTTTGCTACCCCAGCGCCCAGCTTTGGCGACAAAAGCCTTCAGACCCAACGGTTTGCTGGGGGGCAGGGGTTCGGTGCGAGCAAACAGCAGAGAGGTGACAAAATCAACAAGGTGAGGCTGACCGCAGCGCTCCTCGGCTCTGCACCCAGCCTCCAGCTGCTGCAACGAGGCCGAGCCTCCACGAGCAGAGTTTGCTGCTCCAGCTCCGAGAGACACCCAGAAGCACCTCGCCGCCCTCCCCGGAGCTCGTCGTGCTCCTCTCCAGAGCAGACCCGTGCACATGGCATGGCCTCGTGAGATTTGCTGCAGGGAACGATGCCTGGGGCTCCTCGGGGCGAGGCGCAGGCAGACAAAGCGCAGCAGGACCCCCCCGCTGCAATGAGGAGCTGCAATTAAATTGCAGTCCGCGAGCAGGAGCTGGGGTGTGCAGCCCATCGAGCACTTGTGGCGGGTGCGAAGGAGGCCGGGGCTGCGCCCGCCGCCCCGTTTGGCTTTCGAAGCTCCGTCCCCTCGCCAGGCATCGCCTCCCCTTCCCTCTGTGCCTCCGCGACCCCAGACGACAGCCAGGCTCCCTTGTGCCGTGTCGAAGCCTTTTGCAGGAGCCGAGAGGCGACCGAGGAGCGTGGGCAGCCCCAGGCGGAGATGTGCAGCCTGCCCGGGGTTCTCCTGCTCCTCCTGACAGGTACGTCCCGTCCCGTCCCGCTGCACCAATGCTCCAGCCTCGCTTTCTGCTACGCTAAACCCGCTTGGGGTAAACCCTGGGGTGCTGCTGCCTCGCTGTGCAACGCCAATTTTGCACAAACCCCCGAAACCCCGCTGGTTTGGAGCCAGAAGGCGACAGCCTGAAGCGCGAGGGTGACCCCGTGGCACTGCCTGCTGCGCTCAGACCCACTCCTCCCGTGCAGGAGCCGCCTCTGCGGAGGAGCCGCGGATCCAGCAGAGCCCGGCACAGCTCTGGCTGCACCCTGGGGCGACGGCCGAGCTGAGCTGCAGCATCTCGGGTAACCCAGAGCGTGCCAATTGGTACAGGGAGAAGCCGGACGGCAGCTTGGAATGGATTCACTGGAGCGCAAAGGCCTCAAAACCAAATGAGAGATACTCAGGGACGATGAGAGCACAGGGTATTTTCTCCTTGAGTATCAGCAATGTGCAGCGTGAGGACTCTGGGTATTATTACTGCATCTCCTCTGTGTTGCACTCCCAGTTTGGGAACGGGACCAGGCTCCTCGTCACAGGTGAGTGTGGCAGTGTGTGGTGGTGCTGGGGACATCCCTGGGGACATCCCTGGGGACATCCCTGGGGACATCCCTGGTGACACTGGGTTTTCCCACTCATTTTCAGATGCCTCCGAGCCCAAGGTCTCCATCCTGGTGCCCGTGGACGCGGAGGAGCCCTCGGACGTTGTCCCCCTGCTGTGCCACCTCCCTGGTGCCTGGAACCTCACCTGGGTCTTGGCCGAGCGCTGGGACGGGGCCATGAATTGCACGGCCACCGAGCGCGGCACGGGCAGGATTGTCAGCGAGACCATCGGCACGGGTGAGCTCGAGCAGCCTCCCCCTGGGCACCGCGGGCGTTGCTCTGTGCTTGCAGGGACTCCAAGCCTGCTTCTTCCAGCCTTAAATCCCTTTTTCCCCGTCTCCCCGGGCTGAAACGCTGCAAACGCTGCCCTGGCCCCATCTCCCCGCCCTGCTCCCTTTCCCCGGCCGCCCCCGGCGCCAGCTCCGTGCCCCATTCCAACGTCTCCTTGTCCTCCCGTCCCTCCCTGCAGCAGGATGCTTCCTGTGGCTGCTGGCCTTCGTGCCGCCCGGCGCCGCCGTCCTCGCCTTGATGTGCTGGGCAGCCCGGCTCCGCCGAAGGCCGGCCCGCGCGGTGCCGAGACGGGGCCCGGAGGTGAGCTGCTTCCCCAGCCCCCGGCACGAGGCTGTGGGCACGGCAGGAGGAAGGAGCTCCCAAGCAGCCCGGCCGGGGGCTTTGGCGCGGGCAAAGCATCCCCTGCAGCTGCAGGCGCAGCGCTGCCCCAACCGCGCGGCTTCTCGCTCTCTCTTGCAGACCGAGTGCGAGTACGCGGCGCTGGGGCACTGAGAAGCCCTTTCCCCGCGCCCGCCCTGCCAGAAGCCTGCGGTCTGCGAGCGGCGAAAACAAGAGAGGAAAGGGAAAGTGGTGGGATCCTGCGCTCTGCTGGATTTCCCTGCTCGGCTTCATGGCAGAGGGGGAGGAGGAACGCGGAGAGCGCTGCGGGAAGCTCGAGAGCCGTGAGGAATCCCATGCAGATAATAAAATCATGATTTCTTGGTAAGCAACGGAGGTCTCGGCTTCATTGGGATTGCTCCCTGTGCTACCCCGTGGGACAGCCACGGGGAGCTGCTGTTGAACAGGGCAAAAAAAAGGTCCCTTTACACTTCGAGCCTTAAGCACAGCCCTGTTTTAGCCCCTCCTCTCTGCATTTTGCTTCCTGAACGGCCACCCCACAATGTGCAGCAGCTCTGAGGATGCTCCCCGTGCTCTCGGCACCTTCCCTGTCCCTGGCTGTGTGCATAACCCCGTGCTGGGGCATCCAGGCTCCCCTGGCTTTAGGGTTTACCACAACCTCCCCTTCCCCTGCACACACGTGCTGCTGCTCCTGTGGCTGGGACATGAACCCCAAGGGGAAACCACCGAGCGACGGGGCCAAAACTCGTGGTGCCCCCATGGGCTGAGCTGGCCCCTCGGCGTCAGCCGGACGCGCGCGGCTGGAGGAGCATCTCCATGGGGAGGGGAAGGGAAGCGAGCCGCATTCCAGCCTGGGAGCCAGCTCGTTGCTCTGTGTTTAATTAGGAAGGGACAGATGCTTGCCAACCAAACAGCTTGGAGACATCCTCCTGGGGCTCCCCACCCAGCGTCGGCGGTGCGGGACGAAGGCCAGGGGTGGTCTCGGCGCCTGTCCCAGCCGAGGAGCAGCAGGGGGGCAGCGTGGGGCTGGAGACCCCCTTTGCGTTGGCCAGAGCCTGCTTGGAGCCCCCCAAGAGGACGGTGCAACAAACACCAGCGTGAACGGGGAAAACCCTGGGTGCACCGTGGGCGCTTTTTGGGAATCCCCCCTCACAGCCGCCTTTCTCCCATCTCAGCGCCTCCCTCCCAGCGCCGCGCACGCCCTGCTGTGCCGAGAGCTGCTCACAAACCAGCTGGGAAGGGCAGGAAAGCTTTATTTAGAGCAGAACGCCGCGCCGTGCAGGAGGATCGGCTCCTTCTCTTGGCAGAAATCCCCTCCTGGCATGGGGGGCTCCTGCGGGAAGCGCCCACCCCACCTACCTGTCCACCCGCTGCGCGGCACCGCGGGGTCCCCATCCCAGCACCCATGGGTGCAGGCACCGTGGGGAGCAGGCCGGGGGCTTCCCTCCCACTCCCATCGCAGGGTGGCTCCATCCATCTTCTCCTTTTCTGCTGCAGAAGCACCAAACAACGTCCTTCGGCTGCTTCCGCAGGAATCCTGCTAATGTCATCTGCTCGGGCGCGAGGCATTGTTAGCCGCGCAGCCTTATTTACCAGCTGCGTTTTTTTTTTTTTTTTTTTTAATTTCCCTTCGAGTTTTGCTTCCTCCTATTAAAGCTGGGAAATGACGCCATGCAGCCTAAAGCAGAGGACCCCAGTGGTTCCCTTTGCACCTTCCCGGGCTCCCTGGGTGCCTTCCCTGGGTGCCGCGAGGGGTCAGAGCCGTCGGTGCGAGCTGCGTGGTTCCTTGCACAAAAAAACACATTTTTTTTTTGGCTCCCGCCCCACACTTTCCCATGTGAAAGGCCGCGCTCCCACATGCAGGGCCGCCCTCTGTCCCTCGCCGCGCGACCTCGGAGGCCTTGGTTTTTGGCACGCGGGCTTTAAGAAGGGAAAAGAGGGAAAAACGCAGAGCTCACGCAAAATAGGAGCGAGATTTTGAAATAGGCGCGTGGGGGCAGAGATGGGAAAGGCGCTGCTTTTTGGCCGCTTTTCTCGGGTGATGTTTTAATGCTGTGTTGCCAGATGTTACGAGGGAGCAGGAGCAGACCTAAAGGTGCGTGCCAGCCCCCGAGCAGATCGCACAGCCCCCACGGCAGCACCGCCACAGCCCCTTTCCCATTTCCCCATTTCAGCCCCAAAGGAACGATGCTCCCACCGCCGCTCGTTTGCCTGCCAAGAAGTTTGTCTTCCCAGCCCCATCATCTCCCTGACTAAAACACAAGATAATCCTCCTAAACCTGCCTCGCCCCTCCCTCCCCACCAGCCCCAAAACCCCGGTGTTTGGACCTTTTACGGCTCTCCCTCTCCCACGCTGCCGTTCCCACCCGAGCCCCGCTGGAATTCGCCGCATCGCTCCCAGCCAGCTCAGATTTCTGCTTGGGTTGAGATTTTGGTTTTGATGTTATTTCTGTGGGTCGGGGGGACGCTTTGGAGATACTCGCTTCCTGCCTGCTCGGTTGCTCAGCATTCCTCCACGCTTAACCCTTTGTCAAGCTCTCCGGATCGCTGGAAAAAGCCCCTTGGGCAGAGCACCCGTGACGATGGGTGGCTGCGAAACGTTTCCAGGCTCTGTTTGATGCTTCTAACGTCAAAAAAAGACAGAAGACTTTGGCTAATTCCTCAGTGTAAAACTGACAGGAAGAGCACAAGGAGGGGAAAACCGTTCCGTGATGCTGCTCCCACGGTGCCCGTGCCCCGGCGCCTCGGAGCAGAGCTGGCGTGGCCGTGGGCCATCAGCCTCCCTCCTCGCCTCGCTCCTGTACTCCCAGCCCCGAAATTAGGCCAGGGTTTTGCAAATTCCGTCTGGCACGGGGAGGACAAGAGGCAGCGGGGCTGGGAAGCGGTGCCAGGGGTGCTGGAGGTGACCAAAGCCCCCAAAGCTCCGCGCCGCCGTGCCCATCGCGACGGTTTTGCTGCTGGGAGAAGAACCCACAGCGGCCAGGCGTGTTTTTCCCCCAAAAAAGCATTAACAGGGATTGGTGCGGCCTGCAGCAAGCCGCGTGCCCCTAAGCCTCCTCCTGCTGCTGCTGCTCTCACGCCCAGCTTGGAGCCCTCCTGCGCCAGCGTCTTTCCCCAGAGAGCAGAGCGCAGACATCTCGTTTTCCTCCTGGTTTCTTTCCAAGAAACGTTCTCCCAGCTTGTTTTTAGTTTCCAGTTTTCGTACCAGGGCACCACACCCTGCGGATGCAGCGACAGGAGCGCAAAGCACGGTGAGCAGAGAGAAGGAAGGGGCCGAAGGCACCCCGCAGCGGAGCACTTCTGCACCCCGTGGGATAAAATCCACCCACCACCATTCCCAGTTCTTCTTACCGCCCGAGAACGTGAGGCACACGGAGGCTAAACGCGAGCCAGGACAACAGAAATCCCCTAAACTTTTAAGGGAAGTCAGGAGCCGCTTTTAGCAGCCCTGGCTCCCAGCCAGCGTTTCTGCCCCTGCCCCTCAGCTGCAGATTTCTCCTCCTGAAGCACTCGTCCTGCAGACACAGCCCTCGCGCGCTGCTCACCGCCTGCAGCCACCCCCGGAGCCACCTGCCCCGCACCTGGGCAAAGGGGAAACTCTTTTGCCAAGGGAAATCCTCAATTGCTGCCACTCCGGGGGAAGCCCCGAGCTCCCCCCTGACCCAGCCACCCCACAACCGCATCCAAGTGGGCGCGTTTCGGAGGAGCGTGCGGTGCCTTCTCCCCAGCGCGGGGGCTGCTCGGCCCGGCCCCCAGCAGTGTCATTTCCTGCCTCCCGGCCGTGCCGCTGGGACATCTGGAGAAATTGCCAAGCAGCAGCACCGGGAGGCATCAGCAGACGGCACGGCGAGGCGGGACGATGAGTTTTTTGTTCGCGGCGCTCTTGGCTCTTCCTTTTCTGCTGGGTAAACGCGTTGTTCTTTCTTTTTTACCTGCCTCGCAATTTGGGTGCTCGAGCAGCTCGGAGCGTGCACGCTCCCGGGATGCTGCACGGTGCCCAGCTGCGGTCGGGCAGAAGGGGCTGGGGGGGTTTGCTCGGTGGCTGAGGTGTTTGGAGCAAAACCGAGCCGGGGAAAGCTCGGTGCACGCATCCTAGGGGTTGTACATGCCGGGGGTCGCAGCAGAGCGGGTGCGTGCAGGAGGCGGTTTGACAATCCCTAACGCTTCCCACATTGCGTTCAAACGAGCTCGCGGCATGCAGCTGGGACCAATTAAGGGAGAGGGACGCGGGCTGGGGAACAAACAGGACTGCCCGAGTCCTCAGGTGGGTGCTCACGAGCTGGAGGGCACCAGGTGAGCCAAGAGGGGTAGCAGCAGTGCCCGGAGCAAAGCCGTGGATGGAAACTGCTTTGGGCTGCAGGGAGCCCTTCTGCCAAGCAAAGGGATGGAGCCGTGCGTCCCGCACTGCACAAGGGGTTAAAAGAAGCCGGGGCTTCCCAGATGGAAGCTCTTTGCTCCGGACGCAGCTCCCTTTTTATCCCAAGCACAAATAGGAGCCGGCTCGGAAAACTTTCTCAGAAAGCCCAGCGCAGGGAGAAGGTGGCTGGGAGCTGACGTGAGCGCAGCTGGAAAGGAACGGAGCGTTCCCGATGGGTCCCAGCCTCCCAAAGGGAGGTCCCAGGCGCCCACCCGGTCCCGGTGCTGCCTCCCCGTGCACCTCGAGGCTGGGTCAAAGCACGCCGTGGTGCTGGGAACCGGACTCCAGGCTGGGGGCACAGCCCGGGGATGTCGGGGTCACGCGAGGACATGGGGCAAGGGGTGGAGAGGGGAACCCGCGGGTGCCACCCGTCAGCACGAGTGGAATAAGGGAGTCGGGTCATAGCAGTCCCCGAGCTTGAGAGGAGAAAAGTGCAGCTGTGGAAAAGGGAAATGAGCAGGGCTCAGCACGAGTTGTGAGGTGCACGGACCCATTCACAGGGGCTCGCCCGAGGAAACGGCTCCGTGATGGGGACGGGCCCCAGGGCACAGGGACACCCAGGGCATGGGGACGCAACCCCATGGCTGTGGCCCCATTGCCCCCGATCCCTCTCTTGGCAAACCCGCGGAGGGAAATCCCAAGCGTGGGTCAAGCTGCGGTCCGCTCCGTAACATGAGAGCTTTTGCTCTGAAGTCCCTGATTTAATTAGGGGTCAGGCTGCAAATCCGGCACTCCCACGAGGGAGCAAGTTTTGCGCAAAGTGCCCATAAAGCAGCAGAGCTGCTCCTGCGAAATCACGTCCCACTGGGGCGGGGAGCGAGCCGGCTCCACGCAAGTCTGCTGACGCTGGTGGGGTACAAACCGCTCCTCTCTTGATTGTTTGCTCGATTTTGTGTTTTTAGGGTATGCTGAAGCGGGAGAAGAAGAGGAAATAACACAGTTTTTATATGAATACGCATCTCACTTCAGTAAGAAATTCTCGCTTTTTGCTAATTTCGACACGAACCACAGGGCAAGGGCAGGGCAACCCCGTGCTGAGGCTCTGCAGGAACAGGAGCAGGGGAGGGGGGCAGGGGTCCGGACGCCCCCAGGGGCATCCTCCCTCTGGGAGGGCCGAAATTAAGCAGTGCTGGGACCAGAGCTGCGTAAAACGGTACAAAAGGATTAAAAGTAGAGCTCAAAGCCCTTTCTCTGGAGCTGCTCTGCCCCCAGTGGCTCTCGCTCACATCCCGGATCACGCTCTGCCAAGCTAAAACCTCACCGAGGTGCTCAAAGAGCAGAGACCCCGCCGGGGTGACGCAGCATTGGCTTTCCCGCACCCGCTGCACTGGTGCAAAGTGGTGCAACTGGTGTGGCCCCGCAGCCCCCCAGGGTCCAGCTCCCAGCCTCCACTGGGTGGCACCGACTCACCGGGACGCTGCTTTCGCTGCAGGTGATTACTTGTACGCAACCATCGAGTACTACCCCGAGAACATCACGATACTCCCCACCATATACATGTACGAGGTGAGTACCCGAAGCATTTCTCTTCGGATTCCTAAAAAAATTGGCTCCTCCCGCACGCCTTACCAGCCAAATTTAACGCCCGATGCCCCAACGAGGGTTGGTCGTGCTCCTGACCACCCGCTCGAGCACCATCCGGCTTTGGGGAAGGGATGTGCAAAACAGGGGGTTTCTCCCCAAATTTTAACTGTGACCTGGAGCTATTTGGCTCACCCAGCTGCCACAGGGAGGCTCCGGGGTGCTTTGGTTTCTGCCCCGCAGCCCACGCACAGGGACAGGGGAGGGCAGAGGGGATCGGTGGAGCGTGTTGGACCCAGCTGATTTCTCTTCCTCGGCTTCCCAGGAGATGCCAGATTCTGCGGGATCGCCCCTCCACTGCCACCTGCCCCTCGTCGTCCTTCTCAGCCTCCTGGGTCTCCTGCTGTGACTCCCCAGGCTTGGCAGGTACGAGAGCCACGCAGCACCAGGGCTTGGAGCATTTCGCTACCGCCGACATCCCCAAGGCAGCAGCACCCGGCAGCGCCTCCCCAAAACAAGGAAACCTTCTGGGCAGCCAGCCCCATGCTGGGGACAACCAGAGAAGCACGGATCACCACCGGGACTGCCTGCAGAAATGCCAAAAAGCCAGCTTAGTTTTTTTTCCCGAAGCACCCAAGCCTCTTTTTCGGGCTCGCCGGCAGCCAGGTGCGCGCAGGATCCCCGCGCGGCCGCCAGCCCGCCCCGAAACACAATGGGAGGACATGGGAATCGCTTCCGAGCCTCTTCCCCTCTCTGCAGACGCGGCGACTGGGACGAAGAAAAGAATTTCGTCACCGCGTTGGAAGTTACATCCTCCGACCGAAGCAGCCGCCTCTGTTTTTAGCACGGCGGTGACTCGACACCCACGGCTCCCAGCAGATGGATGATGCCATCGCGGGCCATAAAAGCTGTGCAAACACCGAGGGGCTCTGTAACGCCGAGGTTCTTTCCTCTTTCCTATTCTTCTGTTGTACATATGAACTCCTGCCAATAAAGTGACGAACAATTGACTTTGTCTCCGCCGTGCACGACCGCACGAGACGGGCGCTGACCGCAACGCACGGCTCCTGCAGGGCTCGCACCGCGCAGCTGGAGGCGCCAGCCCTCTCCCAGCTGGTGGCAAACGGGCAAAGAAAGGGCTGGAAGGGGCCCTGCAGCCTCCTGGAAGCTGATATTACTCGGCAGAGCCTGCAGACGCCTCCTTCCCAACGCAGCACCGTGCAGCTTGCCGCAAGTCGCAGGAAAATCCTGAGGTTTCCATCACAGGAGCTGCAGCTCGCGCAGGGCACGCACCGGGGCACCTTCAGACCGTGCAGCATTCATTTAATCCTTTCCCTTTGGGATGCCTGCAGGAGTTTTTCCCCCTGTAGGAAAACCCAGAGCCCGCCCAGCCCCCTGGCTGCAGCAGGAGGTTGAAGCTTCCCCCGTTTTTCACCCCCGGACCCCGATCGTGCCCCGCTCGGCTCTGCCTCCCGGCCCCTAAATGCACTAAGCAGCTTTAAGGCTAAAGAGGATTTCCCTCCGTTTTCGAGAACCGTTCACAATTATCTCTGCGCAGGAAGAAACCAGAAGGGCTCTCAAGGTCTCTGCTGGGTTTTCCAGCCCTATCGGCCTCCCAGAGGAGCCGCGGCACGACACGGATGCAGCAGCAAAACCCCAAATCAGGAGGCTGGGGGGGCTTTGGGGCTCCTCACCTCCACCTCCTGGCATCTGTGACCCTTTCTGCACACCCCCAGCCCCAAAAAGGGGGGTTAGTGGCAGCTCGGCACCCCACTAGGGGTTCACCCCCCAAAAAACCCAGCTGTGCACCCCAAAACGTGCAGGCAGCTGAAGAAAGGAGCTCGAAGCTGCCCTCCACAGGGCCAGCGGGGATGTACTGGGGTCAGGGCTTTGCAGAAAGCTGCTGACAGCCAGGATGGCATTTCTGGGAAGGCAGCGCTGCTTTGCGCCATGGCGAGGGCTGAGCCCCGTTTCCTGCATTTATTATTTATTATTCATTAGTTATGAATGCACAAAACCGATGCTGACGCCGTGATCCCAAAGCGTTTTCAGGGGGGCAAAAGCGAGGCCGAGGCAAAAAGCACAATTCTCCCGTCCTTCCCTTGCGAGGAATTTCCTTCCCTGGCACACAGGGCACTCATTTCCTGCTGCCTTTTCCAGGAAAGGTCCCAAAACAGGTGAAAGTTGCCACGCTGACGAGACAGCTGGCATTAAATCCTGCCCCAGCTCCCCGATGAGCTTTTATTTCTGCACCGAGGGAATTGTGTCTTTTAAAGCACTTCAATATCAGCTGTTGCAAAGAAAAGTCGGTTTTCAATAAAGCGATGCTCAGCCTTTTGCACCCCAAGTGCCACCGCAACGGATTGCCCTCTTCAGCAAATCCAGCCAGGGTTTTTTTTCCCCTAAGTGGGTGCATTTGTGTGCTTCTGACCCGATAAATAAAAATACCTTCCAGACCAAATATGTTGAAGAACTAGCAAGATTGGGTCCTTTTGACCACATTTTTAACCCCTTCTCAGATAAATATGGGAACACACCGGCCAAGCTCTCAACAACTGGAGAGGAAAAGCCTGCAATGCCTGAACCAGGAAATATTTTCTCCCCTCCCAGCAGAGATTCCCGTGGTTTTGCTCAGATGCTCGGCTGCCAAAGCGTCTGGGGCTATTTGTGCCTCGAAGCCGAGGGAATCAACACACAAATACTTGGAGCAGCTCCGCTGCTGCAGCGCCTTCAGCCTGGCAAGGAACTCGGTGGCTCCACTGCTGGACATCAACACCTCCCGTGGCCTTAAAATATAGAATTTTTTATTTTTTAAAGTAGCAAAGAAGTTTTCCAGATGTGCAGACAGTATATCCACCTGTGTGTTTGTGCCTTGAAATTAAAGAATTACGCTGTCACTTACCAGCTCACCGTCTGCTTGTGCATCTACCTTTCCCCAGTGGATTTGCAAAGCTGCCTTTGTGCCAATTAACCCAAACAGGGCATTTTTACAGCCTTTGCTGCAAGGCAAACCCAAGCAGCTCTCGCTGGGGAGGAGCTTGCTGAGCATCAGCTGCTGAAGGCATCCAAATTTTAAGCAGGGCCAGCAATTTGGCAAAGTTTTCCTCGAGCTTTCTCACACGAGCTTTAGTCTTGTGGGACGGGGCTAAAAGGCAGCAAGGGATGCATGGTTGGGTTCAGCTTTCCAGGGGATTCCTGCAGAAGTTTAACGCCCAAAGGCTCTCCTGGGCAGCTGCAATTTGCCTCTCCTGCTGTTACTGCACGTGCAGAGGAAGCACCAGAGCAGCTCAACAGCAGCGCAGCCCCCACACCCCGCCTCCCTTTGGAACCACCAGCAGAGGGTATAACCCCAGCGTGCAAACCTCTGTGCAACTGGGCGTGCAAAACCCTCTGCACAACCCCCCGTGCAAGGCCCTAGGTGCAAAAGACCCCTCCCCTTGCAATTCACCAAGCGTGCAAAAACGCCACCTGCGGCCCTCCACCGTGCAACGCCCAGCGTGCAAAACCGCCTGCAGCCCCTTATGCAACCGGGCATGCAACACCCTGCGCGCAACCCCTCCGGCGCCAGAGCACGTGCAAGCGCCCACCTGCAAGCCCCGTGTGCAACCAGCCCTGCAAACCCCAGCCCGCAGCCCCCTTGTGCAACCGTCCACGCAACCCCTCAGCTGCAAAAACACTCGTGCAACCCCCCCAAACACCCTCGTGCCCGATGCAACGGGCCACGCAGCCCCCCGTTTGCAACCTCCCACGCGTGCAACGCTCCCCCGTAGGCAAACAAACCTTGCAAACCTCCCCCCCCACAACGTGCAACGCTCACCGCGCGCAAGCGGGCGAGCGAACAGCCACGTGCACGAGGCGGCTTGCAGCGCGGCCCCTCGGTAGGCCGCTCCTCCACGGGACACGCGTGAAAAACGTGCAAAACCCCCCAAAACGCCACGATCACGCGTGGAAAACCCCGCGTGCAACCGCCCCGCGCGTGCAAACCCCGCGGCGCGCGCGCCGTTCCCGCGCGCGCGCTCGCCCGCCGCTCCCCCCCCCCCCGCCCCTTTAAAGCGCCGCGCCGCCAGACGGACAGCTCCCCCAGCCAATCGCGCGCCGCTCCCCCGCGGCGGCGGCGCGGGGCCAATGAGAGAGGCGGGAGCCCCTCGGAAGCCCCGCCCCTGGGCGGGGGCGCCGTGCGCCATGTCATGGAGGCTCAGTGTGCGAGCGGCCATTGAAGGGCTCGGAGCTGCGCGCGGAGCGGGCCGGCGGCGGCGGCTGCCCGCGGCCTTCCCCTGCCCACACGCGGCTCCCTCGTAGGCGGCGGCCGCAGCAGCAGCGCCGGGGACACCCTTCCCTCACCGCCGCGGGGCCGCTAGGAGGAGAAGGAGGAGGAGGGCGAGGAGTAGGAGGAGGGCGATGGAGATGAAGAAGCGCATCAACCTGGAGTTGAGGAACCAGGCGCCGGAGGAGGTGAGCGGCCGGCCAAGGGGGGGCGGGGGGCGGCCGCGCTGCCTTCCCCGGAGGCACCAGGCCGGGAGGGGCCCGGCCTCGCTTCCCCCTTGTTGCTGCCGAATCTGGGTCAGCCGTGGCGCAGGAGCCGGCCCCGGCTTGGGGGGGGGTTGGGGGTGGTGGCTGGGCCCCCCCCCCCGGACCCCGCTTCTCGCCCCCTGAAGTTTGCTGAGGGGGTTTGAGGGGGTTTGGGGGGGGGGTCGGGGCTCGCCGCCGCCTCCCCAACTTTCCCCCCAGTTGGTGCCCCGGGGGGGGGGGTTATTTCTTTATTAACGCTGTTTATTTATTTATTATTTTTGTTTTAAATGTTCCTCCCCCCCCCCCCCCATTCGCCTCGTCGGGCTGAACTTGCGTGTGCGCGGCTGTCGTAAACAGGGCACAGCCGCACCGAGTCCATCTTAAATGACATCCTTCCCCCCCTTGTTATTCCTATTAACGTTTATTTTTTTAAAAAAATTATTGTTCCCCCGCTGTTCTGTGGGTTTTTTGCCCTCCCTGGTAGCTCCCGGCCACCTCCTGCGACCCCCGGGCTCGGGGATGTTTTCCGGAGCTGTTTTTAGGGGGATTTTTTTTGGGGGTGGAGATTTTTTTGGGGTACTATTTTTGGGGTGTGGGGGGGTCCCAGCTGCGAGCCCCCATCGGGGCTTTGAGCCCCCTCCAGCTCCGCAGCGAGTTGCCGAAAGTCCCGAGCGGCGTCGCCGTGCTCTGCGCCCTCCCTCCAACTTCCCATTTCTAAGGAAACGTCTTTAAAAATAATAAAAAAACCCACAAATTTAAACCCCTCAGCGTTTGGGCCGAAGCCCTGGGCTGCTGCTCGGCTTCCCCAGCTGCTTTTTTTTTTTTCTTTGGGGCCGTGGGCCTGGGGGATGCCCCTGCGTGGAGGGCAGCGAGGACGCTGCGGAGCGGTGCAACGCGCTCGCCCCAGGAGTAAAGTCCAGAGCTGCAGGGAGAGCCCGACCAAACCTTGGGGGGGGGGGAAAAAAATCCACAAAAGTGCCTGCGAGCGTTGCTCAGGCTCGCCAGCACGTGCCTCGGTGGGTTTACTGGGGGCAGATATCGCTAAAGGCCTGGGTTTGCACCGCCGGAGGCATCGGGGGCTCCCCTCTGCCCTGCTGGAGGTTTTGGGAAGGGTGCACCCAAGGGTTCTGGGGTGCTGGTCCCGGAGGAAACCCAACATTGGTGCTGGGATCCGGGGTGCTGGGACTCCACGTGAAGTTGACAAATGCTCCTGCAGCACGAGGAGGCAGCCTTCAGGTTGCTGGAGTTGAAAGCGTGCAGGAGGAGGGGACGGTGGCCTTATTAATGTCCTTCCTAACGAGGGGTGTGCTCCACAAAGGATGAGATGATTTTAAATTAATTAGCTGCTCCTCGTTACTTCTTCTCGAAGCGTGCGACCTGCATTGATTATCTGGTTGTTTTAGCGGCATCGGCACGAGGAAGTTATTTAATTGGGCTTAATTAACCTGCGGAGCTCGCTGCTAAAATAATCCGGAGCCAGGAGGTTTTGGATCCCAAACGAAACCGAGCGCCTTTAACGATTCAAATCGCACAAATAAACGTGTGGAAGTCAGGAGCGAGCTGGTGGGCTGCTCGGGTGCGAAAGCAGCGACAGCTCCTGCCCCGATCGAGGGCAGGAACCGGGTGGTGGTGGCATTTTTGCCACCTTCCACGCCAGCAGCTGAAGCCCAGGTGCTCAAACACCGGGGCTGCTCCTCCCCTGCTGGTTTTTGGGGGCCGAGCTGGGGCTCTCGGGTCGCGGTTTGGGCGCGATGCGCGGCTCAGCGGCGCTCCTCCGGCTGCCGAGTGACTCGATATCCTGTTTGAAGGTGACGGAGTTGGTGCTCGATAACTGCCGGTCCAGCAACGGGGAAATCGAAGGCCTGAATGACTCGTTCAAAGAACTTGAGTTTCTTAGCATGGCCAACGTCCAGCTGACGTCGCTGGCCAAGCTTCCCACGTTGAGCAAGCTCCGAAAGGTAGGTGTTGGCCCTCACCTGCTGAGTGGGGAAGGAAAAGCCCTGGGCTGCTCCTCGTGGGGCTCGTGTACGGCCCAGGCTGCTTTATGAGGGTTCAATGAAAGTTTTTCTAGCTAATTATGGCCAAATTGGGCTTGGTCAACGACTTCTAGAGTGGTAAATGCTCAGCTGGGAAAGGGGTGGTCACGTCCCTGGGTGCTGAGGGAGTGCTGCGAGTTGCAGTGCTTTGTGCTCTGCCAGCCAAAAACTTGAGATTTCACAGGTTTGGGTATCTAAGGAGTACTTCTGTAATTATCAGCGTAAACTTCAAGACATTTTCAGGAGCCAGCCCTTTAATCACTTTGCTTTCCCTGTGCGCTAGCTGGAGCTGAGCGACAACATCATTTCAGGAGGCCTGGAGGTCCTTGCGGAAAGGTGTCCGAATCTCACATATCTAAATCTAAGTGGCAACAAAATCAAAGATCTCGGCACTGTGGAAGCTCTTGTAAGTATGAAGCGAGAGGGGGCAAACTGAGGATTTAAAAGTAATAAATGCTGGTTTTTAATCAATAAATGGCTGCAGTAGAGTGGTTGAAACAGCTGCAAGGGCTGCATGTGAGGCACCTTTATAAGTAGGAGAAATGAAACAGAAAACGGGGGGTAATGAAGTTTCCTTTCTTACCTGTCTGATGTTCTCTCCGTATTTTTCCCTTGCCGTCTCAGCTGAGAGGACCCTGGTATTTTAGGTTTGTCAGTATTCCAGCCAGTCCCGACTTGATTAACTCAATGTCATGCTTTTTAGAGACAGTCCTTGTAAACGTAGCGCTGTAAAATTCCTCCTCTGCTCGTAATGGGATGTACCGAGCAAGAGATTTTTGAGCTTCTGTTTTGTCTTTGATAGAAGAGTATCCAAGTTACACGTTGCTAATCCTCTTGTGTTCGTTTGGGAAGATATGGCAGTTGCTTATTAGACAAAATATAAGCTTTCATTAAACTGTGAAGTGATTAGGATGTGTGGCTGAGGCGGCTGGCTAGGAGCGTACCTGAACAGCGCAAGTAGTAGGTTACTGAAACGTGGGAGGGAGCTGCCGACGTCTGTCACTCCCCGATCTGTGCGCCCATTTTGGCAGCGTTCTGGTTTTTATTAGGATTTTGGTACAGCCTGCATACTTGTAAAACTTCTCCGAGGTTCTCTGCCTGCTTTCGCAGTGCTCTAACCTAGCGGTTAGGAGAGCAAGTAGCGTGGTTCCAGCGCTTTACAGAAGAAACGCTTTTATTTTGATCTTAGCTGCTTGCCAAGCCGTGCAGGTGGCTCGTTCTGTGTGTGTGTGTGTGTGAAGTCAGGAAGGTGAGAAGAATCATGATCGGTTGTCTAATTGTTCCTGCTCGGGAAGCAAATTTGGTAGTGTCATTATAAATCCTACCAAGTGCCTCTTGCTTGCTCCTCGCAAGATGCCTGTAATTAAATTACTCAAACTGTTTACTGAAAGGCTGCTGGAGCTAAGTTTTTGCCCATGGCTGCATGAACAAAAGCAGGCTATGGAAAAAAAACAAACAACCAACAAAAACCAACCCCAAATATGTGCTGCACAGTGTGTGCGTGGTGGTCTGGTGCTCCATGGATGTGTAGGGCATGCTGTGGAGTTGAATTCCTCGTGAGAATGCTTTTGCAGATCTGGCTACTGCAACCAATACGTTAAACTGAAATTTGTACCAAATGGAGAGCAAAATCCTGAATAGGAAGGGATGGGGATAAAATAAATCCTGTACCTGGCTGTGGGTAACTGCATTTGGGGTACGGCAGCGCTAATAACTTGAGGTACCATGTGGTTGTATCAAGAAGAGGAGGGGAAAAAAAACACTTTTCATTTATTTTCAGCAAAACCTTAAAAACTTGAAGAGCCTTGACCTGTTCAGCTGTGAGATTACAAACCTTGAGGATTACAGAGACAGCATTTTTGATCTGCTTCAGCAAATCACGTACCTAGACGGATTTGATCAGGAAGATAATGAGGCGCCAGACTCAGAAGATGAGGATGATGAGGGTAACTTCATGAAATCAACTGTGGATAGCAATAGCTTACTGTAATAAAGATGTAAATCTGGCACGGGGTATCGGGACTTTGGGAATGCTTGAGCATCATCCTGTGCTCTTCTTCTTGAGGCATGCTTCTGGAATGTGTTTGGTGTTAACCCACTTAAGGGAAGGAAAACTGATGTCAAAGGTTTGAGTGCTCTTTCGGAAGCCTCTTAAGTGTAAGGAAACATGAGTAAAGATATTGTTGCAAAGATAGAAACGTTCTCAAAATACATTATTGCTGGTAGTAACTCACTTTAGCACCACTGTTACAAAGCCAAGGGACAAATACGTTATTTTGTATGAAAAACTTGGTTTTACTGTTTCTGCCCACGGAAGAAGTGTAAGATGAAGGCCATGGTTTCAGTCCCATCCCACAGTAGAGGTTTTTGTATGAAAACCCTAGGGTTCCTTTTGATCTGACCTCAGTCCTAATCACTGATGGGGCTATTCCTGTGTTTTTCCCCGTTGTTCGATTCCAAGTGAAAGCCTTAGGTACAGGTCTGTCAGCGCCTGGCTGCGAGTCCCGCGTTGATACGATCGCAGGGATGGGGCACGTGTGCTCCTCTGTGAACGTCCTTGGCTCAGCAGATGACTGACACAGTCGAAGCTGTAAGGAGAAAATAGCTAAAACGTGTCTAAATGCTGCTAGCAAATAGGACAGGGCTGCTGTTACGGTGCAGTGTCGCACACCCATCCAGATACACAGAGGAAAAACTAGCCAGATTTGGGTCGTACCTGTTTATGACGGATTTCTCAGTGTTTTTTCCTGCCCTTAAGTTGTTAGCCAGTAGCTGCTGCTGCCAAGTAGTAGTCACCCATCAAAGTTTGGAAGTCTGCGCTTAAAACAGCCTGGTGAAAGCCAAGCGTCTGTACCTGGAATGTGAAAATAAACCCAGTAGTGGAAAATTGATTAATAGGCTCTTAACTGGAAACTGAATTGAAGTGTTCAGTCACCTTGTCACTTCTTCTAATTCACATCGCTGCAACTGTGAATGTGATTGTGCTCCAGACAGAAAAGAAATGAGAGATCAGCTCTTTGCAACCGTAGGTGCTTCATAGTTACTAGTGAGTGATTAAAAACCAGATAAATGTAATATGTTGTGCTGGTTTTGCCTTTAAATATTTGTAGGGTTTGATTCTACAGACAAGCTTCTCTTCCATCGACTAAATTTCAGCTCCCTTGCAGGAGTTTGCATACGCAGCTGCTTCAGGCATCGAGAATGTTGCCTGAAGCTCGTGATGTAAAAAAGTTGGTAGCCTTTCTTCAAGGGCGAAAAAAATTACAAAGATTAACTTTATTTAAATCATACTCGTTTCCCACATTACCTGCATTTAAAAAAAAAAAACCCTGTGGAAAAAAAAAGTTACAGCTAGCTTGGCCTGGCATATATTAACTTGCATAAAGAGGAGTTAATGAAATTTAATTTTTAGCATATATATATATATATATATATATATATATATATATATATATATATATATGAGCGTGTATTTCATTTCAGAAGGAGATGAAGACGACAATGATGAAGATGAGGATGAAGCTGGTCCTCCAGGAGAGTATGAAGAGGAAGATGATGAAGATGATGGAGGTTCAGATTTGGGGGAAGGCGAGGAGGAGGAGGAGGAAGTTGGTCTTTCCTACCTGATGAAAGAGGAGATTCAGGTAAAGTTAGTCGACTCTTCCAAATGCAAGAAATGAAGAGAAACTGCACACAGACTTCTGTGTTAATTTAAACGTGCAGGCACTGAGTGTGGTGTAGATGCAGGGAGATATTTTAGGGAGAATGTTGCTGAAATAGGAGGCGTTGGCTTGGACGTGAGCGGTGGCTGTCAGGTACGAAGGTGCTTCTGGCTGACTTCCCAAACGTGCCTCACTTCTATCCACCCCTTAGGGCTGCAGGATGCCAGAGCCTCTTTATTCTCTGTAAACTAAAGCATCGTCTTTCTCTAATGTTTTGGAACTATGTGCTACCACCAATTAAACTGTCAAAATAGCAATATAAAGTAGAATAAATTAACTTATTTTGGAAAACTGAAGCTATGTTAGTCTGGTAAAAGAAGAGAATGCAGCAACAACATGGAATCATGCAGAAAGGTTGAGGTTGGATCACATCACCAATACTTCAAGTAAGATGAAATGAAGGAAAAGTCATTATTTTTTTCTGTAATAAATACTGTTGTGTTTTTTTTTCCTATGTACTCGCTTGAAAACTTTCCTAGCGGTAGCGTTGAAAAGCTGTGAAAAATATCACTTAAAAAATCCTAGGGGATACTGTGCTTCAAAGTAAATGCAGGAATATTAAGCTAGGATAAGAAAACAAACACGCTTAATAAGAAAACAAACAGCCTAGGTTATGGATGGGTTCTTGTAGAAATAAGCTGGTCATGTAGAAATGGTTGCTTCACAGAAGCAAAACCCAGGAGCCCCGATTCAGTCCTCTTCGTGGTTCCAAGGGTTTCAGTTGGAGAATGCATCCGGCGTGGATTTGGCTTGCAAGTCTCCAATTTCAGATCAAAAACCGGGCATCACATCCTTTTCTCTTACTTTTGATAACAGTTTACATCACAGCAGCTGCGTTTGCAGCGGATGTGCAGAAAATCTCAATGCTAACTTTTCTTTGGTGTTCCTTGTTTGGCTCTTTTAATGATTTGCTGTCTCCTGTAGTGTTCGGAGGCTGTAACGCAATTCGTGGAGCTAAAACTAAGTCTGTTTTGAAGCTGAGCCCTTGGGATGTTCTTGTGAACACGAACAGTGTGTGATGAAGGAATACTGGGAATTATTTACACGGCCTATAGTGTATGTGCTCCGTGTGGTAGGTGGCTAGGAATAATCACGGGGAGCTGTGAAGGTGTTAGAAGTGCCACGGCTCTCAACTCCTCTGATGATGGCGCAACAAAACCAGATGCTGAGTTTGAATTTTGTGTTTATTTAGAGAAGAAACACTTGGCGGTCAAGGGGCTGTATGAAGAGCTGAAAGAAAAGAGTTGTCTCTAGACCAAAGATCTTGCACCACTGTTTAATGCTGGGGGATTCTGCTGGTCAATTGTTTTATGTTTTTTTTTCAGCAATGACCTTAAAAATAATAATAATAATAAAATACAACCCACCCCACCTACTTACATCATTTGGCATAGAAACCATGATTTCCTGAAGATATTCACTGTTCTGCTGGTTTTTGAATTTCTGCTCAGGATCAGCATTTCAGCCAAACCTCTGTACACTGCAATTTTAAAAGTATTTCACCATTTTCTTAAAGGATGAAGATGATGATGACGACTATGTTGAAGAAGGAGGTGATGAGGAGGAAGAAGGTAAGTCCTCTAGTAATTTGCGAGTGTCACATCCATTCAAAATACATTAAAATACCTTGTTTAACGCAACGGAGGCTTCCCTGGCGAAGCCCTAGCAGCAGCAGTAGCTGGATCTTTTCCCTTTATCAAACTAAGAGTGGCTTCCTCAGTGAAACCCTCAATTTAGAGGCAGCTCCTAGGATGCAAGCTCAATCCAGTACACCGTCTGGTGGCTTATACATTCAGCCTCGTATTTTTTTCTATCTAGTCTTTTTATCCGTGGTTGTAACTTCTTGATTTCACTGTGTTCAGTCCCTGTGTCAGACGTGAAATAGTTGAAAGCTTGCAAAAAAAAAAAAAAAAAAAAAAGCCAGTGTGTGGCATCCTGCTTTAAGAAGATATCATGTAGAAAGCTGATGTTGAAAAAGCGGCGTTCTTGTGGGCTGGTGCAGTTCCTTTGCTAGTTTTCAGATGTTCTGTTTGCAAGAAGTGGGTTACCTGAGTCCTTTTTTTCATACAATAACTAATTTTATCGTTTAATACTTAAAAAGGAGCTGTGAGAAAATAAACAGGACAAACACGTTACTCGCTCTGTGTTTCCACGTGGTTTGAGGTTTGGAAGCCTTTCAGGGTCAGGCCCAGCCTTACGTTTGAAGCTCCTAGTCTGCTCTGGCGGACTGGAGCAGGAATTGCTGTATTGCAGAAGGTTTAATCTCAAATCTTGCTCAGATACCAGGGTATTCTGCGTAGCGGGCGGCAGGAGGGGTTACCCTCCTGTGTGCATCTGTGTTACCAGTGGTGAGGTTGGCACTGGTTAGGACTGCCGTGCTATTACTGCTTGCTGAAGTCCTTTCAAAACTAAAAGTATCAAGCTTCATCTTAAAATCAGCTGGCTTTTCCCTTTTTTTTCTTTTTGGTCCTAGAAGACTGTTCCAGAACTGCACTTTTTTAATGGTTAGCAGCTATGTTCTAATCTCCCAGCTATCCATAGCTGTGGAGTTGTGTGTTGCCTTGTAGTCCTGAAGCCCTCTTCCGTGGCTGTGTAAAATGCAGATGAATCCTGGGATTTTTAAAGTTTCTCGCTAGGCTAGTCCCCACCTGATTTGTATGCTCTGCTTAATGGAGCAGTTTGGGGAGATGCATCTTGTGCTTGAAAAACTGAAATTCTGCAGCAGCGATGCGAAGTTCCTCACTTTGTACAAATGCAGCGTTCAGATCTATTAAGACAACAAAGTAGGCGCTCAGGATGGCTAATTAGCCAGGAAATGACTGCTGGAAAATAAATCTATTAGATTTGACGAAATTGCATTTCATGATTTCACCACAAGAGCGCACAGTCCACTGACTGAATTAGGCATATTTCTAAGAATAAGCTGAAAGATTTTTATGCAAGATGCTCGGAGCACTTGATCAACTGGAGAGAGAGAACAGAGCGGTTTCCATTTGGTATGGACAGGAGCTGATGGGTTTTGGGTGGAGTTTATGCACCTTTGAAAACTGAAAGTCAGGGAAATGTTTTTAAAAAAAAACTAAAATGGAAATTTATTTTTTTTTTAATATATGTTAACAAGCATTTACCAATATGAAGTGTATTTATAATTCCTTATGGAACATCACGTGCTTAGCTTGTATTTAGTTGAATATGGCCTGCATGAATTATTCAGGGTAATGTAAACTGATCTTTTTTGAGAGCCATAAGCAACTCAGGGATGTTGCAGTGGTGAATGCATTAACTGCAAACAGCAATCTGTTTCCATTGCCTTTTTCTAAATGCTTTAACGTTGTTTGTGATGTCTGAAGAGAACCTAATGAGATCTATGCCATACCTCTTTTCCTTAGCAGAGGGTATTCGAGGGGAGAAGAGGAAACGAGACCCTGAAGATGAAGGCGAGGAAGAGGATGATTAATTTGTTATAGACACGAGTAGGACCAGACTCTTAAGTTACAGAATACGCAATAGTGATTATGCAGATCTGTATGTCTCCATGTACCATAGATGTCCCTACAGAAGATATGTTAACTTTTTATAGGAGAGGTGTGGTTTTACTATTCTTGCCCTTTTTATCATTCCAAATAAGATACAATAAATAGCCTGGTAGTGAGCCTATATGTAGAAAACAATTTTCAGCCCTATAGACACTGAAGCCATTGTCAGGTTTTCCCCCTAGAGTTTTGTTTGGAGCTCTTTAATTTTATACAAGCTTGCTGTGTTGGTTATCATTTCCCCAGAGTTAAAACACCCATCTCCCATGGATTTAATATCATGTATTTCCTTCAAGGTTTTAAAGTTTTTATACTTAAAAAGCTGAACTCAGAAATGCTACCTGGCAAGTTCAGGTCTGATTCTGTTGAGGAGTTGACTAGAGTCTGAGTTCGCCAGGGATTTAACTATTGGAAACCAACAACTAGATTACAACTGATTTCAGCTTTTTAAAAGGTGACTCCTGTAACTTTTAAAGTCTTCTACCCTGTTTTGCATGTTAGCATTGCAAAGCCTAAGTGGGTTTCAGAAGATCTTTTTTTTTCCTGCTTGTTCAGAAGTTCAGTGTTTGCCAGGGATACCTTCAAGAATGTATCTTGGCAAACGGAGAGGGTTGTAATCCTTAAACTTTTCTCCAAAATACATGGTCGCTGCAGATATTAACAGAAGCAAATAATCCATAGCTTGAAACCATTTTTGCAGAAAGCGTTGGTTAAACTTTCACTCACTTAGCTCTTGCATTGTCACTTCAGGAATTCTGCAACAATCCTTGTGCTTGGCTATAAAATATATGCATTTCTAATGCAGAAGTTAACGGGTAACTCCTTCAAGCACACTTTTCCAACAACCCCCCTTACCCTTTTCTAGAATCATTGAAGGGGGAAAGGTGCACATAAGTTAGTCTTTCTTTGCAGGTCACCTTTTAAATTTTTTAATCTGGTTGTAGCCAAAACATTCAAGTCCATGTATAATACTAATTAATAGATTAGTTGTTTTTTTTTTTTTTTTTTTTTTAATATATATATGTAGAACGGCTGCAGAAACTTGTTCCATTGCAAGTTGGTGGCAAGTGCAGGAGACATGCAGACAAGCTCTTTTCTGGCAGCCTGGTTCTGACCAACAGGTCGTAATAATTCTGCCCCAAGGGATTCATGTTTTCTATTTGAGCCACTGCGAAACAATTTCAAACATACAGCATTCCTCTTTCAGTCGTGATTTGGATTTAAAACAGTAGTCTTGATATAAAACTAATTTACATTGTTTCACGTAGGTACTGAACCAAATATCACACACAGCTTTATTCAAGAGACTTATTTTTGTATCTGTCTTGGCTGACAATAGCTGTCATTAAACTGGGGAAGACACCAAGGGTGGGGAAGAGGGAGATTTCCTGGACCTAAGTAAGAGTCAGTCACCCATAGATCGGTTACTTGTGAATATTTAATAAGGTATTTCACACACTAGCAGACTTTAAATGTGACTTCCAGCTCTTAAATCAAGTTTAGATACTGCAGGGTTGAAGTTCTGCGAAGCCCAATTTCTTGTGTGTGTGTTTTTTTTCCCCCCAAATAGAGCCTTAAATCATAGTTTCTCATGTAGCTGTAAAGCATAGCCAGCCATTAAAGGCATCTGAATGAAATGAGTCAGGCAGATGGCAATATGCTTGGGAATAAACTGACTAAATGAGTTTTGCATTTTTTTTAATGAATATCTGTAAAGACACTAGAGAAGTAGTGGTAAAACTACATTTGCAACCACAATCTAAGTTCCTGTGTTTGTGTATGAATACTGAATGAATAGAAACCTTAGGTAAGTGCACATCCTATCTTGTCATGGAGGCTCTGTGTTCAAGGCAGTTGCTTTGTGTTCAGCTTTGAGATAGAGAAGTGTTTTCCCATCCTTTTTGCTATATTTTTTTAGCCTCAGCGAATGATTGAAAACTTATTTATAAGCGTGTACTTTTAAAGGACTTCGTTATCAGGGTTTTCCTTAACTATCTCTTACTGATGCATATAGAATTAGTTTTAAATGGAAACATTTACTATTTTGATGAATTAAAACTATTTCAGAACTGGTCTTGTTTCAGTAAACAAGTCCAATTTTAACGTTGAATGAGCTAATGTGACAAAAACAAAATGAACTTAGAAGGGGTTAGCAGACTTTCCCTAAGATATGCAAACTTACCGCTTCCTAAAGCCAACTTGCAGTGTAGTGCGTCGGCTGCTACATCTCAGAAACTGAGCCTCACACAAAACTTACTTCCTAAGTAATTTTGTCTTTTCCTCAGCGTTACCATCTAAGTATAGTTTCATATTTGTCAGCTTGGCATGCAATTAAACAGCATAGCATTTTTTAAGAATAAATAATACAGAGCCTCCAGATAACTTTTGAAACTTTTTTGCTTGGTGGGTGGTCTTTTCATGCAAATATGTAAGGGTGGGTTTTATATTTTGTAGAGGTTTTGTCCTATTTTAATGCTCTTTGTATGGCAGTATGTATATAGTGTGTTTTGGTTCCTTATCAAACTCTTTCCTTAAACTTTGGAGTAACAGATTTTGTGCAACTGTGTTTTGAATAAAGCCATGACAGTGTTAAATTAAAGAAAACAACCCTGCAGCACTCTTCTGATAACTTTTAGTTGTAACAAAACATGTTTCCTCCCCACGTGTGCTGTAAATTTTAAATTAAAAAGTTTTCAAACTGAATTATTTCAAATAAATTGAGACTATTGTATTGGATTACTTCTTTTAGTATGTACAGCTGTGAAGAGGAGAATACCGTCCGTCTTCAGGAACGGAGTAAGAGGTAATCATTCATTCCTGTTGTCTTTTTAGTTGCTGAAAAGCCTCCAGAACTGTGTGTCGTGGGGTTAGAGATGGTACTTAATGGTATTGGAGATCTTGGTAACATTGCCGTGGTCGAGGAAGGACGCAATGTACAACCCATGGTGATGTTTGCATGGCTCACTTAGTGTTTCCAGATGAGTTTAGTACAGAAATGAGTGCTGGAGCTGACAGGGCTTTTGCATACTCTATAAATGCATACTATTTGAGTGTAGTTTAGTTATACGAGTCTGGCGAGTCTTAAGAAACAAAACTGAAAATCTAGAGACTGCATTTTGCTCTTCAGAAATGGTGACTTGATGTGTCTGGCAGCCTGAGCCGCAAGCTTAACGCTGTTCCCTCAAAGTAGCTGCCTTGGTGTGTATAAATTACTTCTCATTCAAGAACAATGTTTAAAAAAAAAAAAAAATAAGGGGGGGAAGAGCTGCTTCTCCTATACAGCTAGACATAGCATTGTTTTTATTTTGGGATTAGTCCAGCATTCTTGGCAAAAATCCCCTGGACGCACTTGAGAAAGCTAGTAACTAAACAGGCTTTTCTTCTACCAGATGAGTGATTAGCCAAGAAATGGGTGGTTTTCTGTGTGTGCATTTTTTTTTTTTTTTAAAGGGGGGTGGGAAGGGTAAGCAGTTGTCTTTCCATCAGCGCTTGCTCCCTACGGAGCAATTTGCCCACTGGAGCAAGGGCAAACGGGCAAAGCGAGGCTTTAGGATTGTTTTTAACAGTGGAAGTTTAGCCTACTTTGGGGGGATACGGGTGGCTTTATGCAAACTAAACCCGAGTTACATCATTCTGGCACACGCACGACAAGGGAGCTTGAGAGGAAACTTGGTGCTGTGTAGGCATGCCTTCAAAATAGGCAAAAACTCGAGGCAAGGGGTGGGTGTGGGCTCGCTTTGGTGGAGGCGAGCGGCTTGCCGTGACCTGCACCAAACCACCTTCCTCCCTGCCTCAGCTCCCAAATGCGGGACGGTCCCTGCGGCCACCTCCCTGAGGGGAAGCCTTCCCCACGGCTGGCCGAGGGGCTGTTCCTGAGGGCTGGCAGCGCACCAGCCCGCACCCAGCTCCGGCGGAGCCCCAGGGGGACTCTGTCCTCCATTTTGTCGCAGTGAAGGCGAGTCCTGCTGGAGGCCGGCTGAGCGGCTTCCTCATCTTTTGTTGCCCCTTTTATCGCTTTTCCAGCCCCCTTACACCACCCCTGTGGGCTCTTATCTCCTTATTTCCACTATTATCGCTTCCCTCCGGGGCAGGGACGCTGTAAGCGGCTTCCCCCTCACGAGCTCTCCCCTCCCCCCCAAGGACTCTCCCTCAGCCCCGCCTGAGGCCGCGCGGGGCCCCCCGAGAGCGGGAAACCGGCAGCCACGGGGTTCCCCGGCTCCGGGCAGCAGGGGCCGA
Organism: Aythya fuligula; assembly: GCF_009819795.1. Classification (NCBI taxonomy): domain Eukaryota; kingdom Metazoa; phylum Chordata; class Aves; order Anseriformes; family Anatidae; genus Aythya; species Aythya fuligula. The sequence continues at coordinate 2,144,195 of NC_045586.1, forward strand.
GCCGCGCGTCCCTGCCGCTGATTGGCTGAGATTTGCCGCAGTTCCGCCCCTCCGTGCGAGCCCGCCCAGTCCCGCGCAAGCCTGGGGGCGCTTTGAAGCGATACCCCGCCCCCTCTCCCCGCCCACCCCCAACGGTGGCTCCATAATGGCGGCTGCCCGCGCCCCTGGCTTGTCCCTGCTGAGGGAGGCTGGGTCCCCGTCCCCTCGCAGAGGCTTGTCCTGTCCGTCTGTCTGGTCACAAAGCACGTGGTGTTTTGGTGTGAAAAGCAGAATTTAGTACCGAGTCCGACCCCCACCCCCCCAATTAAAAAAACCAACAAAAAAAAAAACCAAGATTAAACACGAACCCCAGAGTAGTTCCCAATGTTATGCATGAGGGAGGATGAGTGTAGCTGGGCTTTGCTACCTCGAAGGAAAAAAACAAATAAGCTAGCTATAGATAATTTTTTTTTTTTTTTAAAGAGTATGTTTTCATGTAGCTCATGCTCCAGGTGCATCTTATGTGCCTGTTGCCCATATTTGAGCTAGAAGCATGGTGGATGTGGGGTTACCTGATGGCTTCCCCAGTCCTCACCGCCCTCCTCCTGTGGCTCTGCCTGATTTCATGTAGACCTCGCTGTTGTGGGGTCTGTGGCCTCTTAAACCATGCACCTTCCCTTAACTAGCTGTTTGAGCCCTGGTCCAGGGCAGAGAGGCTGCTTGTTGGTGTGTGGTGGAACCACAAGCTCATCTAAAACCATCCCCATCTGCTCCTGGACTGCTAATTATCCTTCTCCCCCAAGTGAAACTTAGCTCAAAAAGCCATATTGCTGAGAACACACCACCACGAGGGTCCTTCACCCCCTAGCCTTCAGGGAGCGTGCTTTCGAGCTTCTTTGTGTGTACTGTGTGATAAAGGGGAAGTGGATGGACATAGATTCAGGAATGCAGGCTTGGAAAACAGTGAAAAATACCCTGCGTTGTATGACGGAGTAGTGTGAATTATCCAAAAGAACATTTTGCCCCGTTCAACTGTAAACGAAATACTGCGTGTGTTGATTTTGGCAGCAATAGAGTTGCTGTGCACTAAAAATGTGCATACCAGTTTCACCAATCATAAACATTGCAGATGTCCGAACCAAAAGAATGAGGTCAGTTTAGAAGTTATAAGAATATTTTTTCCCTTTTCTGCTTTCTGAGTCTCTCAGTTTTGCTTGGGTTTGCTGCCTGAGTTGTAAGTATGCGCTCACGCTCGCCATTTGCTGTTCGCCGATCAGCAGGACTGGCAAGCGAGCAGCTGCCCATGGGTTGCAAAATGCACGGGATGGCAGCAAAAAAAGTCAGCGAAAGCAGCTGCTCGGAGCAGGATGGCAGCAAATTTGTTTCTGCAGGGCATAGCCTGCGGCAGTGAAAATTCTGGTGCTACTCCTCTTGGCAGATTTTTCACTGGAGTTATAGCTTATTCTTTTGGAGAATGCTTTTTTATAAAAATTTTAATTTTAAAGTTTATAGCATGCTTCGGTTTCTGCTTTGAGTGTCTCTTTTAAAAACAAACAAAATGCCCCCCAAAACAATTGAGGAAACCCTTCGGTCATGCTTCAAATTTAACTGCCAGAACTGAGGGAGAATCCAAAAATAAATGTATGGCCGCAACAACAAACCAAAAGAAAACCACATTGTACATAAAAGCTGGGAACTCGTTGCACTGAGGAAAAGCATTCTGTTCCAGAAAAAAAAATGACCACAGACTTCATGTTTGGTTTTGTGTTGGAAAAGAAGAGGTATTTTTCCTATATTAATATGTTAAAATGGTGCGTTTGATGTGCACGTCCTGCAGTAAAGCTAATTCAAATAAAATAATTGTATCGATGAGTGTGGGGGAGCAAATGAGAGTTCCTCATCGCCTCCTAGTTGAAGATTAATAGTTTCTGTCCGTTAAAACAGTTGCGCAAATAATCTTATTTGAGGTTCCTGGAAGTGTCTTCGGGAACTGTGCACCCCGGGGTGGCTTTGCCCCGATGTGCTGAGCAGGGTCCAGCACTGGCTCTGCCCCACGGGTGCTCACCGCATCCCTTTGTCATCCCCAGGGACCCCCACAGTGGGAGGAAGCACACGAGACAGGGGTGTAACACACATCATGCATCCCGAGGGTGGTGAGAAAAGGGAAAATGAAAGGAAAAAAGAAAACGGGCCTGGGGTAGATGAAAAAGAAGCTCTGCACGAGGTGCTCCTCCAGGCAGAGCCAGTGCTGGGTGCAGGGGCTCTCAGCTGCAGCCTGGTAGAGCTGCAGGTCTGGAGGGACAACCTCACGAAGTACTGCTTCGAAGGGGCTGTTTATGTATTAAGATTCGTTTTTTTGATGATTTTCAGTGTGGTATTTAAGAATAAAACTCTGTTTTGCTATTCTTTCTCAGCTTGCTTGGTATTTTTTGTTAGTTAGAACATAAGGAACATAGACTACAGGAAAACAAAACATTAATGTACTTTCTACGCAAGTAGATTTATATAAAAAGATAGAATTCTCCAAAATATAAATCTCCAAGTAATCTATCTCAAGATATTATTTGAGGGTGGAGGGGTTTTGTTTTAAATAAATTCTCTTAACAGGTTTTTTTTTTTTTGTTGTTTTTTTTTTTTTTTGTTTTTTTGTTTTTTTAATCCTGACTTTGGCAGAAGACTTGCTGGCATCATGTACCCTTCAGAACCACCAGGAAGCAAAACCTCTGCGGTGTGCAGTGGGCTTTAGGAAGGTGCCTGGTACCATTCCCACATTCCCAACCCCAGAGACCTCTTGGTCTCTTCTTGTGGAGGAGCATCCTTCGGGTGTTTTAGCTCAGGGACATTGGGAGCTTAAGGAAAACTGAATATCTCTCTATTTTTAAAATTATTATTATTATTATTTTATATATATTTTCTTTCCCCCAGGATGGAGGAGTCTGTTAGTTAGACCACTATCAGTTGACAAAGTTTGATTTCATTTGTTTATTTGCTTAAAGCTGTGTGGTAACTGTGTGATAAACTTGGGTGACGGTGTGTTTCCCCTGATACGCTCCTGCAAGGGCCTCAGAGCAAAGCTTGAAGGAAAACCTAGTTGAAAACCTGGGTGATGCAATGAAAATGGGATAATTTTGCCACGTCCTTCTCCCTTGGGAATCTATCTTTTGTGGTAGTACTGGGGACATGCAGAAATAATGTTTAATTAAGAGCCTAATGCTGGGAGAGAGCTCCTGATGATAACGATGCTGATACTAGCATGTCTTTGTAGCAAGTGCCTTTCTCAATACATTCTAGAACCGCATTTTTTTTTCCCTTAGCTTCATCACAGCGATGACTCATAATTGTTCTTCTGCCGAAAAGTACACTGTGGTATTTCTCCTCTGCTGCTGTTTGTTACTAATGAGCTCCCCTATTACAGTAAAAACTTATTAATACTGAAATACATAAATTCGGAATGCATGAAGTACCGAATACATGCCTTTGATAATTTGTGGTTCTGAAAACTAATAATATTTTCTTCTCTCTGTTCCTTCATCACTGTCAGATGATCTCCTCAAAAAATAGGATCAGCCTTGAAAATTAAACTAATTCATGTCTTTGTGCTGCCCTGTTTTGTACTAGAAATCATAAAAGTAATGCCGTATTTAAAAATGCCACAAAAACAGCTAATCCTTTTGCTTTTAAAAAGAAAGAAAACCTTATTAACATAAATGTATGTATATACACACGGTCTCATAGGTAGCATGATGAGCTGATAGCTCATCACAAAATATCTATGAAGACGGAAACGGGATTGAGCCAGTGAAAAAACATCCTGTATGTATTTTTAAATCAAATATATATTTTTAATTACACATAAATTAAGACACTCTAAAAACATGAAGTTGAAAGAAATTCTCATTCTTCAAACTTGCAGGAAAAAATGTTATGCTTTACAAAGATACCTTCATCTCCATTTCAGCTGCTAGCAGAGAAGAAAAGGAATCTTACTGCCTAATTTCCAGGAAACTAAATCATTAGTTTGTTTAATAAGAATTGCTATTTTGCCGACTAAGGTTGTTCATCCAAGTGAAATCAAGTTACACACCATTAAAATCAAGTATTTGAACTTTCCTACTGTTTAATGTACTTTTAGTATTACTGAAATACAGTTTTGTTTCCTGATTTTTACCGTTATATATATAGTTTCCACCTTCCCTGAATTCATTCTTATGGACTTACTAACAACACATTTTACAATTGTTGCTTGCATAAACTGACCCCAAATCAATTTTAAAATGCTGTTAAGACCACGTTCTCAAAAGATTCCTCGCTCTCCAGACTCAATTTCAGTCTTTAACAGACGGACGTACCTTTGGTCTGCTTTACAGCTCTGTAATTTTTATATGGCTTTCTGGCTCAGACTTAAAGATACTGGAAAATAAACACTGGTGATGAGAACAAAAGGGTGAAACTTCCTTTTTGGTTATGAACTCCTTGTCGTGGCGGAAGTTGTATTTGGTATGATCGGTTAGTCGGGGTGGTTTGGCTGTGTACGTACAGCCCTTGTTCGCTGGTGTAACGGTGTCTGCCCAGCCTATTGTCCGAAATACTGTACAAAGAGCAGCATTTAACAAAAAAGAGTGGTGGTGAGGGGCAGCCAGAATGTAGGGGTATCTCAGTGCTGAACTTTAAAGGGAAAAAAATGAAGCATTACACGATTACATTACATATTAACATGAGCAATATTCTATCATACTTTCTCCCTGGGATTATATTAATTGGAACTTGATTTTCATCAGTCGCCTTATCAACGTTTTGGCCATAAAGCCAAGTGTCACATATCTAAATGAGGCCTTGTGTCCAAGAAGCAGCCAGTGGGTTTTTGTTTATGCAAAGCCAGAGTCCTGCAGGCAAGTTAAGTGCTCTGCAGCATAACGTGTGAATTGGAAACGCTTCCCATGGCCACAATTCAAAATTCTTAATCTACGTAACGTGTAGGTTACTAAATGTTTTAAAGCGTGTCTTCAAGAAGAGGAATGTCAAGTGGACTTGCCTAATCGGATGAGACCACAGAAGAAATAATTGCCAGGAAGGAATTGGTAATCAGGAAGCTGTTAAACCACAATGCATTGTCAACTACCTTGCTTTTATTACTCTCAATCATGATTTTTTTCACTTGAGGAAAAATAATATGAAAAGATAAATTGAGTTTTACCCTACCGCAAAATAGTTTTCTTTATAGAACACACCATTAAACAAGAACTAAACATCAACAAGATGTTTTCATTCCTCAAAAGCAGAGCTCAAATTACATGAAATCAGCTTCAATATCAGCATTCTTGTTTCAAGACAGTGATTTACAGTTTAGTACTTTTAATTATTTTTAATTGCATATTGCAAAGTCTTTTTCTCCAATTACAAGAAAGCAATTTGCATGTCTACTACCTTTCACTTTGCGTTTAAAACTCAGCAGTGTCTTATGAAAGTCCTGGCTGATTCTTGACTTGGTGAATAAGTGTAGCTCCTTAAAAATATACACACAGAGGTCGTATTTTTTTATTTTTTTTTTACACCGGTGTGTAATCACACCTCCTGTGCACTCCCACCCAGTGCTCCTGCTGAAGTTAACACAGCTTTGTGGGCTGAGATCGTACCTCTCAAAATGCTTGAAGCTTTTGGTGTTAAAGATAAACGCATGCGTTTGGGGCTTTCTTTGAAGCACGGACTTGTTGAGATTAAAGTATTTTATCTTACGATATAATGAGGGGTATTTCCATCTTAATTGATGCATATTGCCAGGGGTAGGAAGGTTGGTTGTTACTGAGATCTCCTACATTAACATGTTACACAAATTAATGAGAGGCTTTTCCTGAGAGAGACTCTTAATTTTTTTTCTTACCAAGACATCTAGAGTTACTCCTCATTCAAATCACAGGTCTGAACAGACTAGTTGTACCTTTGTTAAGAATGAGGAGGGATAGAAGGAGGAAGAATATTAATCTCTCTCTGCTCTGGATTTCTGAATAGCTGTAGGCTTAAATTTCTGCATAATTTCTACATTAAGGTTAAGCATTTTCACTACAAAGAAAATTCCAGGAACATCATCCTATTGAAAAGCAAAAATATTTCTTAGAACAAAGGGAGGAATCATGAAGAAGATAGTAATATGAACCGCCCACTGAGACAACCATTTAAATTTGGAAATTCCTGCTGTGTGCCTTTCGCTGCAGGTCTTCTAAGGTGCTCTATTTGCAACTTTTGCAAATTCCCCGATAGATTTCTTTCTCCTTTCTCTAGTACACCCTAATTTCTAATGGCATAGGAAATGTTCTTTCACTAGGAATCAAACACCAGCTCTATCTGCAAGGTTACTGCAAATATTGGTGGCTGCAAAGACGCATGTGTCTTAGAATAGAACTTAGACCAGTATTATAGAAGAAGTTGTATTTTAAAGAGAGGGAAGAGTAGATGAGGGAGAAGTGGAAAGAAACAGGATTTCTCTTTGACCTCTGCAAGGGAGAAGCAGCAGCAGCCTACCTGTGTGGAGCAAGGCTTGGCCAGATCTGGAGAGGGAGGAGAAGCGAGCAGTGGGGCTGTGCTATGGGCACTGCTCCTCACTGAGCCATGGGCTTGGGGATCTAAGAGCCTGCTAAATCATTTGCTGAACTTGCCTCTGAGTGTTAGAAATCACTCAGTGCTTGGTAGTATTACGAGCAATAGTACTCCTAGCTATCTGGCTTTAATCTGTGTAAGAGTTGGCCAGGCACTTGAAGTGATGGAATTACTCATGGGCAAATCATGATACTTCTGAAACAGCTGAGCATAGTTAAGAAAAGTGACATCGTTAAGAAAGTGAAAGCAAATGCAGTTATTAAAACTCAATTTGTTTTTACAAGCAATTATGTTTACATGGATTTCTCATTTACAAGATACTTATTCTGGAAGGTATGTGAAAGCTGCGGTCTCTCAGATGCTTCCAATATGGCATAACTTAAAAAGAAGAAAGTTAAAAGAACACACAAGGGACAATCGCTCAGCTGCAGAACTTTTGGCTTATTTTCCCCAGCTCTTCACGACGACTGTTAGCAGCTCCACAAATACAGGGGGCAAGTTTTGGGGGTCTGACAGCAGCAGCACCCAGAGCCGGGCAGTTTTCTTCTGACCAGAGCACAGAAGCAAAGCTGGTAGAGATGTGCGAGAACACAGAGCAAGTCCAGTTGCCTGGCATCGTTGCGGTGATGGAAAGCAGCAATAAAACTGACAGAGCTGGGAGCACTCAAACCAACACCAAGAGCTGCATATTACAAGTTCCCGAGTCAGATGCTGTTATGTGCTGTGCTGATCATACGCTCAGTAGTCGGTGCCACTTACGCATCGTGCTCTTGGGGAAATAATGGCCATCAAAAAACGTCAGCTGCTGTGCTCTGGAAGGGCAGAACGAAACTGTATTTATTTATTTATCTAGTGCTGAGACACTTGAGGCTCTACGGAGAAATTTGTTAGTGAAAAGGCGAGGGAAGGCACAAGGGGGAGAATCTTCTGTATCTTGTTCTGGAGTGACCTCGTCTGGCAGCTGCCTGTAACGGTGGTGGTGGAGGTGAGGGTGCTGGTTATAGTGGTGCTGGTTATAGTGGTGCTGGTTATAGTGGTGCTGGTTATAGTGGTGCTGGTTATAGTGGTACTGGTGATGCTGGTGCTGAGGAGCCTCATCTGGGCTGCACCCACCGATTGCAGCGGGCACCAGACAGGGCTGGGGCTGCCAACTGCGACCCTCCCGTCATTTTGTGCTTTTGCTGCTCTTAGGGGCATTTTCTTCTGTTGGTGTGTGCCTGCACACCTCCGTCCAGGGCAGGGGAAAAGGAGACCACTCCTGGGGGCACCTGATGGCCTGTGCAGGATTCTCCTCTCCTTTGCTGCTCAGGGAGGGCAACGGAGGAGAGAGGAAGGGAGCATCATTAAAACCAAAAGCAATCAATCAAGCAAGCAAACAAAACCAGCTCCGTGCGTGTCTCCCGATGGGGATGCGGATTTCTTTCAGTACTTATTTTCGCGATCCTGCTCGGCCACCTGGAGGTGCCCAGGCCCCGCGGTCAGGATCTGGCCCCCGGCTGTGCAGGGACGAGCACCAGAGGGCACCACGCGCACGGGAAGGAGCCCGGGTGGCTCTTGGAAATGCCACTTTTTGCAGGGCTCTGGGCTCTTCAGCTGCATTCATCTCATTAAACTTGATCTTCCGGGGATGAGCATGCAGCAGAAGGAACTGCGTGCACGTCTGTCTGTAAGGAAGAACTCGGGGGAGTCTAAGAAACAATTTGGTTTAACGTGAAATATTCCTCCTTGCTCCAATTCTTCATCGCTAACCCTGCCTTTACAGCGTCCAGGAGTGACTTGCAGCAGGAATTATTTTGCCCTTCATTAAGGAGCTAGGACAGAAGGCTGCCTTCTGAAAATGCTTATTGCTGCCCGATTCACTTCGGGAGCGTTCATCCAGGATGAGGAGAAGTTACAGACCGACTTCTCGGCGTGTTGTGGGTTTAGGACACCCGAAGTGCGAGAGATTCCAGAAATTTGGGGTGCTTAGAGCTGACTTTTAGGGGATCCTGCCAGCTGAGCCCGTCAACCTCCGAGGTTTTTAATTTTGCAGAATATCTTGCGGCTTCATCCCCAGTGTCAGACGCAGCCCAAGTGCGTGGTAGGAGGTGCGGAAAGGAGCAGCTGGGAGGGCGCTTCCACTTTTCTTTTTTTCAGCTCCCAGACAAATGGCACCGGGTCCAGCGTCCTCTGCCCGTGCCAGCTGAGAGGTCAGCGACCAGAAAGCACTACTTCAGGGAACAAGCGCGGCAGTGTGCAGCGCATGAAAGACCTTATTCATGTAGCAGCCTGGAGGGGCTTGTACTGCATTGTCTGGTATGCATTAGCTTTGTGAAATTAGTCCTCCAAATTTTTTACAAAAGGAAAGAAAGAAAGTTTGCCTTCTCTTCTGCGTTCGCCCTTCCAAATGAGCCGTCCAAAAGATTTATTTGTCGGTCTCCTGTTTAGGAGTCCACTGGCAAAATATTTGGGGGGGAGTGTGCTGTGGATAGCCCTGTAAAAATGTAGCAGTCCATCAGAATTCACCTCTGAGGCAAGGAAAATTCAGCCTACACAAAAGGGAGAGGGAAGAATCTTCGGTCAAAAACATCATTCTTTCTGTTCTCCCATGTGTGCCTAACATTTTGAAGATGACCATATTAGATATCATTGAATGTTGCCTGAGCAGAAAAAAAAAAGACCACAGGATCCCCTGATCGTCGCACTGCTGTTTAATTTAACTTGCCCTTGAAAGGACAGAAGCTCTTTTTTGGCATCCTGCATGTCATTACTCACGTGCTAATGGTTTGGGGATGCTTTATGTGTAGCACAGTCCTGTTCTGAGTTAAAGGGGACCCCTTCAAATGCCCAGGTGTGCTTCGTGATAAAAATCCCCTCTTGGGTTAGAACCAGGCCAACCCTGTGGGGTCTTCCTTCCATAAATGCTTCCGTACCCTGCCTGCAAAGCACACGCTGCCCACTGAAATGACCGTAAAAGCAGCAAAATCCGATACCCTTTTCACAGGTATCATTTGAGTTCCTTGTAAACCTTCTATAGGTAGAATTTCCTTTTACCAGTCCAAAAGCTCCACAGCAGGAGGTTTTTCTGGTAGAAAAATAGGTCTGGTCATGTGGGAATTGGTCTCATACCTAGGATTCTTGGGTTTTGGGGTTCGTTGCATTCTTTTCTAAGGCCAAAGCTGGCCTTAGAGCTGTTTATAGTTTGTTTACAGTGAGGTTCTGTACCTTACCATGTTTTCTGGCCAACACACTTTGTATCCTATTACGTTTACTAAATTTAGAGGCTGATTTCCTAAATATACAAGTAATGATAGTAATTAATTGCATCCTTTGGGCCAGAATAACCTCAGTAAGTTGCAGTGGACGATCTGGTCCTATAGCTAACTGCTTTATGCCTCTCTAATTACATGAAGCAGCTGTAGTCTCAACAGATTCGGTCAGTGGGGGATTTCTACCTGCCGTGGAGTCTCCCCAAGCCACGTATAGCCACTTCCCTATCATCTTCTCTCTGAGTTTTCTGGTGCAGAGGCTAATTGGGAAATGGAGCTGTGGCTGGAGCAGCATTGTGGCACAGTAATTGTACCAATTCCTGATCTGCCGTTGCTCCAAATTAGACAGGAGCCAGTCCCCGCGGCACAACACAGCTGCAGCTCAAAATCTGGGCCATAATGCGCATGCTAAAATAAGATAATCAAATCTTGTGCTTAGGAACTGCTGGTTTCTAGGAGGTATTTCTGCTCTCCAGTGTCTGTGGACAGCATTACAAAAAAATAATGCATCTAGTGAGCCGCGTGTTAATTTGGAGCAGTGAGCAACAGCGGTTGCAGCAAGAAGGATGCTAGACTAGATGCTGAACGATAACCAAATGCCACAATGAGAATTTTTCTTTTTATTAAGCAGGACAGCATGTACTGACCTCTAATACAACTAAAGCGATCAGGTTAATTATTGGCCTCTGCTGAGCAGTGCCACACGCTGAGCTATCAATCTGTCTTTCTAGGTAGCTGGGGATTCGAGCGTCAGTGCCATTTCCTCTCTCATACCTGGGAGATCCTTGGCAGCTCCTTGTTCCCCTTCCAGTTAGGACCAGTGAAGCTGATTTCATAAACTGCAACGAGATCCCAGTTTAGGGTTGTGTGGCTGCAGGCCGTCGCTAATTTTCTTCTCTTTTCTTCTGTTAATGAATTTCCTTACTCTCGCACAAAGTCCTGAGTCAAGGACAGTGGCATTTATACAAGAAAAACAACTTTTATTTATTTATTTATTTGTTTGTTTGTTTATTTTTAGTAATGGAGCATGCAAGCAGAATCCCAGCCACTGGGTGAAAAGGGGGTTGGTTCAGTGGATGCGATGACCTTCTTGGAATCCCAGTGTTTCGGTACATTTGGGTTTCCTTTCTACGGTGTGGTTTTGACACTTAATGTTATTACACCGATGTCTGTATAGGGTTCATGTGCATGGGTTTGGTGGCTGGGGGCTGTGGGGCAGAACTGTGTCCCATAGGAGGGACCCACACTGGAGCAGGGCGAGGGGGGAGGCTTCTGGACAGCACTGAAAACTTGCACGGCCCTGGGCAGTGCCAAAGATCACGCAGACATAACTGAGGACTGCCATTCCAGCAACAGCATCTCCTCTTTCCACTCACCCCCCAGCCCTTTTATTGCATTAGATGCATGTCTTTGCTGTGTCTGGGGGTGTTTCTTCTGGGTGCAGCAGCAGAGGCAGTTTGGCACTTTTTAACATCCATCACTCAATCAAACGGGTTCTGGATTTCGAGGCACTGCCTTCACTCCGTTATTTAAGAATGTGAAATCTGCTGAATGCTTTCCAGCCAGCTAGGAAAGCTTGCTCCTGTCAGCAGGAGCTCCCGATATTAAGAATATAATCTCTTTTGCAAACGCACTTTCCTGTTCTTCCTGCTTCTGGCTGTCAGGAAATGCAGCTGGAGCCAGCTCCTGCACACGGGGGTCACGTCAAGGAGTGCTTGGGCCCCACAAGCCCCAGAGTGTGCTCACACCGGTGGATGGGTAACATACATCATGGGCAAACATATAAAAAAAATGAGAAATAGAAAGGAGGGTGGGAAATGGGAACAGGTGAAGAAAGCTTTTGGCTCTCTAAGCACGGCGCGATGTTTTTGGTGGTGGTGCGGGGATTATTTCCTTTTGGGAACATTGGGTAAAGGTTGAGTGCAGATGTGTTTAACTGATATGTTGCATGCATTTCAGATGGACACGAGCACCCCAGCATCCCCGGAGTATTTCCACGGATCTGATAAGAGAGCCCTAGAAAACACCTGGAAGTGCTGGAGCGTGGTTCAAAACTTGAGATACTGACTGCTGAGTTAATCAGGGAAATGATAGGTTAAAAGCAGTGAGTGGGAACAACAATTGCAACGCAAGTGTTGCCACACGCATCCATGTCCACTCCTTTGTGTCTCCCGTGAATAGGCTCGCCATTTCGCTTAATGCACTTAGGCATTTTCATAATAAGATTCCAGGGCTGAAGTCATGCTGCAACCATTTCCTTTGGTCCCCAGTGTCTTTACACAATGGGCTTGTATTCCTGTGGAAGGACAATGAAAAATGGACCACCTTGGGCTGCGAGTTCAGTGCTGCAACCTCATCAGTGTCTTCTGCAAGCTCTCTGGTGAGCACACAAACACTAGCTAGCAGCATGAATCACGCTTTTTATTCATTTTGAAACAGAGGAGTGTAAGTGCTGGCCACGAGTTCTGCACATGCTGTTTAATGCAATGTAATGTAAAGGATGAATAGGGGCCATGCCAGAAGTTGCAGAGTTTCTCTTCATTATTTCATCATTTGCGAAGATTTTTAGCCTCCTTTTGTTCTCCAGAGGCTGATGCTAGAGAGTTTTGTTTGTAAGAACAACACGTATGATTTAATTCATCTAATCCCGGCTTGTCTGCAACTCTTTGCAATCAAACTTTGTGCATGCCCTGCAGGGAGAGGGGGCTGCCTTGCTCTGCACCAGGCTAACACCGGGACTGGGTGGAAAACCCTAGGGGATTTGGCTCCAGGCTTGAGCTAACGCGGCCTCTGCTCTGCTGGGTGGGCTCCCCTGGCTCAGTCTCACTTGGAATATGACTTTTTTTTTTTTTTTTCGGTGCAGAAATGCTGTTATAAACCATTCAAATAATTTGTTAAGAGGAGGATTAAAGAAGGAGAATAAACAAGTGGGCAGTACAGGGACGTGTGCATCAATGCCTGAAGTCAACCCTGTTAAATACAGTCACTTAGACCTTAGCATCCACGCACATATCTTAGGTTTTAACGTGACAGCCTCTTAGCTGCAGCCAGGACATGGTTCATAAAAAACAGCTGGAGATGCGATACCATCATAAGAGGGCAGAGCAAGACAACTTTTCGTTCCCCTTCTGATAAGCTTCGCGCAGGAAGGGCAGTGTGAAGCCGAGGTAGCGCCCGCACGTTCCTCACGTGAACATCTCACTCGCCGGGAGCTTCGAAGCTCTGAAAACATGCAAAGCACAAGGAGGCGTGCTACAAAGTGAGATGTCCCAACAAAAATCTCTCCCCCTTTAGCCTTGGCTGCCTCCTGTGCTGACCAGCCCGTGGTCAGTGGCTGCAGCAAGCTCAGGTCGTTTGGGAACTGCGACCAAGCCAGAGCAGGCAGAGGCAGGACCAAACAAATGTCTTCTGGTGCGAGAGGAGGTGATGCCCAGAGGCAGACATGTCATCAGCAGCAGGAAATTGTAAAGAAATACTGAGATCGGCTCGCTAACCAGGACTGTCAGTACCTCATGGGCTTAGCCATGAGCAACGTCCTTGGAGGCATCGTAGCACAAGAGGCTGATTTTACTGTGATATCACCTAATTCCACCTGGTATTTCTCGTGGGAGAGATGGTACCAAAAGCCATCAGCTGGACTCCAAGATTGGGCGAACAAGGAACGAATCAAATGAAATGTAGAAAGAAAAAGATTTTGGCAAACGAAGAATGAATCAAATGAAAAGTTGAAAGAAAAGGATTTTATTTATTTATTATTATTTTTTGTAAATGAGTCAAAAAGATCAGGTCAAAATTAAGGAAATGAAACAGCTTTGGCTCAGCATATCTGGCAACATCCCATAAAAGACCAAAAAAAAAAGAGAGAAGTCAAACTTGCCAGAAGACAAGAAAGGAACTGTAATGGAAAGGGGGGCTGGGGGGGGGACACACACACACAAAAAAATACATCCATGCTGCAACACCCAAGACCTTATGCAAACTATCCAAAAAATAAAAGAAATGTATAAAAAGGAAAGAAATGCATTTTGAAAAATGTATTTAAAGAAGAAATCTGGCATAAATGGCTATAATGACAAGGATATAATGACTGGGAGGCAGAAAATGCTGTATAGAAGTTACGGCTCACTAGGAACACGAAGAGCACGTGGGCAGGAAAGTGAAAAGCAATTTTATTAAGTGTAGTGAGAAATCAAAGACGGAAAATGCAAGAAATCCGTGGTCGGAAGCTGACAGAACACGGTGTTCATTATGTCTGCTCTCACACGAGGTACCACAGAAACCTTCCCGATGACAAGCACGCCGAAGCCTTGGTTTGACATCTCACTCAAAACATTTGAACGCGAAGCTCCGTTGTTTTCCTGCCAGAGGAGATGACTTTCTTCCCTAGCCTCACCGCGCCGTCCTCAGACCTGTTCCTCCCCATCAGAGCTGCTGAGCTCTATTTAGCTAATGCTCGTCTTTTCTTTCTGTGCTGGGTATTGGATCCTGATTTAATTCTTGTTTCTGTGGTGCTCGTTTACAAACGGCTGCAGCCACTGTCCTGCTCAGCCCAGGGAGCTGCATTTCAGGGAGCAAAAGCAGAAGCCTTCTGAGGTGAGCTCCCGTGGCAATACCCGTGCTGCTTTGTAGCACACAGGGCTACAGGTGAGGTGTGCTCAAACCACTACGGAGAAAGAAAAATACAGATTTTACAGAGGATGTGACGGATACTTTGGTATCTGCTGTGGTACGTGAGCAACCACAAATGTCAAATTTTAATCCAGAACCTTACTTCTTACCAGGCCAGAACAAATAATTTGTCATTAGAGTCCAGTTCCCAGCTGAACGAGACTGAGACCAGGCAGCCCATGCTGCTTAGCTCCTGGTAGAAGAATAAAATAAAGGGCTGATTTGGGTACTTGCTGTGATCGGTTAATACCCTGAAGCATGAAATTTGATTACCCTTCTCTTAAAAGGCGGAACAGCAGATGTTATTAGTGGTCATAAAATTATTCAGCCTTTAAAAATATCACACCACGGTGTTTGACTTTATGGTATCTCCCAGATCAAAAAGAAGAGGAAAACATACTCAAGATTTCACATGAAATGACTGCTTTTTCCTACTCGCTCCTGTCAGGCGAAGGGACGTCCTGTAATTGCAACCCAAGAATTGCACTGCTGCCTGCATTTCTGCAGAGTGGCTTAAAACTAAAACTCTCCCAGGTGGGAGAGGCCAGTTTCATTCTAAGGAAGGAGCTGAGCTGCAAGCTCGTACCCACATCCTCCCAGCTGGACAGTGATAAAAACAACAAAAGAAGTCAAAACCATCAATTCACAGAAAGAAAGCACAACAAAGCGAAGCAATTTAAAGATAACACAACTGACTGGCGATTCCAGACATTCAATAATCATCGGTAAGGCCAATAAAAGCATAATAGTGGTGCTTAAAAAACATAAACTTTAATTTTCCTTGTTACTTTGTGAGTAAGCAGCGTGACATCGTTTTCAAATGTTTCCTCTGTAGTTGCAAAACCTGGGATTTTTTCCCTAAATAACACGATTCCAGGTGTTGCAGCAAGAAACTAGAAACTACAAGACTTCAGATGATGCTAACAACGTGTCAGTGGAAGAGCTGAGAAGGAATCAAGCTTTCCTGATTCTTTCCCAATTCCTGATGCTGCCTCCCAAGAAACTGCTTCTTTTCTTTCCTGTGACTTGATTTTTAGAAACCTGGAAGGAAAACTCCAGAAGGAGTAGCCCTTCCATGTCCTTCTGCTATCATTTTCCTACATCTCCAGTAATATAAATAATCTTGTAAGTGATATAAAACATTTCCAAAAAACATACGTTGAAAGCATGAAGCACTCAAGATCCTCTGCCCAAACAAACTCCTTCCTTCCCTCACTCTCCACATTTTGGTGAGCACTCAGGCAGCTTCGTCATTTGGATAATTAGAGGGTGCCAGATGGCTGTAAATATGTTCACAATCCTTCGTACCCAGTTCCCTTCTCTCTGGCACCCTCCTTGCTCTACCCCTAGCGAGCACCTGGCCTGTTCCGATCTGAAGGATCTCCCTCTATGCTCTTGATCTAAATTGGCACCTCTAGTTTTTATTTTGCTTTTAAAGGAAATGGGACTTTCTTCAGGCCTGTCCAGTGCTCCTTCACAATCACATTCACCACGTGCTAATTAGCAGCGTGCCCCCTCCAGATCGCCCGCAGCAACCCACGAGGGCACAGCGGCTTCTTCCTCATCAGAGAGCTCAGGATGAGGCGATTCATCCCCTCGTGCACCAGGGAACGGGCAGAGTCAGCACCCAAGCAGCAGTTCCAGGCCCCCTTCCTCCTCCTCCTCCTCCTCCTCCTCTTCCTCCTCCTCCTCCTCGTGGGCACTGCGTTGCAGCCCCGTGTTGGAAGGAGCCCCCTACTCCACACGCTGCTGTGAGCAGATATTTGGTAAGGTGCAGCTGAAATAAAATTTCTGCGTGGTGAAAGTTTTGTATGACCAAATATCCTCTTTTTTTTTTTTTTTTTCCCTCTGAATCCATGAATATTGCCCCTAGAAACAAACAGATTGTGATTTTGAGGCAATTTTGCTTTGTAATGGAAACATTTCTAAACTGCTAAGCAGTAAGAAAAGGATGGAAAACTGTATAGAAGGCACTAAAAAGGGGAAGTCGCTTTTAAGACATCTCAAAATATAGACAGTGACATTTCAAAACTAAAGGAAGAGGAATAAGCAGGTCACAAGCTGTCTGAGAGTGAGGAAAGCTATGCCAGCAAAAATTTTGGGTCACTACAATGGTGAGGGGATTGTCAGAGGAAAACCACTGGGAGATGATACCCATTTTTACAGGTTTTTGAATGCATCCAGCTGAGCATCACCCCCGTTCTGTATAACGAGGCATTATCAGCTCTGTTACATGCAGCAGGTGCTCCCGTTTGCTGAAGAGTGGCAGGCTCTGGCCCTTGCACCCCGATCTCTTGCTGCCACCTTTTGCGTGCAGGATTTTGCTCGGCTGCTTTGAAGCACCTGAGTCCAACCCTTGGAGCAGGAGCTTGCGACCGTGTCCGTGAATGGTGCTCGTGGTGCTCACGCTGCCCCAGCTTTGCTACGTAATGCTGACACACGTCCCCCAGGACTACAGACCAGTCCCCCCCATAATAAAAAGCAATCTTTTCCACTCTTTTGCTCGTGAAAGAGTCAGTGTTTAACCAAATAACTCATATGAAAATCCTACAAATAAATACAACATCTTATTATGCTGAAATCATGCTAGCAATGAGACTGGGTCGTCCACATTTGTCCACAGCAGGAGGGGCTGCAATCCGTTCAGGGATCAATAAGCTCTCCTGGATGACAGATATCTGCTCAAGGCTAAACTTCCAGAGAAATTAGCCTTGCTATCACGTAACAGATGAGGCGGCTGCTGCTACAGACCATTATTTCCCCAGTCACATAGTCAGATTGCTCTGTGACTGTGCCTCTTGATGACTAGATGGTGAGTTAGGGTTAGGACCTTCACTGGAAGCAGGGAGGAAACAGATGGCAGAGGGCACATTTGCTTAGCTTTCCTGAAAAGGGAGACAGATAAACTGATTTTGGTAACAATACACTTGACACGCAAAGGCCAAATGTTATTCTTATGAGCCCATAAAATAAAGAGAAGCATCTTGTTTACAGAACTTCACAATTTTGCTTTCCTGCCAACAGCTACAAACCTTAAAAAATGACCCCGTGGCCTATCAGAAGGATCAGAAAGCAAGCAACCAAGAATACCAGGCTCTCTGCAAGCACCGTCGTGATTTCGGGTGCCGTCTCATGATTTCTGGGAAGCATGACTCCCAGATTGGGCTGCAGAAAAGGTAGACAGCGCGGAGATTATATATAGCAGCACGTGGGCTGGAAGGAAGAGCACAGGCTCGGAGGAAGCGGGAGGCTGTTTTGAAGAAATCAAGTGACTTGCTTCTGCTACAGCACCAAGAGAATGAAACCAGGCTCCTCTGCTGGCTCTGACCTCTCAGCACTGCTGCTTCTCCATCACGTGCGTTCAGCATGGCCACGACCATCCTCCCTGCTTGCTCAGGGCTTCGGTTCCTTGCTCTCTGCCCTGTCCCCTTCCTCAGTCATCCCCTGGGCAGGGACCCACGGCATCCCCAAGGGACAGAGCTGGTGCCAAGCCCCCTCCCCACCCGCCTGCCCTCCCTCTCGGCACAGGGTGATGTCTGAGGCCAGGGAACTGGAGGCAGCCACGACTGCAACGTGCTCAAGGAGCAACATCTTAGAGGAGAGGAGAGGAAGGGTTTTTTTTCTGGGTTACGGAGCGGTCCTTCCTTTTTGTCATTAGCCGCAGGACTTCAGCTGGCTCCCTTCTAGGGCATTTGCATTTTTGCTCTTTAGATAGCTGGGCTGTGTGTTTGCCATGACTAAGTCCATCTGTTGAGAGTTGGTCCTTTAGATAATTATGTCCACATCTCCGCTGGGTAGTTCCAATTAATGCCAGTCCTTTGCATACTGCTCAGTATCATACTGTAAAGCCACCAATTCTTACAGCTCTGAATAATACCCTCTGTCTGCCTATCAGGCATGTATGAACTCTTTATTCTAACCACACAGCTCTGAAATGTCTCCTTTCTATCAGCCTGAAGGGAAGGATTTCCAGAACTATACGACTCTTTTGGGAAGAAGCAGTAATCATCTATATGCAGAACTCCCCAGCCACTGTGTCATGGTGCTCTGATCTCCGGCACTTTGAACTCTGGCTTGTCTGACCCCTCCCAGACATTGAGGGAATTTATAAAGAGAGGAAAAAAAAAAGGAAAAGAAAGAAAGAAAGAAAGAAAGAAAGAAAGAAAGAAAGAAAGAAAGAAAGAAAGAAAGAAAGAAAGAAAGAAAGAGAGAGAGAGAGAGAAAGAATACTCTCTTTCCTCTGAGGAGGAATTTTTTTTTCAAAAATTTAGAAATTATCACAGTGGAAGGCTCAGGATGGTATTCTCAGGGCCATTTTATGAAGTCAAACAAAACAGGTATGCCTGAAAACACAGCAGTGACACAAACATTTCCACAGAAATCCAACTCGCAGCAACTCAGTCTCTCCCACGCCAGCTGCTGTGCTCACCTGCTTGGCCATCACTTTGCTTTCCTTACTAGTGTCTTTTATCCCAGCTTTTTATCCAAGCCCAAAACACATCCCAGGAGCTGCTTGTAGATGCCTTCAGCTCTCCGTGGCCCTCTGTGTCCACCCAGACTTGTGGGACACATCTGACCTGGAGATGGCCAAAGGTGACATTAGCAAGGGCTGTCCTGCCTCCTGGCCACCCCAAATTCTGCCTTCCTGAAGGTGAAGGGAGCTGGTGGGCTGCATGGATCTCACATGGGAAGGCACAAATTAAGGTGGCTGAGCTTTTAAAAAGACTGCGTTAAGCCACCAAAGAGCTGTAATTCCTCGCTCAAGAGAGTCCATCTGGCACAGACGCGGTGGCAAAGGCAGCAATTAGAACAAAAAAGCAATACGTGACAAATGGAAACGAGGAGATGGAGGGATTGAGAGTAATTAATACAGATTAGTTTCATGAAGTGTGTGTAATACAGAAGGAACAAAGGCGACTTAAGGCAGAAATTCCTGGCTGTCAGTTTTAGGGACAAAATAAGGTATTTTTAAAATCGTGTTTAGAGAAAAGCAATCCTAATAATAGTCCGGGACTTTTACTAGATGGAAACACTAATGCTACTCATAATTACGCAGAAAAAGCCAGAAATGTTTAATAAATATTTCTCATCAGAGTTTGGAAAGAACCAAGGAAGATGTGCCAGAATCACCCGATGATGATGCACTGTTTTCCAGTTCATTAGTAACCGATAGCGGCGAGTAGGAAAAATTGCTTAAAAGAGCCATTCCATAAAACTTACACAAAGTGTCCTCAAAGAGCTAACTGGGGAGACCCTCAGCCAGCTGATATTAACCGTTGTGTATGCGGATAGGCTTTTAGGAGTTAGAAGGAAAAATTCTGGTCCTGCCTCAGAAAGGAGGCACGACGGAGCGGTGCCATGCGGAGAGCGGCTCCCATGCCGAGGACCTGGGCAGAAGCAGCACCGAGGATGCTCTGGGCAAACACTATGTAAAAAGAAGTAGGGCTGAGCAGCATCTTTCCTAGCTGGAGAAATGAACCTGCCTCTGTTTGCACGTGAAAATATTGATAAACATGCCGCACCTAGCCCAGCCACTCTCAATTGTCCGTGGTTCAATGAAACACCCAAGCTCGACACCAAAACCTGAGGCTAATAATGGCAAAATGCTCAGGAGATGATATAGTTCTGCTTTGGGTAGCTACCGTTCCCGTCTTGGTATCCCTAATTTGGGAAAACACGTAAACCCATGATGAAAATGGATGAAAAATGGACATCTGCTGAAGTGTTGTGCTGAGCAGGGACATTTCCCTGAATCTGTAAGCATGGCATCTTTTTCTTGAGGTGAAAGATTAGGGATGGAGACATCTGTCCAAAGCCAGTGTTTAGGCCTAGAAGTGCTCTATATATTGATTAATCGGGATTATTATTAAAGTCAGTTACAATTAGTTGCTTAGAGATCAAACAAAATTAGGAACTGGCCATAATAAACCATCCGATCCATCTGCCCGTCCCAGGGCAGGATCAGACCCAGCACCAGCAGCCGTTTGTGGCACAGTCCCATGTCTTGGTTTGGGATCGGGTAGAGCTTTGGGAGTCAGAAGGAGCCTTAACGAGGCGATGCCTTCAGAACAGTGACTTCTGCAGACTCGGGACACTAACAGAGATGTCGATGTCGCCAAGATCTTCCAGTAGGATGGAGGATATAGAATATAGGAAAGAGCTCCCAGAGCACAAATGTTAATTGATATTTTTTTTCATCTTTTCCTTGCTACTTTCTTTTATCTCCCGTCCCACGTATTGCTATTTGAGGGCCTGTCCTTTCGCAGTCCTTTATCCCAGGGACAAGAAGCGGTTCCGAAGCCACTTGGGTTGGGGCATAATCCCCAAACTCTTGATCCTGCCTCCTGCTGGTCCATGGGGTCATGGGAGGGGTCCTAAATGAGCCCTTTGCTGTCCATTTCCATGGCTCACGGTTGTTTTCCTGCCATTGCTCACATAGGTTCCAAATAAATGATTTTTTTTTGTGGGTTTGTTGTTGTTTGTTTGTTTTGGGGCAAGTGAGCCAGCTCTTGCTGGGCTTTAATTTGGAAAACTGGTTGGAACTTGCTAACTCAAGAACTCTTCCTGTGAATGTAGGTCAAATTATTTTCTATTTTTTCCCCCCTCTCTCTCGGGACTCGGAAGAGGATTTCAATACTCCAGTTCTCCAAGGAGGAATTGTCTACGGAAAGCAACGCCGTGCTTTCGTTTTGTGAGGAACTATCAACAGCAAGCAGAAAGACTTGAAGGATGCCCGATGCTGTGCGTGAGTCGGGTTTCCTACAGAGCAAAGCCCCTCCAGGGAGATTTGCAGAAAGCAGAACCGAAGACGCTCAGCACTTCCTCGGGGTGCTGGGACAAGCACCCAGAAGAGAATTTGCTCAGCTCCCTGTGCATGGAGCGCTCGGATCCCATTGATTTTATTCCCAGCACATTCTGAACGCGTTATTCAACCAGATTTTACCACCGCGGCTGGGATACCAGGGGGCGTGCAGCTTTCCACCTCCTGCAGACCTCCCGAAATAGCTCTTCGGGCCTTATCTTCGCAAGGCATTTGCCTTCGGGGGGGAAACACAAATAAATCTCTGCAGTTCCCTACACCAGCACCTCCGGGAATCGCTCTGGGCATCCATCCACCCACCTGAGCATCCCCTGGCACGAGGCACCAGGGGCTTCAGGGGTTTTCTGTTTAATTTTTTCTAATCCAAATATCCTATTTATTTTTTCTATTCTTAATATTCTCTTTTTTAAATTATTTTTATTGTTTTTTATTATATTTTTTTAACGCATCTTGCAAGAAACCGCCGAGGAAGACGCGTTTATCCCTCCCCCCCCATGGCGTTGAATTAACGGGAATTGCTTTTGCGTTGGTGGACAAAGGCCCCGAGTTTGGGGTGGTTTTACATCAATTTGAGGTTGGGAAAAAAGCTGGGAACGGGGATTTTTGGCGTCGGGTTCAGGACCCGGGAGGAGGATGCTGGGGGGGTGGTGGGGGGGACTCGGGGGGGGGGGAGGCTCGGCGCCGCTCCTTATATGGCCGGGAGCCGGAGCGCGCCGCTGATTGGCTGCGGGAGAGGCAGAGGCCGGGGAGGGGCGGGGCCAGGGGGGAGGCTGGGGAGGCCGGGGGGAGGCTGGGGGGGGGGGAGGCCGGGGGAGGGAGGGTGGAGGCTGGGGAGGTGGAGGCTGGGGGGGGGGGTGGAGGCTGGGGGGGGTGGAGGCTGGGGGGGGTGGAGGATGGGGCAGGGGGAGGCTGGGGCAGGAGGAGGTGAAGGTCGGAGCAGGTGGAGGTCAGAGGAGGTGGGGGTGAAGGATGGGGCAGGTGGAGGCTGGAGCATGTGGAGGGTGGAGCAGGTGGAGGTGAAGGTCGGAGCAGGTAAAGGCTGGAGCAGGTGAAGGCTGGGGCAGGAGGAGGCTGGGGCAGGAGGAGGCTGGGGCAGGAGGAGGTGAAGGCTGGAGCAGGTGGAGGCTGGAGTAGGTGGAGGTGAAGGAGCAGGTTGAGGTGAAGGCTGGAGCAGGTAGAGGCTGGGGCAGATGGAGGTGAAGGCTGGAAATCGGAGAAGAGCCGTTGCAACAACCCTCCAGTTCACCCCAACCTTAATTTTTTTGGCATTCTTCTTAACTCTTCCAGCTCCCAGAGCCACGCCACCGCGATTCCCCCAGCGGTAGAGGCAGCACCAGGCTGAGATCAAAACCACAGGAGTGGGTTTGTGAAGCGGGTCCGGCACGGCACGGCCTCACTGCCCAAGCAGAACGTGTGGGTTTATAAATCGGGGCTTTTCCTTTGGTGCAGATTGGGGCGATTTGTGCATCTCTAACAGGATTTGTGGAGCCACGGCAGGGTTAATAAAAACGAGGCTGAGATTTATAAACTGAGAGCAGGGTTTGCAAATCCATCAGTGGGGGTGGAAATCCTACAGGCCAACTCCTACAGCTGCTGAAGGTTTTTAGTCTCCATCTGATTTTTAAGAGTGATTTCTTGAAGCCAGTCTGCAAGAGCTGCCATGTGTAGGTGAGGTTGTTGAAATGTGAACCAAGAAATAGGACATTTCTTGGGGTTTAAGAGCAAGCCTAGAAAGGATGGAAACTGGAAGAGTTTAAATGCATTTTTTTTGTGCATCTTAAATCTAGTTTTCCAACCTGTTTTTCCTATCTTAGCCTGGATCACTGCAGCACTAGCCTGAACGCTTGCTTCCTGCAGACCACCAGTTACTGCTGAGGAGGTTGCAGGGAGCCAAGGTTGGATTTCTGTTGCCAACAGCTAGCACTAGAGTGATTTTGTAGGCACTGGTACAGAGCCTGTCCTTCCACAGGGTTATGCAAAGGCATGATGTTCAGATTTAATCCCCAAGGATGGGATGGGATGGGATGGACAGGATAGGATAGGACAGGACAGGATAGGATGGGATGGGATGGAGCGGTTCATTTGGAAAGGACCTACAAAGACCACCAAGTCCAGGTGCCTTAAGCAGGAATCATCTGGTATCCAGCCAGGGACCTGTAAGCAGGGAAAGAACCCAAATCTTGGCCGTTGCATCCTGCGGGGTGTTACTGTATATTTAGAGGACGTGTAGGAGGGAGCTGTGCGATTCCAGGAGCTGCAGAGCATCCACGCCGCGAGCTTGGGCAGTGCGTGTGCGATGAGCTGCTGGGGTGGCAATAAGCTCTGCTGCTGCGGACCTCGCCGTGGCAAAGGGTGCTGCTTCCTCCAGGCAGCAGGTCCTGAGCCTCCCCTCCCTGCTGGCCTCCGGGGAGGAGGCTTTGGTGGGAGCCTGGGAGGGAAAGGAGCTCACTGCCCTCTTCCAGCCCAGCCCAGCTCTCCATCGATGGTTTGGGGAGGAAATGCTGGGAGTCCCAGCCCGCTGGCAGCCTCCCTTGTCCCCATCACAGCGTTGTGGGATGTTGTGGGATGTTGGCAGCGTTGTTGGCAGGGAGCTCAAAACCCACCTGGTTCCTGCCCCCAGCCCCATGCAGCCTGGCCTTGGCCCCCCCCCCCCAGGGAAGGGGCACCTCCAGCTCCTCTGGGCAGCCTGCGGCGGGGCCTCACCACCCTCCTGGGGAAAGATTTCTTCCTGATACCTGACCCAAACCTGCCTCTGGGGGTACCTGGCTGGGGATGCTGGCAGTGGCAGCAGGTCGTGGCCAAGGGCTGCTGTGGGGCTGACAGGGTCTGAGTGCTGCCCTCGCCCTGTATGAGCAGCACCCGATGCTTCGTGCCAGCACCACCCATCCCAGCAGGTCACTGGCACGGCACCTCCATCGAGAAAAGAGCTCTTCGTGGGGCAATCTGGTTCATCAGCATGAAAATGTGCTCAGTATTAGTCCTGGAAACACCACGTGGTGGTTCTGGTTATGCAAAATCGATTAAGAAAGAGTTCTTTTTTTTTATAGTTTTCCTTTAATTTAAAAAAATTCTTTTCATCACAGCCTTAAAATCAATCAAAGTAAACAGAGCTGCAGCAGACTGGAACAAAGTCCCAGAGTCTGTACATATGGAAGGTTTAATTGACATAAAAATCAGTGCAGATTGGTTCCAAAAGCAACAACCCATTCCACTCCCCCCCTCCCAAATCCCCTTTGTAAGAAGAGGAAAGGAGAAACCGAAATACAAGTCAGAGAGGAAAAGAATTGATAGATCAAGCAACAACAAAATCAGGTCTGTAAATATTCTATTGAGCAGTTGCAGCAAAAAAAATAGCACCTTCAAAGCCCCTTTGTACAATAGACGTGGAAAGCAAGGCTTTCCAAGGAGTTTGACGAGTTAGAGGCAGGACATGGCGTTTTGCTTATGGGCAGGAATCAGCTCCGCCAACTTCAGCTGCTTGGGCTTGTGTGCAGCTAATGGGAGGAAATCAATACCCCTGGAAGGTGATTTATCCATCCCAAGATGAGCGTCTGCGATAGTTTAGATTTACTGGTGATACCGTTTCTGGGTAAGGATGTGAACTGACTGATGGCAGGGAAAACGAATCCCGTCCCTTTTGGTGGCATTTCTGTTCCCAAACCACCAACACGCTCTCAGAGGTGGTGGGGGACCCAAGCCCTTAAATTCCCCCCCTTTTTTTTTTTTTCCTGGAAACTTGTTTTCCTCTGGGCTGTGCCTAGTTGGGGGATGAAGCCACACGGTTTGTTAGGCATGAGGATTCGTTATTCCGGGGTTTTCCTTCGCTCCCTTGGTTTGCAGACGATTTGACCCCTTTGGGTGGTGGAAGAAGAGCGGTGGAAGAGGAGCGCGCCCCGGTACCACACAACAAAGCCAACTTTGGGCAGGTCTGACCGGGTGGGTGTTGAAACGTGCTCCCGATAACTACGTTCCCCTGTGCTCAGCCGCTGCCGGAGCTGGGTGATGGATGGAAGCTAAGCGCAGAGGAACTTTGGGTGTCCGAGCAAAGCAGGAGACAGAAAAAGGGGGTGGCCGCAGCCTCGTGCCGCAGCCAGGAGAGCTCCTTGGCGAGGGCTGCCCTCATCGTGGCGGTCTTCAGACGTCTCCTGCAACCCATGGCAGTGGCATCCCTGCAAACTGCGTGGCTGCTGTGAGGAGAAGCCGCTTGCAGGATGTCCGTGCAACCCAGAGCCTTTGGTGGGTGCCAAGCACCCGGACCCGCTGGCGGCTCCTCGCGGGCTGGAGCTCGTGATGTCCAGAAGAGGAAGGGGCTGGCCACCACCACCTCCCTGCTCTGCCCACGCCGCTGTCCTTTAAGGCCAAACCAACCTTCCAGCAAATAACTAAAACCCGTGAGTCCCTGAGATCATTTGCCAGAAGGCCGGGAGTTGGCTCTGGGCTGGGCTGGGGCGCAGCGCCCCGGTCCTCCAGCAGCACCGGGACCAAAAGCAGGGCCTGCCGGGGGGGACACCGGGCTCAGGCCGATGGCCGGGTGCCCACCCAGCTCTGTCGAGGCCATGGAGGAGCCCGGAGGCCGGGCAAGGGTCAGGGGCAGCCTTCCTCCTGCTGCTTCCTTCCGCCAGCACAGCGCGGCCTCCAAGAGCACGCTTCTCCAGGCCTCGGCCTCCTCGTGTTTTACAGCCCCCTTACCGGTCCCTAAAATCTCCCCTTTTCTTGCCCCCAGCTCTGCAAAGTCCCCGCTCCCTTCTTCCTGGTGCCTTTTGTCGGCTGTGGGCTCTTGGAGCTCGGGTGCAAACAGCTCCCAGCCCTCTGGAAACCATTCAGGGGTTGTTCCGGGGGGAGGACAGGAGGTTGGGGGCTTCTGGCCAGCCCCTTCTGCTCTCAGGACAGGCAGACGAGGGAGAAAATCCCAGAAGTGCATAGCCTTCAAGTTTTCTGGGAGGCTGCAGCCAGGGCAAGGAGACAGAGCCCCCAGGGTGGTCCCCACGGGTGTGCAAGGAGGGTTGGGGGGGGGCTGGTGCCATTTATTGGAGCCCCCCAAGCCCGACCAAACTGGGAAGGGGCCGGGGTCCCCGTTCCTTTAGAGAGCCCGTGCATGAAGCATGGAGAGCTGGGGGAGATGGAGCAGGGGGCAGTTTTTCTCTAAGTTTTCTCTTCCTGCCTTTTTTTTTGGTGTGTTTGGAGGGACAGGAGCACACGTAAGAGGAGAGCTGGGGGGAGTTTCCCTACAAAAGAGCCAAGGAAAGCTGTTTCCTATTGAAAAAGCCAGTAAGTAGGTGCAAGCTTCTTTAACAGGAGCCCGCAGCAGGCTCGGGGCAGGTTCCTCGGCACGCTGCAGCTGTGCAGGAAGAAGGGAAGGCAGATTCGGGGAAGGGGATTTGGCAAAAAGTCTTAAATAACGCTCAAAGTTTTAACACCTGAGAAACAAGCGTGTGGCTGGGAGCCTCGGGGACACCGCGCCGCTGTGTGTGCCACGCAAGCGGGACCCCGAGGTGCGGTCCCGGGGGGGATTTCAACAAAATCGGACCTCGGTGGGCACCTTGCACCCTGGTGGGCACCACAGCCCCTGCCCTGCGTTGCCCTCTGAGTGGGGAGTGAGGCTGGAGGAGCTCTGGAGGCTGGGCTGCAGAAGGGAAGGGAGGCAGAGGTGATGGGGGAGCAGGCGGGCGGTTTTCTTGCTTTCCCCAAGAGTCCCGGGTCCCTCTGAGAGCCCCCACCGGGATGAGGAGGAGGAAGGAGGCCGTGCTGAGAGCGCCGAACCCTCGGATCCACCACTTTGTTGGCAATGCTTTCCCTTGCAAACGCTTGCATAATGCTGGGGATGACAGCTGAAAGGGAAGAAAGTCAGAAATCAAAACGAAAGGCCTTTGGAAATGTCCCTGAAGGAGAAGTCGGGAGTGATTTTCCAGAATAAAGCCAGCCTGGAAATTTCCTTTTTGAAAGGGCGTTTCACAGCTCAACACCTCAATCCCTGACTTGGGCACGCATCGGAGTCAAACCGTGGTCAGCACTTGCACGGCACCAGCTCCTGTTTGCACCTACAGCTGCTCCTGCACCATCTCTTTCAGGTATTTGTCTTTCAGGTATTTTCAGCAGCTCTGGGCTGCTCACCAGCCCTTCAGCAGGCAGGGACCTGGGGCTCTTCCCTGCCTTCTTCGGTGACACCAGGCATGGTGCTGCAAGCGGACATGAGGCCGAGCCTGGAGGACGGGCTCCAAATGCTGAGGTTCCCCCAGCTTGGGCACACGAAGGGATCTTGCTCTTGGCATTCTTGAGCTGCTGCCTTAAAAATATTCCATTTGCCTCCAACACCATTTGTTCCCCTTGCAAGTTTTCCCTGCCTGTGCAGCATCCCGGGGGACACGTCCCCCTTTGGTGAGCACCAAAGCAAAATGCCAAAACTCTCGGCTCCCCGGTGGGCTCTGCCGTTCGTCCTGCTGGCTGGGGACCAGGCTCAGAGAAACTCTTCATTCATGATTTCATTCACCTGGGGACATCTGGGCTCCCTGAAAAAAAATCACTGCCCAATGCTCAGAACAACTCCAAGGGGCTTTTTGGAAGGGGCAGTGATGCTGCGGGGAGCTGGGGACAACAGGGAGCTTCTTGGGGTGCGACCCCAGTGTCCCGTGCTTCAGGTGGGCTCCAAACCATCCTGACTCCAGAACACCCTCTGGAAGCCTTTGCAGAAGTTTATAGCAGCATGAAGGCTCTTTGTTATTAGTATTATTGATAAAAAGCAAAATTTCTACCCCTTCTGGGTCTGCTCGCTGGGGGCTGCGCTCAAGGTGCAGCAGCATGGAGTGGCTGGCATGTTTTCCATGCACGTGCCATTCTTGCTCGTAATTGGCTTTTTGTCTCTAATCCCACAAGTCGGGTTGACAGGGGAGAACTTTGAAAATTTTAAAATAATTGAAAAAAAAAAAAAAAAAGAATAAAAAGGGCGCAGAATTACAGCCCATTTGGGAGAAGGGGTGGGGGATCTTTCTACCCTTTCTCTTTGTAGTGGGAGGCGCTTGGTAAAACAAAATGTTTTATTTTGACTTGGAGCAATTATTAAGGGAAAACTATTTTTTTTTTTATAATACAAAAATATTCCCAAGTGAAAAATAGAGGTTTTATACTCTGAAAAGTCTTTTTTCTTTTTTTTTTTTTTTCTTTTCCTTCATAAGATGCTCCCTTTCCCTGGGCCCTGCCAGAAATGATGCTTCCCAACAGGAGCAAATTCTGAAAGAAAGTTCAGCTTTGGCAACAACGAACCTTCCCTAAATCAGCCCCATCATCTCCTCCAAACCTCATTTTAGTTACAAGGAAAAAGGCTTGCACGGGCTGGGCCAAAAAGCTGCTGTCATCCCATCGCTCTGCCCCCATGCAATGCCTCCTGTGGGGAGCAGGGTGCAGGGGACAGCCAGGAGGATCCAGCCCCAAAACTTTGTCAAGGCAGAACCGAAACACACGTGTTGACTTCACAAAACAGGGACGTGTTTTGGGTGACCTCAGTGCCTCTGGAACTGCTCAGGCCCTGTTAATCGGCCGATTTCTGTATTAACGTGGCGCTGAAAAAAGACCAGGGGTGTTCCCATCCTCGCTCGTGGCACCTGCGCATCCCTGCGCAATTCACACCGCCGGGCTTTTGGAATAGCTTTCCTACTTTGAAAACAAGGCTAGCGTTAATGCTGAGTGTCACACCTGGAAATTATTTGCATATTTTTCTTGTTCTCTTGATCAAAGAGCTGAATGGGAAGGGTTTTATCGGAGTGGCTCACGTGTGTTCCCTTTTAGTCTCTTCTAGGGATTATGCTTTTTCCTCTGACGCAACCAGACAGATCCTTCGAGTGATACCAAAGGTGAGGAAAGATGCTAGAACAGAAGTGCTGAATGGGTGAGATGTGTTCCCCCGGCCTGCAGCAGCGTGGGCTCAGCAGCAGAGCATGACCATGCCAGTGTTGCCATCCCAAAACCATCCTTCGGTGGCGGGCCAAGAGCTGTGCCAGAGCCGGGAGCGAGCAAGAGCTTGGCGCGAGGCTGGGTTTGAAGCCTGTCCGTAATGAGACCTTCAGGAACCCGGTGCCAGGAGTAACGATTCTGATGGGAAGGTGGGAGGAGGAGCAATGGAAACCAAGCAGAAATGCTTTCCTCGCAGCGCTGGCGTCTGCTTCAGCAGCACGGCCCTGGGGAGCGGAGCACAAGTGACGGGAGCCGGCCTCCTGTCCCAGGGAGCCCGGGGTTAAAAGAAAATAGACAACACCGACTGCAGCCAGGAAATAACTCTCTTGGTTTTAATATTTTCAGGGGTTATTCGCAATGTAGGCAAGGGGATTGGATTTCTTTTAAAAAAAAAAAAAAATAAAATAACGATTGGATGTTATCACATTGGTGTACTTTGAGCCCTGCGAGACATCCTGACATCCACCTCGTGCCCTTCTGCGTAACGGCATGCGAGCTGAGCCCCGTGGAGCAAAGCTCTCGCCTCGGTGGGCCTGATCCTGACCCCAGGGAGCAGCAGGGATGACCCGCTGCCACCCCACCGAGCAAGATTCAAACCCACCAAAACTCCCTTTGGCTCTCGGTTTCCGGCTGCCGCTTGCACGCAACCCTGATTTTTCCATTTCCCCTCAGCTCAAAGAAAAGAGGAAAAATAAAAATAAAAATAAAAAAAAAAGAAGAAATGAAAATGAAAAAGCCAGCAAACAACCCCGCCAAACAACCCGCACGGGCTGTCGGGTAGATTCAAGGCTTTCATCCTCTATTTGCACGGAAAGGAAGACGTGGAGCCGCTCACTCCCATCGCGCGGGGCTGGGGGGGGGTCTGTAAAGCATCGCCGGAGCCAGGGCTGGTTTGGGCACGGATTGCATACCTGCTGCCCTCCCTTTGGAGGGCTGAAAAATGTACCACGAGACGAGCAGCCGCCGACCCCGGAGTTCACAGCGGGACCGTGCCCGGACGGGAGCCTCGCGGCTTCAGTCCAGCCCGCGCCGCCGCCGCCGGCTCGCGGGAAACCTGAGGTCAGCCGGAGCTTCCGAGCATCTCCGAGACAGTTCCTGGGTGATGGGGGACTTGCAAGCATTGGCTGGGACGGACACCTTTTGTTTGTCATTTATTTCCGAGAGGACAGTGAGGGAGCAAGACAAGACTCCTGGTCAAGGAGCTGCGGTGCAGGATACAGCTCGGATTGGAGAGCAGCAAAGCCAGGGCTCGTACAGCGCAAGAGCATCCGTCCCCATCGTTACGCACGTGCTGCTCCAGGCATGCAGGGGCATTTTGTAGGAGCTGGTGCTTTCTGCCGTCCTCCAAGCATGACAGAAGCTGGGGGCCTGCGGTGCAAAGGGTGCTTTTTAAAATAGGAGGTATAAACTGCAACTGAATTTATTGGAGCACGGGGTCGTTTCACCGGGGGGGGGGGTGGGGTGGGTGGAGGGGTGATGGAGGAGAGGAAAGGTTCGAGCTTTGAGAAGCAAACTCAGGTGAGAACAGGCACCTTTTCACTCTTTCAAACACTGAAAATAATAATAATTAAAAAAAAAAAAGAAAAAGAAAAAAGACCAAACGGCCGCCCTCCCGTGTCCCTCCCTCCCCATCCCAAGGCTTGCCTTCACATCATGCTCTTCCTGTAGTGGGCCTGTGAGCTCTGTTTGGGCTTTGAGTCCGACTGCTGCAGTTCGAACTGTTTGTACAGGTCCCTCAGCTCCCGGATCTCCTGCAGCACCCTCTTGGCCTGGCTCCAGGTGGAGGAAGCCTCCCCCAGCAGCCTCTCGGATTCCTGCAGGATCCTCTCAGAGTCCGACTTGGAAGACGAGGAGGAGGAAGAGGTGGTGGTGCTGGTGCTGGTGTTGGAGTCCTTGGCCTTCCTCTTGCCCTCCCCGTAGCCCTTCACCTCCGTCAGCAGTTCCTGAGTTTTTTCCAGTTTCAGTGCAACCAGTTCTTGTATCCGGGACAGCTGCTCCGGCTCCGCGGAGGCAAACTGCGCCTCCAGCCCCCTCCTCAGCACCGCCCGGTGCGCGGAGGAGTCCCGCCGGGACAGGATTTCTTCCATGGAGGCACATTTATTCTTTTCCGAGTGCGAGAGCTTTTTGGGGACCTGCGGGGTGTACATGGTCCCTTTGTCAAAGGAGTCATTGCGCGGCGCGGACCTGTCCCACGAGGTCACCTCCCGCCTCGGGAGGCTCCCAGTCCGGCCCTTCTCCGGCGCTTTGACGTTCTCCGAATCCGAGCGGCGCCGGCCGGCGGCGAGATGTGCCACCGACTTGTCCAGGTCCACCCGAAAACTCTCTTCGCAGGTGCCGTGGTCCTCCGGGGAGGCGTCCTCCTCCTGGATCAGGTCGAGGGTCAGCATGCCGTCAGAGGTTGAGGTAGATGCCTGGAGGGGCAGAGAGGTGTGGGTTAGGCTCGTGTTATCTGGAGAGGCACCGAAACCTCAGGCGTGCGTCCCCTGGGTGTGCCATGATGGAGCAGGGACAACAGCGAGCGTGGGCGAGCGGCAGAGCCCCTGCGTGTGCCGGGTCCCTGCTCCTAGACAGGGCACGGGGTGGACAAACAGTGGGATGTGCCAACGTGGGGACACGGCCCCTAGCCCCAGGGACGCCCCCCAGCAGGACCCCAAAGGAGCATTTCGGTTCCAGCCCTGGTGACACGGGTGTTGGTGACTCCGCCAGACCTACACAACGCGATGGAGAGCGCTGCAGGACCGGAGGGCTGCTCCTGGCACCCAAGGGGAGCCCCGAGGCTCGTGGCAAGTCGCAGCTCGGGCCAGAGCTCCAGCACCCGCTTATAAATGAAATAACCACAGGGAATTTTACCTAGCCGGCCTGGGGGTTGCCGTACGTACCACAGCCATCAAATGTCCCCGTGTCGGGGGGCGTCGGGAGTGCTGGATTTTTGCTCTGTCGCGCGTCGGGTGGGCGAGGTAGCTGTCCTCTTCGACAGTGACCTAGAGGGGTGGCAAAGCCCAGTGAGTACCTGGGTTTTCGGGAAACCCAACGCTTCCGACGAGGGGTCAGGTTTGTTGGGGTCCCCACATCCACCCCCTCTGTGCCTGGAGTCATTCCTGGCAATTCCCAGCTGCAGTGATCGATCGCCTCTCCTCACAGCCAGCCATCCCACTGCCTTGCCATCCCGATCCCTGCTCCGAAGCTTTTCCTGTGCTATGCCCTAAGTTCCCCTTCTCTACAGGGGTTTGTGTCACCATCAGCGCAGCCCTGAGTGTGGATGGGAGAGTATGGGGGCTAAAATCATTGGCACGGAGCATTAAAATGCAAGACGGGGCTGAAACGCGGCGAGGGGCACGGCCCCGGCACCGGAGGGCTCGGCAGGATGGAGAGGGGCCGAGGTGGGGTGGCAGATGGTGCCCGTGGGCTGCTCTCAGCAGGGGACCGTGTTGGTTTTCAGCTAATTCCTTAATTCAGTGCCACTGCTTAAAGCTCCTTTGCAAACCCAAATGCACAGCAAAGACAGGAAGGAAGCTCTGGGAAGCCCTGAAAAGCTCTGGAAAGCTCTGGGAAGCCCTAGGAAGCCCTCCCCTCCACAATCCCAATCCCTGTGCAAGGCATGAGGGTTCGCACGGGAATTCTGAGGCTAGGTGGGGTCAAACCACCGGCAGCTCCAGCAGAGCCCACCCTACAGGCAGCCAAAAAGCATCGCCCGAAATATTAAAGCTGAGGCGTCGGCGTCCCGCTCACCTCATCCAAGATGCGGTTCTTAGCACGAGTGATGGCGGAGTTGAGGGCGTTAATCCAGGACTCCTTCTCTTCCGGACTCACAGCCAGGAAGATGAGATTTGGAGCCTAGAAAAGAAGGGACTCGGGTCAGAGCCTAAAGCCCTCCAGGGATGCTCACTTCTGGCCTCTGCAGCGTTTTGTTCAATTGTCCCATTGCTCATGTCGCTTGGGGACGGCGCGGCCGCTTCCCATTTTCCCCCTTCTCCTCCCCGTCTGCCTTGCAGGGTGTTACCCAACTCCTCCCAAAGCCAGGGACGGCTCAGGACAGAGGCTGCCTCCGTCTGCAGAGGAGCTGAGACCTCTGGGGTCCTGCTCCCAGGCAGCCGTGCCCTCATCCTGGCACTTTTTAGCTTTTTAGGCAGCACTCATGGGACAAATCCCCCTGCGGCTCTGATGCTCCCCTTGGCCACCTTCTCTGTGCGACCCCACAGCAGAGCCCCCGCTCCTCCCCGCAGCTCTCCCAGTGCCACCAGCCCCGCGGTGCAGATCTGTGGGTTTTTAACCTCATTTTGTTCTCCTGCAGAGCTCAGGCTGCTTGGCATCACCCCCAAAACTGCATCGAGCCCCCCAGAGCTCACGGCTTTCCGGGGCTGACCGCGTGCTTGCGTACCGTGTTTCCAGGCTGCCTGGAGTGGGCGAGGGTAAATTTGCTGTGGTTCTTTTTGCTTCTGCTTTTGGACTTCCTGAGCTCTTCACATTTCTCATAATCGCTCAGGTCAAACATTTCCTGCACGTTTTTTTCATCTTTTACCTGCAAAACAAAACAGAAACGGCCGCCGGGTGGGTGTCAGCTGGAGCAGGTGCCGACGGACGGGGGGTGCGCGACCTGGGGTGAGCA
This sequence comes from Aythya fuligula, assembly GCF_009819795.1. NCBI lineage: Eukaryota > Metazoa > Chordata > Aves > Anseriformes > Anatidae > Aythya > Aythya fuligula. The sequence goes on from NC_045586.1 coordinate 2,178,051, forward strand.
TCGCCCACCCAGGGCACGAGTGCAGCACTGCTAGCTGATGCTACGCTCAGTTTTGGGGGAGAAACAGAGCTTTTCAGCATGGTATCATTAACTCGAGTCGGGAGACGTATTTAGAAGGATGACTTGAAAATCAGTCTCCTGGGTTAGCTCCTGCTTTGCTCCAGGATTCCTCCGGGAACCCCAAGCACGTCGCGGTCACTGCGCCACCCCAAAAGTCCCTGCGGGGTGGGCAGGCTCTGCCCGGTGCTTGCGGACCCCCCAACCGAGCAGGATCGGTGCCAGCAGCGTGGAGAGGACCCTGCCTGCGGGAGGAGGTGGCTACGAGGGGCGATCACGTTGGTGCTCGCTGCTTTTCCCGAGACAGCACCACACCAGCCGGAGGGATGAAGCTTAGCGCTTCCTATTTTTAACCCGGTGGCATTAGCGCAGCCTGACAGCTGATTCGGGGGGTGGGTGAAGCACACCCAGCCCCGGCCCACGGCCACCGGGAGCGTGCTGCTCCCCGACGAGGGGCTCAGGGCTCATCGAGGCACCGCCGGGGGCTCGGCCTGGGGTCCCGTGGGACATCCGAGGGGGAAGCGAGCGCCGGGGCCGAGGCTTGAGGCCACAAGCATTTCTCAGTTCTCGTTGCGAAGCCACCAGCCGGCCACCTCGCAGCTGCTGCAAGATGTCTCTGCTTCCACATCCATTCCCCTAGCAGCCGTGGGGTGCAGCCTTCCCTTCCGCTGCTGTCCTTAGCAAAAGTTGGACCCCCAAGCTTGGCCCCAGGCTCTAGGGCGCAGCCCCAAAAGTGCCTGATTTCTGCCCAAAGCATCCTCCGCTGCCTACAGGCTGACGTGACCAGATAGGGAAATCTCTGGCACGTCGTGCCCGCTCGTATTCCCTCCCCGTGCGTTTCTAATCCTGAATCCACCTCTTTCCAAGAATCTTGGCTGAACTCAGCCCGAGCCGTCTGCAGCAGGAGGAGCCGATCCCCCCGAGCCCCGGCTGCGGCAGAAGTCCTTGCTCCAGATGTTTGCTCATGTAGGTCACTGGGACTTCCCCAGCCCTCCCCTCGCGTCTCAGACACCCAGAGCCTGCGTGGTGGAGGCAGGCGAGCCAGACACCTTCCCTCCAGGAGCCCAAACCCTTGCCTCTAGCCTGCCTCACCCCTAGGACCACCTACAGGGGTCTGCAGAGCATTCAGGCTTGTAGGTGGTGGGGGCAAACACCCTTCAGGTGCCACCAGACCGGGGCTGACGTGTGCCGGGGCTGCGGCACCGCGCTCGTCCCCAGTGCCCTGCGTGTGCACAGACCTGTGACAAACCCTAAAGGGCTGAGCCCCATCCGTGGGCACTAAAGGGATGGCTTTGGGGTCCAGAACTTTAGTTTTGGGCCAGGTGGGCACGTTCAGCCCCCTGCGGGGGTTTTTGGCTCTGTGCAAGTGAAAAAAATCCTTTGGGTCCATGCTGGCTCTGCGCTGACCGAGCCAAGGCGCTTCTCTGCGTGCTGTGCGTGATGTTCCCCTGCTGCTGCTGCTGCAAATATCGCAGCAATCCCACGGCAAACTGGGCAGCATCTGAGCTGCGAGGGGGCTCTCCTCGTTTTCACCAGCAGGGCTTTGGGCTTGGTGCAGCCGTGCAGCACGTGGGGCTCTGGGGGACGTTTTGGAGGAAGGAGGCGTGGGCTGGAAGGAGCCGCCGGTGCCCGTCCCCGGCAGCAGGGATGTGGGGCGATTTCTCCTTCACCCTGTGGGGTTTTGCAGGGGTTGGAGGAGGTGGCAGAGCAGCGCTGGGCTCTGCTCTTGTCAGGGTGACCCAGCGCCGTGTGGCTCCATCCCAGTTGGTCCCGCAGCCGGAGGATCGCTGTGGCTGTCCCCAGGGCTCCTTCGTTTTCCTCTCCTCTGCTGAGTGCGGGTCGAGCGCAGGTGTTTGAAGGAGGGGTGATTTCCAGTCTCGGATGCCGAATTCGAAACTCTTAGAGGAAAGGTTTGAGCTCTGGGAAGGGCTGAGCATCTCCTGCCCACAGCTCCCATCCCTGTTTGTGCCTGGCTCTCCGGGCTGCAGGGGTGGTGGCTCCCCAGGGCCCACCAGCCCTCCTGCGGGGTGTCAGGCCCTATCCTGCCCACCACCCAGCTTTGCACCCCGCAGGAAAACCTTTGGGGCTCCTGCAGCTTCCACGGGGCTGCCTTGAGGTCTCTCCCACCAGAGTTTTGAGGCTGAGAGCAACCAGGGAGCGCTTGGCTCGGGATGCTGGGTGGGTCTGGGTGGGTTTGGGTCTTTTCTCCCCCATGGGTGCGATGTGGGGCAAGCAGACGGGTCTCAAACCTCCCCGACGGGCAGCTCCTGCCCTCTGCTCTGCAGCAAGAGGTTCCCCTCGTGATCCTTTGGTGGGATTCACCCGAACAGCTCCCCGCTGCGCCGCGGCAGGCTCGGCGCAAATACAGAAGGCTGCAGAAAATCACGAGGCACCGAGCAGAACGTATCCACCAGATATTCATGAGGGGCTCGGGGCATAGCAAGAAACCTGCCAAGCCCGGCAGCCCAACGCTGGCAGCCCGGGGGCTGGCACCGGCCAGCCTGCACTCCCCGAGCGGAGACGAAAGTTTCACTTCAGCTCTGCCACCCAGCAGAGGGACCGAAATTTCTGCACAGTTCAGCTGAAATCAGGCTATCGCTCGGCTGCCACCTGCTCCATCCCTTGCTCCCCCATCTTCAGCCTGCGAGAAATTCAGCTCTCGGAGCACCCTGCACCCATGGTCCCGTTCCCTGTGCTGTGCCACCCCGACCCACAGCCACCCCGGCACGGGACTGGGAGCGCTGGTGCCGCCTGTGCCATCGTGTGGGACGGGGCCACCGAGACCTTGTGCCAAAAGTGTCCGAAGTGCAAAGTGTGGAACCGAGCTTGGCCGAGCAGGAGGAGGAGGAAGGTGGGGAGGGAGGAAGGAAGCTTTCAAGGTGCAAGAGGCGAGGAGGGAAGGGGCAGCAGGTCCCAGCTGGCCAAAATCCCAAGCCTCCCTGTGGGCACGAGCGGCACCGGCACGGGAGCAGCACTGGGGCAGCACCGGCGCTTCGCAGCCGTGGTGTGCACAGGGAACATGCACAGGAACCCCAGGCACTGCTCTGCACACACACGCACGCCCTTGCACACCCACGTGTGTGCACAAATCCCTGCCAGGCGCCGGGCGTTTGGTGGTGCCGTAGCGAGCGGGGAGCGAGAGCAGCTGACTTTTCAAGTGCTCTCGTGCTAATTGAGTCGCCGCCGTTGGTAGCAAACAAGAAAAAGCTGAAGGAAGCCCCGAGAAGCATTTCCTCATTAACATCTCATCATCGCGGGGCCGTTTCATGCTGTCTGGACAGCCCTGGGCTTCCTGGCAGGAAGTGGCAGGAGCCCAGCTGTGTCTGTGGCGGTCTGGCTGCAATTCCCAAGCGCGGAGCAGTAACAAAGCCGCGCTACAAACAGGAGAACAATTACCAGAAATTTGGGGGGCTGGGGGGGGAGGCGAAGGGAGCCGGTGTGGAGGGGGAAGAACGCAGAAATAGTTTGAAGGAGGTTTTGCTTCGCAGAGAGCCGCTCGCTTCAGCACATCTTGCCGCGCATGTTGCTGCCCTGAATGGTGTTTTTTTGTTTGTTTTTTTTTTTTTGGCTGATGACCAAATGCTAAATAATGAAGGGATTTTTTGCCTAAGTTCACCGAGTTCGGCTGGCGGAGCCGAGCGCAGGCTCCCGGCCATGACCGCGGGCTGCAAGCCCCAGCTCCCATTTCGGTGCGTGCTTGGAAGGGCGAAAGGCCGGGGCTGGGAGGGCAGGTTCACAGCCTCCAGCTGATGCCCGAATGCGAGAGCACAGCTCAGAGCCCTGCCCGCCTTTTCCAGGTGTATCAGCTGGTTAATAAAGCTCGGTTCCTCTCCTTCCAGACCTGGTTTCCACCAGAGACAAAGCCCAGGCTTTTATCAGCCGTTCCCAGCACCTCCTAACCAAAATTAATAAACCACAGCCAGCCGCCAAGCACGGGTCCCAGGCAGGCCCCTGGAAAGGCACAGGGATTCCCAGCAGGTTCCCATGAACAGAGCTGAGGGCAGCATTTGACCCCCTTCTGCCTGTACCACGAGCAACGCGCCCGCTGGTCCACAGCAGCTGCTGAGCTTAAGAGGAGCTGACAAGAAACACCGAGGTTAATGCGGGAGTTAGCTCCTGCGCTCCAGCCACCAGATCCACCTTGCTCCGGTGGCTTTGATGGAGCAAAAATAATTTAGAGCAGAGGGCTTTGATCTTTTGCTGAAGCAGGCAATGGAGCTTCCTCGCTGAGTTTCCAGCTGCCTAGGGGCCGTTCCCACCAGAGCTTTCTGCCCGTGTCTCCTCGGGGTTCCCAATGGGTGATTTCCCCCTTGGCTGTGGCCGAAGCCCCCCCAGCAGCGATTCCCAAGCACAGAGGCTGCCTCCGGAGCGGAGCCTCCCGCACCGCTCACCAGCACAACCCAGCAGTGGCTCCATTTTCTCCACTGGGCATAATCTGGCGTGTGAAAACCCCAAAGAGGCTCCATCCTGTTCCACTTAAGTCCCAATTTGTTAAACCACTGGCAGGAGCCTCGGGCACCTGCTGCCAGGGAAGGGGGCGCGGAGGGAGCCTGAGCACCGAGGGACGCGTGGCTCCGCGGACAGGGCAGTGCAGGCACCACGGCGGGTCCCAGAGCGGGTTGGTGTGCAGAGGCCTGGCTCTGCCGAGGGTTTTGGGGTTAAAAGTCCCAGCTGCATGGAGCAGGAAGTCTTGGAAATGAAGAGCAGTGGGCAGCCACCGCAGGCGTGTCCATGCGCACACCAGACATATCCATGCACAAACCTGACGTATCCACGCACACGCACAGTATCTGTGCACACACACACACCTGACACATCCATGCACGCACACACCGGACACCTCCCCGTACACACACACACATCCATGTGCAAACCTGAGACGTCCACGCACACACACCCCAAACCAGCACCACATGCCAGCAGCCGGAGCCACCTCAGACCCTGAGATCCCCGGAGCAGGGACACGGGTGGGTTTTTCATTCCCACAGGCACACACTTGGGTGCACGTGCACGCAGCCAGATGTTACCTCTGCAACCACATCGCTACACCACCGCGGATTCTTCCATATAAAGACATAGGCAGTCACTGCTGCGCGTTATTTATGGCCTTTCACACACATACCCGCATGCACACAGCTACAGCACTGCTTCAGCTGCACACACACGCTAGGTTTTTTTCCCCGTGAAGAAATTAATGCACTCGCCCTGAAGCAACCTCAGGTGCACCCCGTGGCCACTCAGGCACCCCGTGCCCGCCGCAACGTGGAGCTCAGGGCCGTTAATGAGACGCGGATGGGAGGGACGGACGGACAGACAGACAGCTTCTTCCTGCACATGTTCCCTGGTGGTGATTCCCGTATGAGTGCAGCCTCGCTTGCCCAGGCTTCCCTGCTGCTCAGCCAAGCAGAGCCTTTTGCTCATGCTTTATTCTCTGCCGTTCAAAGACTCGGGGCACTGGCGAGCGACAACGCCACCCACCCCGGCACAGCCCGTGGCAGCGCAGCTGGGCCTTCGGGGTGGCCGGGGCTCTGGAAAATGCTCTCATCTTCCCAGGCACGACCCTGTGTGCTCCCCATCCCGGGGAGGGCCCTTTGGACTCGCTGGTGGGGACTCCTCTCCCCTTTAAGCACAAGCTCCATGTGGCCAGCCCATAACCAGGCTTCCTTCTGCCCAAACATCTGCCTCCACGCCACCTCGGAGCAGGGCCCTGGCACAGCAAAACGTTCCCCCAGGCCGGTGCAGCAGCATGCTGTGGGTGAATCCTTCCCCCTCCTGCTCATCGCCGTGTCCAGCAGGTCCCAAGCTCGGACCCCTGGCCCCAGAGGTTACGAGAACTGCCTGGGGAGAGCCACGCGAGGTGACTGGGCCTGCTGCTGAAAACACGTCCTATCCAGCCCGTGTTACTTCTGGAGATGTGCAGGACTGAAGGATTCCTGGCCACAACTCCTGCCTCCCGAACCTGTCTCTCCGCCCGACTTTTCCCAAACCTACACACTCGGTTTGGGTGCCTCCAGTCGCTGCTCCTTCCCTTGTTTGGGCCCTTTGCCCTGCAGCGTTTATCCCCACCTGCGCTTTGCCGTGCCCCGTGACTCAATTTGCCTCTAAATCAAATTATGCATCATGCTCAGGACCCCGTTATCTCTCCAGATCCTAAATTGGTCCTAAATTGATCAGGCTGGGCCAGGCGGCGTGCCTCGGAGCAGCCCCCAGCCCTGAACAACAGCCAGACACCAGAGGCAGGGACCCACCAGGCCCTGACCCAAATGGGGTGTTTTCACCCCAATTTCCCCACCCTCTCGTCCCTCACAGTGAGTTTTTAAGGAGGGCTCAGAGGGAGGAGAGCTCTTGCCTGGGGGGTCCCTTCCTGATAAATTGATCGAGACAAAACTAAGGGGGGGCAGCTGTGCGAGGACAGCCAGGGCCCAGCTGCGAGTCACATCCCATTAAATCTCACGTAAACCCCACAGCAAGCCCCAGGCCCCAGCCTGGAGCAGGGGCACGCTTCCAGCTGCTGGTGAACCCCTTGAATTTCCCCATTCTTGGGGACAGCAAGCATGAGGACATGGAGAGGTCTTGTAAGGGGGGGTCCGGTCCCAGCCCCTGGGGGCTGTGGGGGGCTTGGGGCTCGCGGCGCTTTTCATGTGCAAAGGGAAGAAGGGGGGGAAGGGAGAGGAAAACGAAACCGAGCCTACCTCCTTCTCCGAGATGTAAAGCTGATCTCCCTTCAAAACCACATAACGGTTCTTCCAGATTTCCCTAAAAATGCCTTTCCCGCAAAATTTCCGCACCCAGCCGACCTTCTCGGGCTGCGCAGACTGCTGGTTTCCATCCTGGTGGCCCTAACACAAAGGGAGTGGGAAGGAAACAGGGAGGAAAAACGGTGTTAATTCGTGCTTTCCCGATCCCCTTCTCCCCCTCCCTCCTCGCCCAACTTTGCTCCCCGGTCCCTGGCCCCCCACCGCCTCTTGGCCCCGTCCCCTCCGTGTGGATTTTCCGGGGCAGCGACAGCGCCGGGGGGCGACGCGAGCCCCACGGGCAGGGTTTCACCCCTGCATTATATAAGAAAGGCGCCTGGGTTGCATTTGCCTCCCCCAACGTGCATCTGCTGCCGGAAAGAGGAACGAGGAGATTTGCAACTAATTATTTTTATTTTTATTTTTATTTTTACTGCAGTGGAAATCGCGTTTTTTGAGCCTTTTATCAACATTTAGTCCCAGAGGCGAAATCCATGCTCGGGTTTCTGCTCGAGATTTCTGCCCAGGGGCAGATAAGATCTGTGGGCACGGCAGGCACACGCAGGCGGCACCGAGCAAAGCGACAGATAGATGGTGTCTGGATTTTATCGTTTCCTTGCGAGCAGAAATGAAAACTGCCTGCCCACATCGCTCTGCCCTGAGCGGCGAATTGCATCTCCGGGCAAATCCGAGAGGAAGGAGAGGCGCTGGGCAGCAGAGGAGAGGGAGACGGCGCTGGGTTTGGTTTTGTTTTGATCCGGTTGGGCTTGCTTTTTTTTTTTTTTTTTTTCTTCTCGCAAAGCGAGGGGCTGTGGTGGGGAGAGGCGGCAGGAGGCGACGAGCTCCCCCTCCCCAAACCATCCGGGAGCCTCCCCCACCCCACCGTGCCCCGGAGCAGAAGCGATCCGAACTCACCCTTTTGGCAGAATTGTTTTTTTTCATCATTCCTCGGTGCGCCGAGCCGGAGGGAGATGGGGAGGGGGTGGGGGGGGGGGGTCGGAGAGAGGGGCTCCCGGCGGCCTCCTCTTGGGGAGAGCGAGGCTGGGAAATACACAGGGCACCTCCGCTCCCTCCCGCTCCGTCCTCGCCCTCTGTAGATTACAGACGCTCTCCAGTTACATGAGGACCAGCCCGCCTCTGTAACACATCCTTAGCCGCACAGACACCGCGTCCCCCCCCGGCAGCCAGCTCCACCACCACCATCACTGAGCTCTCGTGGGCTTGCACTGGGCTGGCCTGGGCTCCCGAGCTCCATCTATAGCCGTGCGCGTGTGACGTCTGGGGTTCACAATAAAGGGCGAATCGCAGCCCACGAGGGTTTTCTTCTTTGTTTCTGACTCGCTGCTGATGGGCGGGGGGCACCCCGGCAGACGGGTGCCCGGACGAGGTCGCGGCAAAACTTCCCGGGATGTGGCAAAGCGGCCAGGAGGCACGGGCAGGGGGCTCTGCCCCGACAGCAGCCGAGATTTCGGATGTGTAACCACGGTTTGGGAAAAGAGGCAGCCCCTGGGGGGCTCGGAGAAGGGCCCACTGCCCGGCACCGATACCTGCAGGCAGGGACCTACGTGGTGAGATGTGGGGCACGGCCTCCCAGATCTAAGGAAATGCTTGGCTTTAAAAAAAAAAAAAAAAAAAAAAAAAAAAAAAAGCCCCTTTTTCTGCTTATTTGTTCTTCCCTGTTTTATTTCAGCAGGTGTTGCAAGTTGAGAACTCCCAGTGGGGGATCACAGACAGGGTTAGAGAGAGGCACATAAAAAAGAACAAAAAAGAGAAAGGGAGAAACGGTTCTGTTCAGAACGAGGCAGATAAGGAGAAAGAGATAGATCGATCAATCACTGATCCATTGATCAATCGCTGATCCATTGATCAATTGCTGATCGATCGATCCGCTGGTTGCTTCACGGTGAAAATTTTCCATCCGAGCCGTCAGTCTGGCACACGCCCACACTTCGCCGATTGCAGACTGGATTTTAACCTGAGTGCGCTGGAATTAATGCGTGGAGAATCCTGATGGTGTACTCGAGAGGGGCCGCTTGGGGCTTTTAAGGTGTCGGATGGTGAGCCCGAATAGCAGAGTGTTTTGGGGGCTTGTGAGCAAGGAGCCTGCTCTCCACCCAAAAGGTGACCACCTACGGCCCCCGGTGCCTGGGGGGGAGGCTCTGTCCACTGGGAGAGCTTCATCATGCCCTTGAAATCAAGCGCCGTGCTGGGGGGCTGCTTCCTTCCAGTGCCCTCCCTCGGGATGCTCAGCACAGCCCGGCGTTGGTGGCTGTGGATTTATGGATATATGGATATATGAGTGGGTTTTGACTTTTTGAACCAATGCGCAGCGCTGGGTGCACCCGGGTGCCTTCCTACCCCTCTGAGCCCAACTACCTCTTGTTAATTAGAGGGTCCCAACGATTCCCAACCCACTCCCCCATCGATCAAAGCAGTGGAAAAGGGGCTTTGACAAAACATGGAAGGCGTTGGGCAGTGCAAACGGCCACGTCTCGTCGCCCACCCGGCACAACCGGGCTCTGATGCGGTGCCGATGGCTGTCCCTGTGCCGGGAAGTCACCGAGCGTCCACCCATGGCCAAGAACCAGCATGCGTGGCCCAAGGAGGAGGAATTGAGCTGGAGCTGAAATCCTCGGGCTGCTTCGGAAGAGCCGAGGGGCGTAGCTGGCTGCAGCAGCCCTGTGGCAGTGACTCACGGTGGGAGAGGATGCGACCGCTGATTCAGGGCTGGAAACACCAGCGGCTTGCACGGAAGGAAGGGAGATAGGAGGGAGTCCAGCTCACGTTTCCGTGCCTGAAATGGGCGGCCCCGCTGCTGGCAGCGACCCGGCCGGTGCTGATGCAGGGTTCGGAGGGCTGGGGATGGGGTGGTTGTGGCCTCCCTGAGCCACCTCGGAGCCAGGGTGGCACATGGAAAGAGGGTGATTCTGCTCGTCCCCGTGTCCCCATCCCCGTCCCCATCCTGCCTGCAGCGAGCCTGGGCTGTCCTGCGATGCGCGCTCACAGCACGGATGGCCTCGTGCCCAGACACGCAGGCAACCAGCCCCCAGTGAAATCCCCGCATCTCACATACCGGAACAGCTAATGGAAGAATTTAGTCCTTTATTAGCTGCTAATGAACTCGACCCATAGTTTAACAGCCTCTGTGTAGACTGGATGCTGGGACCGTTTGTTTTCCCAGCTTGGCTTTCCACTAGCGGCGTATTTTATTATTTTTTTTTTGTGGTGGAGGCAGGATATATCAAAAGCACCCGATAAACGTCGATGCAGGAAAAAGCAGCGTTTGGCCCCAAGCTGGAGCGGCCCCTTGGGTGCGAGCAGGCCAGGCAGGAGCAGAAGGGTTCAGATCTCCTGTTAAAAACTGACGATGACCACTTCTGTAGCACCTGGGTGCTCCAAAGGGTCCGTGCAGTGATCAGGGTCCCACTGAAGGTGCTGTCTCTCCAGCACCCCCGACTCCTCACTGCTCCAAAAACTGACCCCAAACCCTCACTTTTTGCTTTCTTTTGCATGAGATGAGGCCGTGGTCCGAGAAACAGCTCCGCAGCAGCTCGCGGCACTGCCCTGCAGCTTTGGGTTTGGTGGCACGGGGCACAAAAACCCCGCTGCGTTCTGCTGGACCTGGAAGGGCAGCTGAAATTAAAACCTTTCCGCCCTCGTGGCTACGTCCTTCTTGCTGTCCTCAGTCACCCTCTTCGCTCCTCTCAGCCCTGATGTTGCAGCTTTCCCCCCCGACGATGTGTTGATTCATAACAAACAGCTACCAAAATATCCTCTTGCTGCAAAAGCAGAACAACAAACACCCTCGGTTTATTTATGCACTTTAACACCCCCACCTCACGCCCCCCCCCTGCATCATTTTGCCTCTGGATATCAAGTGTGAAACTGCAGCTCAGGAAGACGAAGAGAGTTTAATTAGGGCACGCGTTTTTCCTCGTTTCTGAGGACAATTACAGCAGTGCTTTTTGGACAGGGTCAGCTCAGGGGGGACGTCGGATTTTGCAGGGTTTGGGGCTCAGGGTGGCAGCGAGGTGGCTCCCGCAGGGGGCTCCTGGCTCTGCCCACCCCCGGCAGGAGGGTGGGCAAAGCTGGAGACCCCCGGCATGGACAGCACCAGGGCTTGGGCTGGATGAGAGCGAGACATTTGGGGACCTGGGGGCGAGGCAGGTCCGCAGCCAGCCCCTCCAGCCCGTGGAAGGGCCAGGAGCATCCCAAAAACCTGCAGAGATGCATCCCGGAGCGATGCCCAGCAGCATTTCCAGCACCTTTCTTCCCAACCTCACCTCACCTCCGGATCGAGCTGGAGCAGGTGTCAGCCCCGTGCTCCTCCTGCAATATTTTCCCTTTCAGCCACAATTTTCCCCCCGGAGGCCCGGTTTTATTTCACATCTCTCATTAACGGTGTGTGAGGGGGGAGGAGATCAGCCTGCCGGTGAAACTCGTGGTGTGCCAGCGGAGGGGGCAGCTCAGGACCAAAAATTCGAGGGGCAGGCGAGGTGGGAAACTGCGGCCTGATGATCCCAGGGTGGTTAGGGGCTGGAGGGAGCAGTGGGATGGGAAACGGGGACCTGGGGGGGCTGGAAACCACTCGCTGATGGCCAGGGATTTCGGAGCTGGCTTCAATTCCCCCGGTGCAGCTGGGTCCCGGCACCCATGGGTGCCACCGCTCAGGGTCAGAGGCGCTGGGTGCAGGGGCAGACCCCAGCAGAGCCCAGCGCCAGGCAGATAAAGAACCATGCATGGAGCAAAATGCTTCGCTCCCGAGGTGTCTAAAGTCCTTCTGTTACAAAGAAAGGCTGAGTTGGGAAGAAAAGGGAACTTAATTTTATTCCAGGGGGCCCAAACTAGTTTGACATTTGCCAAATGAAGTTTCTCCACAGTTTTGATTCTGAAAAAAAACAAAAACAACAAACCAACACCCTCCCAACAGTTCAGCCGAACGCGTGAGCAAAGCGGTTCAATGCCACATTTGCATTTTGCGCTGAAAAAAAAAAAAAAAAAAAGAAAAAAGGGGGCAGCAAAAATTTCACCCGGGCTCAGCATCCTGCGGAGGCATCGCCTCCCTTTCTTCCCAAACCACGGCTTTGCCCTTCGCCTTCCAGCACCTGGGGATGGAGAAGCTCAAGGGGCGTCCTCCCGGCTCCTTCAGGTCCCTGCTCCTTGGGCAGACGCCGGCTGCGGTTCCAGGGCTCGTCCCTTTAGCCCGGAGCCTGCAGGAGCCGTGGTGAGGAGCGGGGCTTTGAATGGCCGAGGCTCCCCCACGTCGCCCCCGCCAGCGCGGAACAATGCGAGCCGAGCCACAGAAAGCCCAGAGCCTCCCACCTCCTACCCAGGGCCCTGCTGGTTCCTTTTCAGCTCGGCGGTTTCTCCATGAGAAAATGCCCTGGGAAAGCGAGTCTTCGGGGCGGGGGGGCTTTTGTTCGCGATGCCCTAGACCCGAGCCGCAGCTTTTCCTTCCCAAGACGTCAGAGGAAGGCCCCTGGGAGCTGCTTCTCCCCCCCATCCGGTGTTGTATGGCCACCAGGAGGCAAATGAATAACCCCACAAAACGATCTCGGGCATCTGTCGGCACGGTGGAAAGCCCCAAAAGAGATGGGGGCAAAGCCCAGGGGCTAAGAACCAAGGCGGGGTCGTTGTCACTCCAGTGCTGACCCCCAAAGAGACCCAGGGAGGACGGGCAGCCTGGGGATGGGTGTTTTGGGATGGATGGGGTGCGTGGCTCCAGCAGGTGCCATAAGGATGTAGGAACACCGCTGTGGGGTCCCCGGTTCATAGCGTGCAGCCTGGGGCAGGGGCAGGAGAAAAACCCCCTCCCCAGCTGCTGCCTGCTCATTTTGTACAGAATTTGTGAGCTCGGTGGGGCAGAAAACTGTGGATGGCCGAGGGGAACGCCAAACCCTAGCGCTTCTCCGCGATGTGAGCCTCTGGTTTGGAAAGCCCCAAGGGTTTTGTGTCGGGTTTGGGCCAAACCTGCGCTCGCCAGGAAGCCAAAACCGGGGAGATGGTGAAGGGAAAGGCTGAGGAGCAGGATTGACTTGGGAGATGCCAGTGGAGTCCCAGCCACCGCGGTACCAGGAGCAAAACTTCCACGGCTGGTGGGAGACGGAGCTGCCCGACGGGAACATCGGAGCCCGCTGGCTAAATAACAGCCAGGTCTGGGCACCCGGCTCCTGTCCCCTGCCTCCAGCAGCCCCAGCTTCGAGGACTGCAGCGCTGCGGGGTGTGAATCCTACAGGGAGAGCAGCAAAACGTGTCAGCTTCCGAGAGGCGCGGATGCAGGAGATGGGCTGGAAGCTCTGCCAGCACCTGGCCCGTCGCAAACAAAGCCCCATGGCCCCGAGCGAGGAAGGAAGCGGTCCCTAAGGGTGTGCGTGGGAACCCTGCCCCGTGCCCTGACCCCGTTGCTGTCACACCACAGCCCTGGTGAGGCTCCCGCACGGAGCATCAAGCCTTCAGCACCACGGGGTTGGTTTTGGGTGGATGGGTGCCCGAGCTCAGAGCGATGACCTTGCTTCAGGGAATGAAGCCAGAGAAATGAGTGCGAGTTCAAGCATTTTCCGTCCGTGGCAGCTCTGCAGAGCTCGCAGGGAACGGGAGGTTCAGTCCTGTCCGCTTACGGGAAGGCAGGAGATAAGGGAGAGCCCAGCTCCTTGGCAGCAGACGCTCGCAGGAGCCAGGCATCCAGGCTGCTGACGTCTGTTCTGCCTCTTAACCTGTGCTGCTCTCGCAGTTCCCGGACCTAAAATAAAAGGAAATTTGGAAAGAAAAAAAAAAAAAAAAACAACCAACAAATCCTCCTTGCCTCTCCTGGCTGCACCCCAGGAGCCCATGCTGGTCCAGATCCGCACTCGTGATGACAGCACCTCTGCTCCCAGCACTGCTCCAGAAGTGCAATGCTCTGCTTCTTTTCAAACCCACCTTGTTTTTGTACTGCTAGAGTCACTTTTACAAGGGAATCACAACGCTTTTTCAGCTCACAACACGGGAGCAAGAAAAGGGGCAGGTTTGTGCTGGTTTAAGGTAACCAGAAGTGAGCAGAGAGCACTGAGGACGTCGTTCTGCCCCCGTGGCACTCGGAGAAACATCGAGAACCATTCACCAGATGAGAGGTTTGGTAAAACGGATCGTTTAATAGGACTCAAAATATACAGACAACGGAGCAGAGCAAAGGTCCTGCAGTGCCCATCACCTTCCAGAGATGCACCGGCCAGCGCCGTGCAGGGCCTCCGGGCTGCTGCAGGGACTTCTCCTGTGGGCCACAACTTGGAGAGGTCCCGAGAGCTGCGGCAGTGAGAGGGCAGCGAGGGGGCTGCAGCTTGGGGCACGCCCCGGTGCGTCACCTCGGATGCCAACGGCAGCATTCGGCAGGGTTCGGGACGGGAATTCCTCCGAGATTCATCGTCTGCTGCTTGGCCTCGGCGGCGCCTGGGAGCTCTCGGTGCTTCGGCCACGGAACCCTGCAGCCGTAACCTCCTCCAGGAAGCTGCCAAGAGAAGTTCAGGTGAGCGGAGGCAACGTTTCGCTCCCGGAGAGCACGGAGAGCAAAGCGCAAAGGAACAGGACGGCAGCACCCTGCCCTGGGCACCCAAAGGTGGGCAGCCCAGCACAGGTCACCAGGCCAGCACTGGCCCTGGGGGGACCCTGAAAGGCTCGGGGAGGTTTCCCCCAAGGCCAGGGCCAACGAGGCTCCCAGGAGGGCTCCCAGGAGGGCTCCCAGGAGGGATCCGTGTGGGCTCAGCCCGACCCTGCTCACCTCTGGTAACAAAGCCAGGAAGGCCGGGCTCGGCTTTCTGCCAGCTCTCAGCCTTCCTGCGGGGTGATAAGGCAGGAAGGGGCAGGGTGGAAGCCTCCTGCTGAGGCATCTTTGGCATTTTGCAGCCAGGGCTCTCCGGAAAGCAGCCCCCGGAGCAGGCTGGGTCACGCTGCGTGCCTCATCACCGGGCTCAGCCCCGCAGCAGGGCCCTGCCTCCAATTTCTGCCCTACAGACCGCAGGGTTTTAAGGATTGACATCTGAATCTGATAATGGAAACCTCTGAGGCACCCACCATTCATTCGGGCAGGTCTCAAGGAAGTTTCAGCTCAGTAAAACGCTTAAACACACGCTCAGCTTCACGCCAGGCTCCCAGTGATTTCCCAAGGGACCCCAACAACCATGTCCCAGAGCAACGGTCCCGTCGGAAAGCCAAACCCAACACATTTGGGCTTCTCAGCAACCCCTTGGTTCGTGGAGATCAGCTGCTGGGGGCAGCTGCAGAGGGAAAAAAAAGGCTGGGGCAGGCGGGGGGCAGGCGGCAGCTGGCGAAGACGTCCGTGGGTCTGGGCGGTGGGTTCCAGATCCTGCCCAAATTTGATACCAAGACACCAAAATGGGAATTTGTGAGCCCGTCCAGAAGCAGCGAGGTTGGAAGAGACCTCCAGGACCACTAAGCCTTGGGAACAAGTTGGCTGACGAGGTCTGGAAGCGGGTTAGGGTCCGAGGCTAACTCAGTGCTTTCAGAAGGAAAGCCCCTCGCAGCCCCGCAGCCCCCACGGAGGCTCTGCTGAGGACGCAGCCCAGCGGCGTTTGGCACCCGAGCTCCGGGTAAGTGGGTAAGTGGGTCAGGGTAAATATCCCCTGGGGTTAATCCCTGCAGGTTTGTGCTCAACCTGCGCTCCGGATGAGGCGGCCCCAGGCGCCAGATGTTCCTCCGTCGTCACCCTTCGTTTTCGGAGCTCTTCGCGCCCTGCGCCTTGCTGCGAGCGCTCACAGCTCCCAAAAATGCAACTTGGGGTCTTGAAATCCTCTTGGAAAGCTACCGAGAACCCGTGGGTTTCACTCCAGCACGGTTCTGCCCAAATTTACCTGGTTCCTGCACGAAATTGGAGGCTGCTATGGTCCAGAAGTGGCATTTTGGCCCTCCAGCACGGGGCACAGCTCTGCATTGAGCCTTCCCTCGGCTCCTCACGCAGGAAAACGCGGCCAGGAAGGTTTCCTTACCTTCCTGAGAAGCCCTAACAGAAGTATTTTCAGGAGGGCTGCCAAAGTTTCACGAGTAACAGCGGCAGCCAGTCTGGCCCGATCAGCAAAACCCTGAAAATTCCTTGACAACACCAGATTTTTTCCACCCCGTCGGCGTTTCTCAAAGGATCTCCAAGCGCTTCCAAACGCGGCTCTGTGTGTCCTCCGGGCACTGCAGCGAGAGGGCTGCCTGGTAGTGGGCACGGAGGTAAAAATAAATGAGAAATTAAGTGAACTGAAAGGGGACAGAACGATGTGCAGCAAACCTGAGCGTGCGCAGTGCTGGACGAGGCTCAGAAATCGTCTCATCTTTGCATTTCTGCATTGCTCTGAGTTTCACCTGATTTTTCAGCACTCTGGATGCTTTAAGGTGTTTGTTTGTTGTTTCTTTTTGCTCCCAGCTCCTGGTTGCAGCCCCCTGGACAGGACGAGAAGACCCAGGGCACGCTCTGAGCCTTGTCACTGACTGGGCTGCCCCAGGTGATGCCAGGAAAGAGCCCGTGGAGCGGGAGCACCGCGCGGATTTCCCTGCTAGAGGCAGAGGGGGAAGAGAAGAAACACCAATTTTCTCATCTCCTGTAAATCCACGGGGATTTTTTTCCACCAGAGGAATAAACTCCACCACCAGAGCCCGTTGGCTTCCGTAGCCTGACTTCTTTCCAAGGAATCCCTTTGCCTACGTGCCTCATTTCAACGTGTGAGCACTGTTACGAGATTCCTGCCCTTATTTTGCGTTCCCAGACACGAATCCAGAACGATCAGCAGCGACAGATTCCCCTTGACATCGCTGCTGAGTGGAAGGGAACTTTAACCGGGTACTTTGAGACCTCTCTGCCAGCACAGAGGGTTGTGTAAGAGCATTTTCAGCCTGGTTTTAAGCCTCTGGGTGCAGCGCAGCCACTGGACGAGGCAGGGTCCCTTACACAAGGGACCTCTCACAACCTCACAGCTCCAACACCACGACCAGCTCCTGAGGCTCGCCCGTCTCCCACTTCATCCAAACGCTGGCTGCAGAGCCCTTAAGCCACCCCACACCCCCCCAGACACAGATGTTGATCACAGTTTGAGTTGGACTGGTCCGAACAATGAAAGCAGGGGATTAGCGTGCTTACACGGGCTGCTCAGCGCATTAATAGAGAAATCTCCTTGTTTATTGTGACATATCAGCCCTAATCCCGCAGCCGTAAGCAACGGCTCGTTAAAGGGAGGCCAAAGGATTACCGCAGGAGTTAGGGCGCAATAAAATCTAGGTTTCCTCGCATCAGACACCTCGGTGTGCTGCTGGAACACCCGGGAGCCTCACACTGCTTGAATCGCTGTGTTTCGTGACGGGGAGCTTCTTTTCTCAGCTCGTCCTGCACACAGGAGGCCCTCGAAAAGTGCTCGAGATCCCTGCCAAAGTGCTAGCTGTTTTGTTACCCCCACCGTGGCCTTTCAGCATTAAGGAAATGTGATTCAAGCCACGAGGGAAAAGGAACTCACCTGAGGCAGGGCTGCTGTCACTACAGGACCCTCAGCAGTCCTCATCCCGCAGCTCCCGGGCAGGACCGTGTAGTGATCAGCCCTTACCAAGCAACAGCCCGTTTTTCCTCTTTTTTTTTTTTTTTTTTTCTCCCCAGCTTCATTCTTTGAAATGCAAATTCTGATACAGCACCCTCCTTTTCCTGTAAATAATTCAGCGACTGCGCCAAAACGCCGTCACGGGAGAAGCCCTGGCTAGCTAACGTTACTCCTCCCAGCACCGACCGACGCCGGGGAGCCCAGCAGGCAGCTGCAAATCTGGAATTTCATCCAGCCAGGAGCCGCTCAGAGACCTGCTGCTGCCAACAGACCACGAGGAGAGCTGCCCAACATCACCTCCGGGGTCAGCAGCAGAGCTGGGATGGGAACCCGGAGCCGATCCCCTCCTTCCTCACCCCCCTGCCTCCTTCTCCTAGGTTTTCCCTGTCCCAGTGACAGTTTTTGCTGACTCTGCTACACCGAGACGCTTTCGGGGCAGGTCTCAACCTCCAATCTGGCGTGAAAAAGCTACTCTGCCATCAGCAGCTTCGCAGCGCTTACTCTGTTGGGTTTTGTTGGCGTTGTGCTCAGCGTGGCGCGACGACGGCGCCATCCAGGTTCTCAGCACAGATGCTGGTGAAAAAGTTTGATGCGGGCCTGTTGGTAAATGTCAAAATCAGCCTCAAAAGGCATCGGTTACCGCGGACGGAAGGCTGAACACAAACCAGGTTTTATTTTGCATCCTTGCAAGGTTTAAGCTGACTTAATTCACTTCTTTTCCTAAGTCGAAGAGCAGCTAGTACGTCTGCTGGTCTCTTTTTGTGACTATTTCCAGGCCTGGCTAAAACAGGATTTAGTTCAGAGGCTACTTTGTAAAGCAGAAGGTTGAGGAAGCTGGGTAATTTGGGCAGGAATCGGGCGAGATGTGGGCTAATACAGACTTGCCTTCGTAACCCAATTCGTAAAAGCAATTTGCTGCTGGGCCAGCACCAGCTCAGGAGCTTTCCAATCATCTGCTAAACCAAAGAAAGGCCCAATTTTGGAGCAGGCGCTGGGAATTTGCAGGGTTTGGGCATTTTTTCCTTAGCAAATGATCGGTCACTGAATTGCCTTGCAGAAGAATTGTTGCTGCATCTGTGCAGGCAGCTTTGGAGCCTGGAGATCCCTTCCAGGCACGGAAGGGAAGGGCAAAAGTGCAGGGGGTGTTATAAATAAGACCCAGAACTCTAATACAGCAGCAGTGCACACACATGGCCCAAACCCAAGCCGTTTTTTAGCCTACACACCACGCTTGGGTCCACCTGTCAGTAACTGAGATCAAGGAGGTGCCTGGCAAACGCCTGCCTGCCCCCCAGAGCCGTGGTGCTGGCGGCATGCATCCCCAGGGCACACTGTGGAGGCTCCCGAAGCTGTCAGCTTGGAGACTTCATCCTAAATGCTGTGAAGAGTGACTTTCCCCTCTTCTTTAGGACTCTTTTTGCCTGTTTCCACTCGGGGACGGTGAAGCTGTGCTTCCCTCCCAGCCCAGAGCTCCTTTCAGGCTCAGAGCAGCTGCCGGACAACTCGAGGGGCTCGCCCCAGGCTTGGATTCCACCAGGCTTCCTGCTGCAACACATGGGGGAGCCGGGGGTCACCTGTCACATTCCCGACGTTCCCCTCCTGCTGATAACAGCCCCGCAACGTCAGCACGAGAGGGACGGAGCGGTGCAGCAGGAGGGAGCAGGGCACGTACTAAAAGAATTCGTGGTTCTCTCCTTGGCTAGCAACAAGCTGCGCTGAAAAAAAAAAACCCAAGCGGGCTCAATTTTCACCCGTGGTCTCATAGTCAGATGAATAATTTGGGTTTGGGATTTCCCCAAAAGACCCTGAGATTCCCTTGGGAGCGGCTCGCTCGGTGAAATGGCATCGATGCTGCCCGACACGAGCCCTCCCAGCTGCCCAAACGTTCCGGGGATGGTGACCCAGGAAATCAGCGAAGCTCAGCGCGGGCAGGGATTAAGCCCTCACAACGTCTGGCCTCCCAAGAAGGCAACCCGGAGCGTAAAGCGAACCGAGAAGGAAAGCTCCTTTCTCTGGGGAGAAATGGAGAAGGCACAGCCAATGCTCTGCAGGCTCGTGGGTGGCAGAGAGGCAGTGCAGTCGCAGAGCCCGCTTCTAATCATAGGCACAGCAGCTTCGCTGCTATCGCACGCAGTCGCTCCAGACTTCCAGCAGAGGCAACGAGACCACAGCCGGGTCTGAATCCCTGTGTGCTGCGCTGCCTTCTCATTCCTCCTGGGGTGCCTGGTGAATTCTAAGCAGGAGGAACTACACACGTCTACCTCCCTGCCCTCGGATCCAGTCAGGCACACGTTAAACCCTCAGCTTGGTAACATAACACACAGAAGCAGGGCTCGGACCGTTCCCACACGTTTCTGCCTCTTACTGTGTCGTAAAGATCCCTCAGGAAGCACAAACCCAGGCCCACGTCGGCAGCTCTGGGTGCCCGGTGAGGCCTGAGGCCGTTACCTTTTGGTGTTGTGGATGGTGGTGCCCCCCAGGACGATGCGCACCCCCGGGTTGGTGCGGTTCAGGTTGTAGACGGCCAGCGCCTCCTCGTAGGTCGCCCCTCCGATGATGAAGACGATGATGTCCTGGGGCCTGCAATGAAGGCACGAGGGTCAAGGAGAAATCCTGCAGCAGCCAGGGGCGCCGAGGCCCTGCTCCTGCTGCCTGCTCTCCCCAGGCCGTGCCTCGTTTCTGCGGTGCGTCCCCGAGCGGAGCACAGAACGGGACCCGCACCCTGCACCTTCTGCTCTCACACGAAGGCTGCGCCTTCCCCGCACCATCCTCCCTCACTGCTCCAGTTTTCTGCTCTCAGAAACCTCAGAGGGGATGATTTCTGCCGAATCTACGGTGAAAAGGCCTGGGTGGCATCCTGGCTGCGAGGTACCATCCACCACTCGAGCTGGAGCATCTCGCTGCAGAGGACAAAGTCTCGACACGATTTCCTGCCCGCTGCAGCCTCCAAAGTGCTCCCTGCTCTCCAAATAGGTGCTTTTATTAGGGTACAGCCACTTGCTGCAGCAACCAAGGCATCAGGCACCCCTCTGCCCTGGGCAAACTCTGGATCAGTGACAAAGCAACCGGAGCACGAGGCAGGGATGGCCCCGGAGAGCACCTGGGCTCCGTGGCTTCGCTTGCTCCCTGCTGAGCCAGCTCCCGTGAGGCGCAGGGGAGCAGCTCGGAGAGGGAACATCGGGGATTTGGGTCTCAGAAAAAAGGGCTACAAAGAGCAGAGCTGCCATCGGCGTCCCCTGCACAGGATCAGGCTGTGAAATCTCCTGCAGCCTGCAGAGAAGCGGGGTTATATTTAGCAGCCACGCAGGTTCGAGCAGCTCGCGAAGGCAGACGGAGGGTTTCGCACCGCAGCGCCCGTCACCGAGCTGTCCCCAGGGCCCTGCCTCCTCCTTTGAGCTTTGGGAAACCAGACACAAACGTGCCCAAATCTCTGGGGAATGGGACTCCAAGGGAAGGGGAGGCATGGTGAGGAAGCGATCCCACAATTTCGGTTGTCAGAAGTAGACCGAAAATCCTCACGAGCCCAATTTTGTCAGCTCGTGCAGTCCCCAGCGCCATCACTTACAAATTTCGGGTCAAAAGTGTTAAAGACCCGAGGAATTTAGGGGCAGAAGTGGCTGCCACACACTCCTCTGCCATGTCTCAGCACGCCCCAGTCTGGACGTTTGCTGTCACCTTTCAGTGCCACCACATCCACCCTGCAAATCCTTCCCACTCTGTGGTCCCTGAAGCCTGTGCAGGGCTGGTCGCAGCCTTCTGCTAGGGGTCAGGGTCACGTTAATTAGCCTAACGAGATGTCGGAGCGCCACAGGTGAGGGTGAGGCTGTATGTTACCGTCAGTGCCCGGGGTTACATCTTGTGCACGGCTTCGTCACCGCGGAGCACTCAGGCGCTTTGGAGGGGAGGACAAAGCAACCCTCCTCGAGCAAACAGCGACCCAAGCAGAGCTCTGCCTTAAAAAACAACCACAAAACCACCCCGAGCACCAGGCAACGTGTAGGATTAACGGGAGCACCGCTTCCCCTCGTCCTTAGGGCAGCGCTGTGTGAGCTCAGACACAAAGGCAGCCGGGCACACAGCGCGGGCTGCGAGCTGAGGGCTCCAAAAAAGGAGATTTTGTGCTCGCTGCCCCAGGAGCTGCCTCTGGCCGCGTGTCAGCTGCAGGCACTTCCAAGGGGTCAGCCGGTTCCAAATTCTTCCCCTCAGTCACAAATTCTTCCCCTCCTCGAGCGGGCAAAGAGGAACTTGCCCTTCCAACTGACCCAGCAGGGGCAGGAGCCTGGCTTGAGGGCGCAGAACGCCCTGAACGGGATGAGAGCGGCGAGTCCTCGCGTCCCGCACCTGAATTCTGAGGGGGTTTTCGGAGCAGGGCTCGCAAGAAGCAGGTGGCTGATGGCAGGACCTTAACGGCAGGACCTTCAGGGCTCTCCGAGGAGTGCCCCAGAGGCTGCTGCGGGTCCTTGTTTGGTTTTTCTAAACGTGGCAGTGACAGTGACAGAGCTGCCCCGCGGGCCGATCGCTCGGCTACGAGCTGGGCTCCGGCCATCTTAGGTAAGCAGGATCGGGGCCAGCTGCTGTGATCCCAAATGCCCCTATTAAGAGAAATTCCCAGGCCGAGGCGTGAACGGAGCAAAAGCTCCACCCCAAGGGGAGGCCTGGGCAGAGTCTCACACAGCTCACGAGGCGTTTGGAGGCTTCTCCCCTGGCCCCTGCCCCTCGCTGTGAAGGGGAGAAGCTTTAGGAGCTTTTCCAGCCAGCAATCTCCAGCAGCAAGGCAGAGGGGGACTGCAGGCTTGTGGCACACCAGGAAGGCTGATATTTAACGCAGCGGGAAGGAAAGGAGGAGCAGAAGCCAGCAGAATTGCTTCTTGCTCTCTCCTAGGAGCTCGGTGCTTTGCAGATTCCCTCTCCTTCGCTGCTGCCAGTTTTCACAGCTGAATTTGGGCCACGAGCTCTTCCTCCCTCGCAGGAGCGTCGCGTTCGACGCAGAAAGAAATAGTTAAAAAGAATCCGTTTGCATTCTTTGCTGCTCGAGCCACTGCCTCCCTCGGATCAAAAAACACAAAGCCTTTTGCCCTGCCCTTGGGCTGAACCCCTGCCAGTCGCTGTCACGCCGTCCCCTGCCTGCAGAAAGCCAGAAGGACAGCCCGGCTCACCTCGGGCTCTGATTCAATGCACTGAGTTTGGGGAAATTATTAAATGTAAATCCCTTCCTCAACTCCTTTGGCACAAGGGCAAAGCCATAAAGTGGCCCTTTCTCTTCCAACCCTTATAGCTCAACCCCTTTTTTTAATTGAGACCCCGTTTTTAGGATGTTACCGTTTGGCAGCTCCTTCTCTTTGGGATTTTGTTTTACCAAAGCCACGGGACCCACATCAGTCAGCTACGGGACAAGGCTGCAGCTGCTGCGGGAAGGGAGCGAGGTGGAAACTTCATTTCCCTTCTTCGTCCGACTTCTGCTTTGCTTTAGTTCTAGGTAGGAAGCGAACCTTTCCCACGCGCCCCCCCAGACGAATTATTTGGGTGCTCTTCGTGGCGGGATTCTCAGGGGTGGGTTCCTGTGCCTTCTTACAAAAACATTTTAGAGGGGAAATCCGAGTGAGATGCAGCTCAGCAGAGCGTAACCGAGCACTGACAGCCAGAAGATAAAGGTCAGAAGACCACTTCCAGCTTAGCTCAGCACCAGCCCAGGTCAGGGATGCCTGGGTGCAGCTTCTGCTGTTCCACCTGCTCCATGTCAGACCCCATCCCTCAATCCTTTCTGCCGGGCTGAAATCCATCTCAGTCAAGAGCTGGTTTCAAGGAGAGACGACAGCATTCCTGCTGCCCTCGCTATCACACACTCATTGTAAACTGCCCAGCCACCCCGTCCCAAATCCACCATTTCAGTTTTAAAGGTAAAACGTGGAGCGAGGCGGATACCTTCCGGCCTCCCAAGGACATACCCAAACAATTTGTCTCTTCTATGACGAGAATTCATTTTTTTAATTCATGAAGGAGGCGATTTATATCCCCTGCTGTCAGCCTGGCAGGGAATTTGGAAGCTCCCCTGTTACAAAACAGATTTTCCCTTTTATCAGAGGGAGGCAAATGTCCCAAGGCAGGGGTAGGGAGGAAGAGCAGCGTGTGTGTGCCTCGGGGAGCCGGCCACGAATGCTCGCTCCCTGACAAGCCCTGACCCTCTCACCCCCTCAACACGGCTGGATCTTGGTCCCCAAACCCATTTCTCTCCCCTTCCAAACGAATCTGCAGTTTTAATTCAGCCCAAACCGCCCTGCAGCAGCCACCTCTCATCACAGATCACCCAGAGGAAGCCACGTAGCAGCGGGCTCGTCCCCTCAGAGGAGATTACCACGAGCTGGAGTAAGAAACCCCCACCCAGCACGCTACAGAAGCTTCACAGGATCCACAGAAAGGAAAGCGAGGCACCAAACAAAGCAGTGGTTTGGCCGGAAAGCTGCTAGAGAGCTTGGGGTCTTCCCTCTGCCCACTCGGTGCCCTCATCCGAGGCCCGTATTTACCCGTAACGACTTCACAACAGCTGAGCTGAGCTCCAGCAAAGTCAGCTCGAAGCAGGCAGCCAGGGCCCTTTTCAATTTCAGTTATTAGCCACGTTCAGCAAGATCCCATTCCGCTCAGAAATAGTAACTGGCTCAGAAGGGAGAGCTAGCAGTTGGGCTATTTTTGGGACTCTGCAAATAAACGCCAGATGGTATGGAGTGAAGTTAGGGGGCATGCTGAAATCCATCATGTGAACATCCCGGCAGCGTGGTGCAGTGGCATTATCCCTTACCTAAGCTCTTACAAGAGGAATGTCAGGTCTTGATGACTCGGCCAGCGCTGAACACCAAGAAAGGAAGCCTTCTGTCTGTCTTTACAGCCCTCCCCAGCACCTACCTGAGAGCACAGCCACCACCTACACCACCAGGACATTTCTTTGACAAGCCCGAGGTGGTTTTTTCACCCAGGGACAAACCACAGAGCAGGTGGCAGCAGCAGGAGGAGCAGGCGTGCTCCAGTTCCCAGCTCTGCCCTACAAGACCCCACGTACCTGTCCCGGAGAGTGTTGGGCCCCAGGTAGGGGAACTGGCTGTCCTTGAGTTTCCCTTTGATGAGCTGGTCTAGCGTTTCTTGCAGGAGAGGCTGGTGCTGGGTATACACATTCTCAACGCCCTGCAGTGCAGAAGAAGCTCTTGTTAGGAATTCACACAGCGAGGCAGCAGGCTGAGATGCTCAGCAAAGCCACGTTCAAAAAGCCCCAGCATTTATTTGACGGATACAGCAAGTGTTAGCCGTTGAGTCGAGGTTTAGGGGGGCTTTTCTGCAACCAACTCCCATCATCTACATGAGAATTCTGCCCTAATGCTCCCTGCACTTACTATTAAACTCTGAAAGCCACACCACGTGGCACTGCAGCACATGAGAGTCCTGCCCTGTGGCTGTGACTCTGACTACAGCTGTTGTTATCTCACCCGTGGCAGAGCCGTACCTTCAGACCTTTGAGGAACTGCTTGGTGATGGCCACAGCGTCCTTGGGACTGAACAGGTCGCTGCCCCGCACCCGTTTCCCTCCGTACTCCACAACAGCAGACACCAGCTGTGCAGAGAGAGGCAAAACCAGAATCTTTTTAACACAGGGAAGCTGTTTCCAGGCAGTTACTGTCCACTCAGCACTCAGAAGAGACGCGTTCCTCCTCTCCAACAAGAGCCCCAGCGCCGTGACGCTGCCTGCACGAGGAGAGGGGCTGTCGTTCCCGCAGCCTTTTGCAGGGCGAGCAGATCCTCCACGCGGGGTGACATCATTCTGCTTCTCCACCTCCTCTCCAGCTGCTCTCCGCATTTGCCAGGCGCTGCCACCCTCTCCCTCCCAGCCTGGCTCCTGCTGCGGGCTCAGCACATCCCTGCAGCCACTGCCTCGCCAGCAGGAGCTGGGGGCAGGCGAAAGGAGCACGCACCGGGCCCCGTGTCCGTGCCCCACGCCGGTTGTAGCAGCCTCCTGGCACGCAGGCCACCTCTGCTTCACCAAAATCCTTCGTAACATCACTGCTTTTGGAATTGGGAATCAGGGAATCAGCTGTGAAGCAGCACCCGCAGCCCCCAGCTGACCTCCGGGCTCTCTTTGGGGTGGAAAAGCAACAAAAAAGAGCGCCGTGCTACGCCGAGGCCCCACCACCAGGCGCCTTCCCCCGAGGAACACATCCCAAATCTCCCTCCTGCCCCAGCAGAAGGGGAAACGTGGCAGCTACCTTGCGGTATTTGTCTGACACCCCTCTGTTCCTCAGGTCTGTCAGCAGCCCCGGCAGGCTGTTGCTGCTGTGGCGCTCATAGTGCAGGGCGTAGAGCATCACCAGCCGGGCGGCGTCGAGCTCCGTCACCTTGGGGTTCTGCAGCAGGCGCCGCACGTTCTGCAAGAGAGGGAGAGAGGAGGTGAGGGAAGAGGCCTTTGAAGGACGTTAAATGGGACCGAGAGCGAGCCCACTGCCTAGCAACAACACTGCACGGAGGAGGGCCGCGAGGGAATTAAATTGGGAGGAAGGAAGGAACGGAGCCGAGCTTCTGGAGGGCTCTGCGGTCAGGGCGAGCGGAGCACGAGCTGCTTTTGTGGGCCTGGGGATTCGGAACCCGGTCCTGCTGGGTTATTAACTCCCCAAAATGTGCTGCAGGGAGAGCTCAGCTTGGTGTGTGCCTCCCCTGCAGCAGACACACGTAGGAATTTCTCATCTCTTCTCCTTCCCAACCTCGGTGAAGCAAAGGCTGGCCCGCAGGTTGACTGCCAAGAGCACAACTGCAAGGATCTTGGTTTCTTTCGGAAGCTGTGGAGGAGCAGCATCACACTCACACAGTCTTTGGGTGTGGGAAGCAGAGGGACGAGCACGAAGACACTTGGAAGCGAAGGAAGGAAGGAATTAAAGCAGGGAAAGGCAAAGAAAAACGACAGCAGCGGAGAGGGAAATACAAAACCCACGGGTATTCCCTTCCAGCACGGAGATTGTTACTTTTCCTGCTGAAGGGAACACGGTGCCATGTTAAATACGAAGGGTGCACGCCCCAAAAAGCTGCCTGTTGAACCACAGACCACTCCCAGGGAAGATGTGGAACCCCCACAGGGACCGTGGGCAGGATAGAAAGGCTCGTGTAAGCCGGCAGCTGGCCACAGAAGCACTGGGGCCTCCTCGTTCCAAGAAAAAAGGACTTAATTCCTCTCTGCACCCTCTCAGTCACTGGGTAGAGCCTTGGAGCTAAGAGAACACACACGAGAGCCAGGCTGGGAGCTTGGGGGAGCAGTGGGAGTGAGAAGCTTCTCAGCTCTGAGCTCGGAGGTGGCTCTGGCAGAAGAGGCGCCGACTGCTGGAGGTGCTCGCGGGCATCTGGTCGGGGCTGGGCAGATGCTCGAGTACACCCCAGAGCCTGAAATTCTCCCCGTGAAAGCAAAACAATCCGCCTGCCCTAGCTCCAACGCAGGGAATTAGAGGAGCTGCCAGTTGTACAGCTGCGTTAGCGGCAGCAGTTCCAAGCGAGGGACGGAACCAGCTAGGATTGTTTCCACCCTAAGCAAACGTGACCTTGAAACGCTCCGAAAAGCCCAGCGTATCTCTGCAGGGCTCTCCCAGCCTCCCAGGACAGATAGGCAGCGCGGAAACATCCTGCAAACAGCTGTGAAACAATGTTGGGAAAGCGTTGCCGTTTTTTCCCCAGCTGATTCAGCTCCGCTTGCCGTTATCTGCCAAAAATAGGGGGTGAAATCCTGGCTTGGGGGAGGATCCCCGAGGCGAAGGGTAAAAACCTTGTTGAGGGCAGGAATTCACCTGTACGGGGAAGGACAGAGCCGTCCCGTGGAGATGTTGGCTTGTGAGCTTTTTGGCAGCACAGCAGCACTGCCCGTGCCCGCGGGGAGCTCGGGGAACAGAAAAGCTCTTGTCCAGCCCGGGAGGTGGGATCCCAAACCTCCCCTTAAGGCTCCCGTACGACGTGGGGATTAATGAGAGCGGGGAAAGAGTAACCAAAACGTCCTGTGCTCGGGGGCCCCGGCCGCCAGAGAAATTAACAATTGCTGAAGTTACGTCAGGGGCAGAACAATCCTGCCTTTATTTCGTGCTCTGCCTTGTTCATTGTGCCCGTGGCCTTGGCCCGGCGCTGCCGTTAGGAGACTGCGACAGGGAACGGGGCAGCTCCAGAGATGCTGACCTCTGTCTCGTGCAGAAAGATCCCAGATCATTTTTTTTGCAACTTTGCAGTTATTTTCTAGCCTCTACACGGCTTTCAGTCCCTCTCAGTTGCCAGAAGCACACCAGAGCTCCTCCGGCGTGGGGCTGGGAACAAACTTGGGCGCTGTGAGAAGGGCAGAAGCACCCATTTAGGGCAGAGCAGGACCCAAACGAGCACCTGGGTGAGCTCCAGCAACCACCCTGCAGCTCTTGGTGGGGCTCAGCTCCCTGCCTGCCCCTCTGCTCACCTCCCAGCACGGCCACGTTAACCACAGCGCGGCTGCTGCAGCTGCCTCAGCACCACGAGGTCGTCTCATCCCTACAAATCCAACATCACTTCAGAAAAGCAGACCAAAAAGGGTCTGCAACGCCAAGCACCCAAACCTCAGCATCAACGCTGTCACTGTGTTAGTTCCTCAGCAGCAAACCTGCTTGGAACAGCAGGAACAGCAGCTCCCAGCACAGGCACGGTGTGTTGAAGGATCACAAGCCAAGTATTTGACTTTTAACCTGCACAAGCTTGACCCAGAAGCTGTGAAACAACAAGAGAACCTCAGAGGAGGCCTTCAGGAAATGCATTTTATGGCTACAACCTCATTTCAGCACTTGGTCCTCTAAATCCTATGAACCAAAAGCCATCGGATCGCATCTCTGTGCTCCCAAATCTGGGTGGCTTCAGGGATTTCGACAGGCCTGTCCTGCTTCACACCTGCTCAGGACCTGGCAGTGCCTGAAGAACTGATCTTATCGCTCAGCCACCCACCTGGAGCACGGCGTAACAGCCCGAGAAGACGGGTATCTCACACCCGTTGGAGATGCTCAGCCTTATTTTCCTGTCCAAGTGTTGCTGTGCTGCATAAAGGAGCCCGTTACGCAGCGTATCATCTACCCTAGCCACAAAAAAATCAAGGAATCTCTTTTTAACACTGAAGCAGTGGCTGAACTCTGCTCTAACACAGCCCCTCTCGACAATGCTGCTATTTTCCCTGACCAGGCAGCAGCCCCGACCTGTCGCTACCGACGTGCTGTCAGATGGGAGGTCAGGTCGTGGAATCCAGCAAGCCAGCACGGGGTCAGACCTCCAGTCTATACCCAGCTATAACAGAAGCCTCTTTTAGGCTTTTGCAGTCCTCTTTGCCAACGAAATCTTTTCTCTAGGAGGCTTTTCACCATTTTTTTTTTTTTTTTTAAATAAAACCCGCCACCTCAAGGAGCAGCCTGGTTTAGGCCACTTTTTGGTTTCCATTTTTCACCCAGTGCTGCTCGGGGGCCAAGCTTTGATTTAGCGGTGCCTGCAGGCAGCCTGCCAGGAGCCAGCTGACTGCATCTAACGCAGGAACGCGGCGTGTGAAATGCAAAGACAATCTGCAGAGATGCTTCTCCAGCCAGTTATTAACTATGATTCATCCTCATCTGAACCGAACGGGGAGGAGAGGAGCAATCCCAACCCCCAGAGCCCCAGCCCTGTGGGATATCTGCACGCACCACTCCCCCTGGTTTTCGGTACCAAACCTCCCTCAACCGGGGGGGGCAACGGGATCAAAGCAGGAAGATTTAAGGTACCTGCAGGGCGCTGGAGTGGTCGTTTTGGCAGGCCAGCTCCTGCTCCACCTCCGACACCTCCAGCAGGTTGCGCTCGGCCACCAGGCGGGAGAGCTCGCCCACCACCGTCACGTGCTTCGACACCGTGCCGGACATCTTCTTGAACTGCGGGTAGTTCTCCACAAACGCCTGCAGAGGGGAAAGCAAAGCAACCAATTCTCCAAATAACAGCAAAAAGCATCCAGCTCGTCCCTGGGTTGCACACAGGCACTTATTTGCCTCACCGTAAGCGAGCCTGGTGCCGGTATATGGATGCTCACACCCCTCAAATCCAGAAGCCCCGAAGATTTCTTCAATTACAAAATGTTTGGCCGCACTTTTGGTTTATTCTTTAAACACAAGGATATGGAAAGTATCTCCAGAGACATTGCCAGGATTCTTTAAATCTTCAGTGGTGACTAAATGAATCAGCCTGTGCTCGGAGCAGCTGCCAGGTGAGCCAGCTCAGCTCTAACCTCTGCACAGCCGTGCTGGGTTAAGCCAGGCACTTAAATGAGGGCTTAGAGGCTCAGCTGGGGGGCTGCTGGGTTCCAGCAAGCTCTGAGCAGCAGCTTAGAGAGCAGGCAGAAGGAGGAAGCTTGTAGATCACACTGCAGAACGGCCTGGAGAAGTGTCTGGCCTCCAGAGAGACACCACGTTGTTGTTACCTTCATATCCGCGATGGATTCCAGCTTCTGCTGCTCCTTGGGTTTCCTCTTCTGGAAATCCTCCATGAGGTTCTTGATGTTGCTGCCGATCTCGGCGAAGTTCAGGTACATGTTCTGCAGGGAACAACAAGGGGACGTGAGAGAAAGCCACTCGGGCAGGAGCCTTGGTGCACCGATGTGCCACCACGCATCATCTGCCCGAGACCCAACCCAGCAAGCAGCTTTGAGGCAGGCCCAGGTTTTATTTAAAACCCTGAACCAGCCGCGTTATTTCTCATCAGATGTCGCTTGCATCACACCTTGATTCCACCCTACGTAAGCCATACATCTCCACCCTTATGCCTGAAGCAATTGGGAAGATCCTTTTGCACGGCAAAACCAAGCATGGGACCCAATTCCCAAACCCATCCCCTCACCAGGATCCCACCCAGCAGACAGCAGCACCTACGTTGGCGTAGAACTCGTCGTTCTCAGCAGACAGGACCACCTCCCGGAGATCCTTGCTTATGCCTGGCACGCGAGAGAGGTCGATGCGGTTGTTGTTGATCCCCAGCAGCTCGTGAACCATGGCCTGGTACGTCCACTGCCAAGGATGGGGGCAGAGAGAGGCAAGTGGTGCTTCAGCAGGACAAACAGCACCAAAAAGCAGAGCTCAGGCTGAATTCCAAGCCACTCTGCTGCAGCAGCACACCACTGTTTGAAGCGTGCACTTCTCAAACTTTTGCCACCAGAATAAATTCTGTGGTGCTCAGACCGGCTCCTCGCTGGCGCAGACATGGGAAAACCACCCCAAAAAGGTGCTTGGGACTGATTGTTCTGCTCAGCTAGCTCTATTTCCTCCTCCGCCTGCAAAGGGCCACGTATTTTTGGCTGCAGAGCTTCCACATTTACAAACTGCTTAATTTCCTACGTGCCTCTGCGCTCCTGAGGCAGCAGGAGGGGTGTTCCTGCACACCAGCGAGTCACTACATTTACCCGAGGAAGAAGAATACTAATGGAAAGAGAAAACTGAAAGCTGATGGGAGCCCTGACGCTCGATCCGTGCAGGATCTGTGCTCGGCAGCTTGAAAAAAAATCAAGCCAGGAGACAAAAGAGGGATTTGAAAAAGAGCAGGGGCAACGCTCGTCTCCTTTTTTTACCTTCTGAACACAAACCCTGCCCTGGCAGGCTGCGAACTCCACCTCGCTGCTGCTGCACAGGGCTCTGTGCACTCTGAGGACTCCTGCTCCTCTCCCTCAGCCCCTCGATGATTGATTCACCTGGTTCAGCAGCGGGGTGATGGCGTCGTCGGAGCGGTCCAGGATGAGGAGCAGGGGAGGAACCTCCGTGCGCCGAAAGTCAAAGAGCTCGTATTCCTTAGTGATCACTTGCTGGTGAGAAAAGGAGAAAAAAAAAAGCCATCTGAGCATAGGTTTACCTGGAAGAAGTTCCCTCTTGCTTTGGGCATGGGTGAACAAAAAGTTGTGGTGCTGCCTCAGGCTGCGGAGCTGCTGATAAAGCACGACCTGTTCCCAAAAGGCGCCAGGAAACCCCCTGTGAATTGTAAGAAGTGAGGGTGCAAACTGTGAGACGTGTAAGAAATGAGGGTCTTCACCTTGTGTACAGGCTTTTCAGAGACAAGGGACGTGCCCTGCCCAAAGCCACACCAAGGAAAGGGCAACGTCTCCAAGAATCAGCTGAAGAAGGGTATTTCCTCCAAACACATCGACTTCTCAACAAGTTAAAATCAAGCCAAGCTGACAAACTCATCTGACATCGTGGCCAAGCTCTCACCACACCTTCACGCACTCAGCAAGCCTCTTCGCCGGCTCGGAAGAGAGCTGGTAGCGAATCATGGGGCATTTCTTCAGGGACAGCAGCAGAGCAGTCAGCCCTTGGGTCGTCCTGGCCAGCTGGGCTGGATCCCAGTTGCGGCCCTGGAAGGAAAGGTTCAATCTGACACAGAAACACCACCCCCACGTGTTTATTTGGAAGCAGAGAAAGATTTTGGCTGAAAGAGGGGGAAATAGCAAAGGCCCCGACCCCAATCTCCCGTTATTCTTCTCCTTGCCAGCCCCTTTGAAGGACCAGCTGCCCCTTCACGGACTGCACCCCGCCATCAGCCCACCACTGCGCCCAGTTTGCCACAGCTACTGGTCCCTCTAACCACAGAACAAGGCCCCGGAGAGGAGCAGGGGCTTCTTCCATACCTGGCAGCAGCCCAAGAGGTTGAGAGAAAAGACGTGGGGGTTCACAGCGATGTAATCTCCGTAGAACTCCTGCCAACAAGGGGAAGCAAACGCAGTCAGGTGTCTCGCCAGCCCTTATTCAGCCCACAAAGGGACGTGATCTAGCACCAACAGCACTAAAACCTAAGCACTGCCCAAACTCTGATCGTTTCTCCTCCCTGAAAAGCCACTTGCTGGTGTGTTTCTGTGCAGGGAGCTCTTTGTCGATGTCGCAGACATTTGGCAGCCTGGGGACAGGCAGATGACAGCAGTGGCTCTGACAGCGGAGGGCAGGGAGGAAAAGGACACACATGGGGTATTTTTTTTGTGCAGTGCTGCTGCGTGCTGTTCAAGAGTCCTCAAGCTTCCACCTTCACCTTCCCAGGGCTTCTGGATTGAGAAATCTACTTAAAAACATTCAAAAATTCACCTGGACTTCTGCCACGACTTCCTGCTCATCAGCCTCAGCTAAGGACTTGATGTCACTCTTGCTGATCACGTTGCTGAAATCTGAAAGAGAACAACAGCACGAGCACGGTCAGGTGCTGTGAGCGGTGCACAGCGCAGGAAAACTGCCTGACCTCATTCCCCACACGAGCAGATTGCCACAGAGCTCGTCTGACTTGACACCCGCAATTATCACGCGGGCATTTCAGGCTGGAAGGGAGCTCACGCAGCCACTGTGAGCCCTGCACCAGCTTTCTGCTGCTGGTGCCAGCACCCCGTGTGTGACTACTGCACTGAATGGAGATGCAGCAGGATGAGATGGCTCTGGGAAGGCAGGGCTGGCTCCCTTCTCCCCTCCTTGCTCCACCAGGCAGCCCCACAGCCGGTAGATTTCCCCGGGTAAGAGACAAACAAGGTGAAACGGCTTGGGACAAGCATCTGGCATTGCTGTGAGGCAGGAGCTTTGTCCTGCGGAGCGACGCTGACATCTAGAGGCTGCTTCAGCTCCTTCCCCAGAACCTCATGAAGGGAGATGCTTCTGTGAGGCCTGGCCTTCAGCAGCTGTTCTGGATAATTTCCAAAACCCCCTGAATATTGTACAGCATGAGCGAGAAACGCCTGCCTGATGCAGCAGGCATTACAAGATGCCTGCTACAAGTTTAGCCCTAAGCTGGGCTGAGAGGCCTAACGCTGCCTCTAAATGATTTACCTTCAGGATTTGGGCCAGCCTCTCACCCTGTGCACTTGTTTCCCTTAGAATTAAGGCACTTTGCTGCCAGCATTAGCCTTCCCTCACATTTCTGAAGCAACACAAAGTTATAAAACCCCAGAATTTTTCAGAAGTAACCCATAACAGAGCAATACAAACCTAAGGTGTTGCTTTGCAAAGATATTTTGTGAGTAGTTTCAGTTTAACTGTTTTATTTCACACACACACAACCTTTGCTAAAATAATTTGGTGATTGAAGTAACATAAGAACTAGAACTCAGACACTTTCAGCATTTTGTAAGTGTCTGAGGGTGGTTGTAGTGTCTTGCATCAGCGTTTTCTACTGAGCATCAGGTCGGGCTCTGGCTGCAAAGCCTGACTTACCCGTCAGAACGGAATGCACTTACAGATAAAATAGATGCTGTACTTCGGCCTCCGCAGCTCCTGAATGAGATATTCCACGTTCTCCTGAACAAAAACAGGACGGGGGAGAGATTTAAAACCGCTGCTGCTGTGTCAGAGAGGATGAGACGCGTCCACGCCTCCTGCTCATCCCATCGGGGTCCCTCATTACAGCCTGTGGAGCCCAGGCTGCCCAAAGCCCCTCCAGCACCTCGGGCCCAACGCTGCGCTCGGGGAGCTCTTTACCTTGGTGGGGCGCAGGAAGCAAATGGCCTTCAGGTGCTTCATCGGCTCCCTGTTGAAGGAGTCGATGCGCTCGAAGAGGTACACCTCCTTCTGCAGGATCTCCGACTGCGTGTACACCATGCTCACCACGCCGGTCTGCGGGACAGGCCGGCCCCACACGTCACCCCGGGGCCCCACACATAGCTCCCAGCCCCACACATCACCCTGGGCCCCATATGTCCCCCCTCCAAGGCCCTGGGCACCTTCCCCAGCCCCAGACATCTCCCTGGACCCCACACATCACCTCCAGCCCCACACATCCACCCCCCTCGGCCCCAAAAGTCCCCCCAGGCCCCAAACGCCCCCTCAGACCTCACACATCGCCCCCAGCCCCACATATCCCCCTCCCCAGCCCCACACACCTTCCCCTGGCCCCACACGCCTCCCCCCAAACCCCACAGCCCCACACACTGCCCCGGGCCCCACACATCCCTCCAGATCGGCCCCACAGCCCCCCTTAGGCCTCACACATCGCCCCCAGCCCCACATATCCACCCCCCCGGCCCCACACACCACACACACACCCCCCAAACCCCACACACGCCCCCAACAGCCCCCTTCTCACCGTCTCACGGTCCATCAGCAGCACCTTCATGCCCGGCCCGCTGTCCTCGATCATTTTCGCCACGTACTGCTTCACCGCCAGCACCGCGTTCATCTTGGCCCGGCTCCGTCCTACCCGGCCCGGCTCGGCTCGGCTCTGTCAGGCCCGGCCCCGCCGCCTCCCGCCGGCCCCCTGGGACTTGTAGTCCTCCAGCCGCAGGTACCTACAGGGCGCAGCGCGGCGCCGGACTACAACTCCCGGCATGCCCCGCGGCACGGCCTCACCTCCTCTCCACCCCCCCCCCCCGCCGGCAGGCCCGGTAACGGCGGATCCCCGCTGTGGGGCCGGGCGTTGGGCGCGGAGGGTGCGGGGCCGGGGCTGGGGCCGTCAGTCCTGAGCCTCCTGTGGGGCTGGGTCCCCTCTGTGGGGCTGGGTCCCTGCTGTAGGGCTGGGTCCTGTCAGTCCTGAGCCCCTTGTGAGGCTGGGGTCCCACTCTGGGGTTGGGGTCCCATCAGTCCTGAGCTCCCTGTGGGGTTGGGGGTCCTCTGTGGGGCTGGGTCCTGTCAGTCCCGAGCCCTCTGTGGGGCTGGGGTCCCACTGTGGGTTGGGATCCCACTGTGGGGTTGGGGTCCCTTCAGTCCTGAGCTCCCTGTGGGGTTGGGGGTCCTCTATGGGGCTGGGGTCCCACTCTGGGGTTGGGGTCCCATCAGTCCTGAGCCCCCTGTAGGGCTGGGGTCCCCGCTGTGGGGCTGGATGCTGTCAGTCCTGAGCTCCCTGTGGGGTTGGGGGTCCTCTGTGGGGCTGGGGTCCCACTGTGGGGTTGGGGTCCCATCAGTCCTGAGCCTGCTGTGGGGCTGGGGTCCTGCCCTGGGGCTGTCCCATCCCCCCCATGCTCCTGAATAAAGTCCCGCACCCACCTGTGGTCCCGTCCCTTCCCTCCTCACCTGACCAAGTCCCCGTTCCCCCTCATCACGGGGCTGAAGGGGACTCAACCTCAGTAAGGGAAGGGACCGGGCACTAAACCGAGCCCTCCTCCTGTTCCTAGGGCTCCTCCTGAACATGCCGCTGTGTGAAGGCCGAGGTAGGTACCCAGCAGCACTGCCACGAGGCATCTTCCAGCACGTGGAAGGTAAAAGGGACGTGTCGAGACATCTTCTGGGTATTGTGTGCAATTAACTAACCACCTCAGTTCTTTTGGACCCATAATTTATCCCTAACACCATCCACCAAGCCTGGCATGACTGGCGCCGGTGCCTGTTCCGCTAACCTTTAGCTCTGTGCTATTTATTCTGCTGCTGTTCTTATTCCCGAGCGTGACAATTTTGGGAAAGGGCTCTGATGTTCATAAAAATGTAATCACACAACGTGCGTGTTTCATACAGGAGGCGGTGAGCAGGTGCTGCTGAAAAATGAAAGCTATTTGCCAATCTTGTAAGTACCTTCGCCTAAAAGCTGACACGCAGGAACTCCTTCACGCTCCCAGCTCATCTTTTGTTCTGCCTGATTTACATTTAATATACATCCAAATACATCACGGAAATGCGGCTACAGCTGAAAATCGTTGTATTTTATAGGAAAAATAAAGACCAGAGG
Organism: Aythya fuligula; assembly: GCF_009819795.1. Lineage (NCBI taxonomy): Eukaryota > Metazoa > Chordata > Aves > Anseriformes > Anatidae > Aythya > Aythya fuligula. Next base: position 2,214,043 of record NC_045586.1, read on the forward strand.
AAGAGGCTTGTCCATGAAATCTGCTCCTTTCTAGACAGCAGTCAGTCCGTGAGTAACAGTTCCAAAAGCACTCTTGGGGACGGTCACAACGCATTAGTGACAGGCTGACTGTTGAAGCTTGGGGACGGGGACGAGACGCGAAGTTTGCTCATGCAGCAGCGTGACCGAGCTGTTCAAAAGCATCACGTTTCTCCTGGCTGCATTAAGAATGAATCTTTTTCTCTCCTTGCAAGCTGTGCTCTTTTACCTTTCTAGTGAGTAAACGTAAATTTACTAAAATTTAAAAATCCCAATTCCTGCAGGCAAAAAGCAGTTGTAGTGCCTTCTGCAAGTCCAGGGACAATCTCTGCACTCTAGTGAGTTGAGGAAGTTTGGCTTATAAACACATAAAAGTGTGTGAGTGTGATTTAGTGAGCGTAATATCGTCCCTCTGCAGTGTGCAGGTTGTGCACCTCATGGCTGCTGTCGTTTCTGCAGAGAGGGAGCTGGCACATCGCAGGGTGTGTTGCATTTAGAGAAAAGCCATCCTTAATTCTGGAAGAATTGGGTGTTTTTGCATTCTTGTCTGCATCTGAAACATCGTAAGCATTGCAACAGCAGAAACACAAGCGGTGCAAGCAGAATGTTTGTTAATTTAAAGAAATTATATTGGTTTGGCATCGATTTCGTGTTGTTTTCCAGAACAGCCTGCATCATAAAGACTAAAAGGCAGTTATAGATGTTCTAAAGTCAAAGACGCTTGTTCAGCCCTACAGAAAGCTGACGTTAAGGATGTACCACTCTGATACTGATCTCAGTGCTCAAAACACGATGTTTGTTTCCTATCCCAGGTCCAGGAAATTGATGCTTTGAGGACAGAGAATAGGAAGCTTAAAAACGCGGTATGTGTTTTACTTCTCTGTGTTGGTGGGCAGCTTGCTGTAGCACAGCTTTTTGCAATTGCACACGCAGCAGTTTAACACCTTTGGTTTTTTTATTAGACATAGATTTCACTGTTAATGTTTCTGTGTTTGTGCTCAGTGCTGCTTCCATTCTGTTTTCTCTTCTGCAGAACTCCAGGCTGCGATATAAAACAAAAGGTAAATTGTCCACGGCGTGCCTCAGCATCTCCCAAAAGGCAAATCTTTCTCATTAAGATTTCATAAATTAGGCACTGAATCCAGGAAGCTATGGGTGGGATAACCTGTCCCCATCCTTCTGAGCCATCTGGTTCCACCATGGGTAGGAAACGGTGGTGATTCCTGCTGCGTTTGGGAAAGGGAGCTTCACCTTTTAGTTTGGGCAGCAAAAGTAACGTGCCATTCCTTTTTCTTCCTAGATTGGGCGATAAGGAGAGAAGAATATAAAAAGTAAGGATGAGGATTATCTTGCATTGGGTTAAAAATGATCTACAGCTGAGCTAAACGGATGTGGCTTTGTGGCTTTGCCCCTTTGAGAAGGGCAGAGCAAATTTCACCCGCAATTAATAAATCTTCCCAATTTCTGGTGCCTAAAGTTCTGTGACAAATTGATGCCTTTATCAGCTTTGTACCTGAGAATGGTTCTGTCGAGTAACGCAGCTATTTGCATTTTGCTTTCTTTTCCAAGTGAGATCGAGAGACTTTCTGGCGAGATCTCCAACTACTTAAATGTCACCAACTTCTGGGTAAATATGTCAGTGCCTTGACAAATTCTGGGAGGGCTCTGATGAGATTACGGGTCCTCTGAAGCATACAGCTGTGCTGCTGTGACATGAAAAATAGTCAGAGGAAGGGAAGGAAGCCCTGGAGACATTAATTGTAAAAATGATGGGAGCTTGTGCCCTTTTTTGTGGAGAAGAGGCAAGCGTCGGGAACAGTTTTAAAGAAAACAACAACAAAACCTTTGTATCCCAAAAGGGAGCAAAGGAAGAGCAGCTATAAACTGGCCCCTATCTCCTTTACCTGCAGTAGAGAAACGTTTGTTTGTGGGGCATATGAGAAGCTCAAATGAAATTCTGAAAGTGGGCTTCCTAAGATTTGTAAAAAAAAAAGCAAAAACTTGCTTTTTTTTCGACTGCTTCTAAACTGAATTGTCTCTCCTGTGTAGGATGAAGAGTCTGAGCAACTTAACGGCCCAGGTACGTTGTCTATAAGCAGTGAGAGGACAGCTGAGAGTGTTTTCCTTTCCTGTGTCACCCTGGTAGAGCTGTGCTTGGAGGCTCAGCTCCATGCTGTGTTGGTGCACGTCCCACCTGCTCGTAGCCACCACGAGCTTAAGTGATGGAGAAAACATTTGTGCAGTACTAGGAGCCTTCCTGGTGCTGTTACAGCTGAAACGAAATTATAAGAAAAATATTTGGCATTCCTAGTCGTATCTGGGATGTGAAGCATGCAGGGAAGTTGGAACGTTACAAGGATTGTGCCTCTGTTTTTAACCTAGCAGATAAGAGAACGCCACGGGACCAGACCAAACATGCGAGGTGAGCGAGGGGAAAGGTCTGCTTAACCAATGCCTCTTGAAGTAATAACAGGAGATCGTGTATTGTGTCATCACTTGAAAAATGGCTTTATTTTTTTCTATCTGAATTGATTAGGTATATTAGTAAGAGGAACAACTCTGCTTTTCAGAGTCCTAAGGTGATCCGTCTACCAGATGTTTCACGGAAGTTTTGGGTGCTTTCCAAGGTGTTTTCACAAATCTAGTGGCTACATAAATGTATTTATTTATTTATTTATTTGAAATGCTTAGATTTGAGTTGTAAAACGTTTCTTTAATTTGTTTTGTTCTGTAAAAAAAAAAAAAAAATAATAATTGAAAAGCACTGACACCCTATTTCAGTATTATTTCTCTATCAGCTTTAATTAAAGCCCTGGAGTTTAAGTGGGAGCTGGCAGCAGCTTAGATTAAATAACTAATTAAGCATAAATAGCCCCAAAATGCAACTGCTGGAGAACACTACGGAAGATCAGGGCGTTTTGAAATGATTTTGATTGTGCTTGAATTCCTGCAGCACTCAGACAGAGGGCGCCTGCGGAGCGGAGGAGAGGTAAGGGCTGGGAAAGAGGTGCTGGAGCGGGGCTGCCGTGGCGCTGTCCTGGCCCTACAAAACTCAGCAGCTTCTTGGTCATAAGCCCTACATCTCTTGGGACATGACTCACCTGCCTTTAAAATTGCTAGGTCCTGTAGTGAAATCTGTCTGTCTTGCCAAAGAGAGAGGTCTGGAAAAAAGGAACCTGCTCATGAAAGCCAGGTGGTGGGAAAGTTCTGACATTGTAGGTTTTTATTTGGGACACCTAAAGATGGCATCGGAGCCTTTTTTCCCTTCGTGTCAACCACTCAGACACTTCTGCAAATCATGTATTTTGAGAGGTTTTGTCACCCCCTCTCTTCTTTTCCCCTGGTTCCCATCTCTCCCTCTCCCAGCACTAGCCCTTCTCCTCCTTCTGCCCAAAATTGCACGTTTTTTCTCCAATTCCTGTTAAAGTAGCTTCATGCTTTTGCTGCGAGGCTGATTTCAAACCCAGGTGAGCAGCTTGCTCTGTAAGACAGAAGCATTTCAGCACTGCACGCCCTCTGCCACGGGCTTTCAGAGCTGTCTGTGCTCTGGTGCTGATGGCTATGCAGGGTGGGAGAGCTCGGTAAGTCCAAAAAGTGTGCTTCCAGGCTCAAAGGACAAGGAAGTTACCTAGTTCTGCTGAGAATTAGGTAATGCTCCTTTTTAAGAACACCAGTTCAGGTTCGGTAACGTTGGAGCACCCGGAACAGCCTCTGGTCCCGTTAATCTCACAAGAACAGCAGCTGGGATTAGGTGCTATTTCCAGAGTGCTGGAGCTAAAACAGAGCTAAACAAAACAGAGCTCGAACTGTCACCTCCCTATTTATAGCAAAATGGATAAAGGACTAAACCCTGCCTTTCGCTTCCAATTAAGCAACTCCCCTTTTCTTCGTCAGGTGAGCTCCTTGTGTGTTGCCTGCTAAGCATGCACTTAATTACCACCCGAGGTCCCGTTTTAAATTTAATTTTGCTGTTGGAAATGCTCAGGGTCGCATCCTGCAGAGTGCTTAGAGCAGGTAGTCCACGTCCCTACGATGCTTTGTCCAAAAAAAAAAAAAAGATTTTGGTGTTTTAGCTGCAAACTGAAAGCGTCGGTATTTAATTGCATCCTATTGTTTTCTGGCCTTGTTTAGATTTTAAATGATTCGGTGTCTGGGAAGTACTTATCATTTAATTATTTGTCCGGTTTCCTTGGAAATGCTTTTGTGACGATGTCAGCGATGATTTTTCTTTCAACTAAATAAGCCGAGAGTGTTGTCTCCTCCTTAAGCACATCCCTTAATTGGCCTTAGAGGAAAACAAATGCCTTTTTTTATGCTTTTGCCATTTTCTTTAGTGATAGATTTGACTTAATGAATTAAGAAATCAAAAATATAATGTGAGAATTATGTCGTTATTTTAACATTTAATATTTTACTCTAAGAATTCAAAATTTGTGTAATTACTGGGGGTGGAATATTCTTTCATTGCAGGACTGTTGCAACTCAGACAGGTGAAGAAAGCTGAAGGTAACGTATTACAGAGTGAATGCAGTGGGTTTGGTTGAAAAATCTGCTCTGTGGGCTGTAAATTATGTTCACATTCAACATGTAAAGTACGTACAGAAATACACCAAGCTCTATTTTTATTGTCGAAACCTCTCGTTACATCAAAAGCTGTAACAGCAGCTCCGTTCCAGTGCTGAGTGTCGATGTTGAGACATCAGGTACTGATTTTTGGACATATTCAGGTAGCATCAGACCCATCTGAAAAGAAAGTCTGATGCTCGTGAGACATCCAGCCGTAGAAAAATACCCAAATTGCCTTACGCTGCTGGATGCTGGCTTTAAATTGCCAGCAGAGGGATTGCGTTTGAAACGTCTTCTCAAAATCCCTCTGAGTCAGGGACTGTTTGTTCTGCTGTAGGGCAGAGCCAAGCAGCTGGGCTGGCACCGAGCTCCCCCAGGTTTCCCTGAATCAGACGTAGAAAATAATTGGAAGATCCCAGCAGCTTCTTGCAAAGGACAACCAGGCAGTAATAGTGAGCAAAATTAGAGGCACGCTAAGCTAGCAACACAGAGCTTTGGTTAATTCATCCAGTTAATTTATTTCAAAAGACAAAGTGGGTCTCGATGCAGATTTTACCTTTTTTACCTCTCTTTATTTGCCTTCTAAACTTGGCCAGATGGTTGGAGAGTCGCCGGCCCAAGTAATGCAGCTATCTTGGCTTCACGTGGATGCAGCAAATTGTGCTCAGGCGCTGCTCATTTTTGATCTCTTTTTGTTTTCCCCCTGCCACGCCTGAGCTTTGAGCAATAGATGAGCAAATAATGGGGGTGGCAAAACTTCCTGCCGCTAACAAAAGAAATATTCCACGGTAAAAATGGTTCCCGTGATTATTTTATCAGCTACTGAGAGTGAAAATGTCCATCTCGCTTTTAAGGTGTTTAAGCTTTATTTGCAGAAAAGATGTTTAAAGCGAACTTGTTTTTATTTTTTTTTATTTTCCTCTCCTGCAGGATGACTTCGGATTGTGGAAGCATTTAATGTCAACATGAATTGTTGCAGGCCAACAAAATGTTTGACATCGGTTTTAACTTAACTCTTACTTAAGAATTTATTCAAATAGCTATGCAAATAAAGTTCTGCTTATCTCATTAATGATTATTCTAGTCCAATTACTATTTAAACAGCGTAACAGACTTGGGACAGGTTTGGGTGCCTCAGTTTAGTCAATAGGATTGTCCCAGGATTACGGGGGTGCCTATTTTAAGAGAACCATTTTTATCTCGATTAATTAAAAAGGAGAAGGTTTTCCTTTTCTCGTTTCCAAGGGGAAGTAGGCCAGGGTCTGCTGCGGTGGCTGGGACGTCACGCGCTGCCGTGTCACGGTCGTCCTCCTCTCTGCAGCCTCTGATCCCCGCGCCGGTGTCACGCATCGTGAAAGCAGTGCTGCTCCTTTCTTCATGTAGGAAAAAAGGAATCACCGCCTGTGCTGTGGCAGATAAGACCGGCTCTTCTGCCAAATCCGAGTAGCTGTCCCCGCTACCTAAAGGATTTCAGGGTAGCTAATCAGAGGAATCGCTCCGTAGGGATGTGAAACAGCAAAAACTGGGGGCTGGTTTGGGCAGAATTCCTTGTGTTTGGAGAAACTGCAGACTTGTGCTTTGCATAGCTCGTACTCCATGTTTTATCCCACTATTTTCTGTTTGAGCCACGTGTCTGACCAGCAACATCACTGGCTTGGGCTGTGCCTTCTTTCTTCCTTCCCACTCCAAACCAGAGGCACGGTTTCGTGCACGTAACCGCTCAGATCAGCCGTCTGGCTGGACACGAGCGCCTGCGTGAAATCCTGGAGGCTCGGGCTGAAAAACAGGCAGCCTCAGGGAGAGCTGAAACCATCCTGAGTCAAACAACGCCGTGGAATAGCTCCTGCCTTTTGTGTTCTTGGTGCCCGGCAGGGTCTGCTCTCCGCTCATGCCGCGTGTTCCTGCCGAGGTAACCTCTCTGCCAGGGCCTTACACTGCATGGAGCTTCAATGCTCATCTCTTTAAAGGCCCTGAACACCTCAAGGCAGCAGCCTTTTAGCCAGAGAAGTGCCACGAGCATCTCTCTCGAGTCCCCTTGCTCCCAGCCCGGAGGCTTTGTCACTGCCGACACCGGGACCGGGTCAGTCCGCAGCGAGCACAGCTCAAGAACTCAGGCTTTGTGCCCGTAAATTAATGTCTTCAGCAATGTTATTTTCCTATCGCGTCAATAAAAGGGTAAAAAATAACATCAGGCACAGGAGAGGAAAAGCAGATCGCTGGCAAAGCTTAACCGCTGCCAGCAGAGCGGAGCTGGAATTCTTGCAGACTTGGAAAAATGGCATAGGTGCTCGGAAACGATTGTGCCCGCGTGTCTCATCACGTTTTTCTTCCCCTGGTTTTCATCGGTATGAAATAATTTTCTTTCTCTCTCTCCCATGTGCAAGAGAGGCTGCGTAGCTCGCGGCACGGCAGCCCCAGGCCTGGCTCCGGGGCTGGTTTCTGGTGGCTTGGGAGAGCCTCGGGGCCCTTCTCTGGGTCAGCCCCTTACCCGGGGAGCGATGCTCGGGTCTGAGACGTCTCCTGCCGTAGCGCTTGGGTCTCCTGAGGAAACATGCTGCAAGAAGAAGCTCTCGGCAAATAAAACAGGGTTTGGATGAGGCTCTGTTTTTGAAGAGCTTCAGGCCTCCGAAGCCCAAACTGAGTTTGTTTTCCTGCTGGCTTTACGCGTCGGCTGCTGTTTAACCCTCTGCTCTTCCGAGCAAAAAGAAAAAGTCATCGCCCCACGAGGAGGCATGGCTTTCTTCCTCCTCAATTATCTCTCATTAGTAAGTACAAGCAACTCCATTTAACTGCCTTGGGAACAATTTCTGCATCTATTGAGCTGGCCTACAGTAAGTCTTGTGGTTTCCTGTTGGCCCTGGAAACTGAGCACACTTCATTATGGGCAATGCTTTACTGCACCTCATTATTTTTTCATAATCTTATTGTACTTCTCCTTTTAACAGCGATGGAGGGGGGGGGAATGGGGGAAGGGAGTAAACAAGCTGAGGTCCTTTTGGGTCCCGAACCTCCCCAACCAGCTTTTGGAATCTGCAACCACGCATCGGCGACGTTGAGTTAATTGGCCACTCCAGCAGCTTTTTGGAAAAAAAGTCAGTGGGTTTTAAGGTAAGGAAAGCTCCTTCATCACCCTGCGAGCTCAGGCCTTTAAGAATCCTCTTCACAAACGGGTCCAGAGCTCAGTGGTCGGGTCCAGGAGGAGGCGAAACGGCGCCGGCACGAACCTCAGCAGCGGCAGCCCCGCTCTCACAGGTGCCTCGCCTCCCTTCGCCGGTGTCTTGGCAGCGCTCGCCATCTGTTCCCGTCCTTATCCTCGCCGCCTCCAACCCCTTATCCTCTTTATGGCACTCTTCTGCTTTATCCTGCTGTCCCCTGGCAAATCCTGGCGAGGCGCCGCGCTCAGCCACGGCTGTGCTTTAATCTTTTCCACATCCTCAGCGGAGAGGTGCTGCCGTGTCCTGCTGTTAGGTTGTGCTGTAGGGACAGGGGGGGGCCGTGCTGTTGTCTGGCATCTCCCCCGTGGGGTTTGGCCGTTCCTTGTGCCCACCACCAACGCCCGAAGCTCCAGAAGAGGTGGAGGAGTTTTGGGGAGATGAGGGGCACTGGTGCAGAGTTTGGAGACCAAGTCCGTGCCACCAAGCCTCGGGCAGGCGGGCATTTAACCTCCCTGTTCTCCGTGGAAGGGGCACAAGTAATAGAGCGAGATAAACGTGGCTCGGGGCTTGAGTTTGCCTCTGCCTTAAGGAGTTTTGAATCAGTTTTAGGATGTGATTTTAATTTCCGAGGCGTTCAAACCCAGACGGCCCGCCCCAGCTGTCACAGGGGTGTGCCGAGGATGTCGCACCAGGCCCGGAGCTCTCTCAGATTTTTGTCCTTGCGATTTGGGGTTTTCCAAAGGAAAGTTCAGGCCCCGGGGCACGCCTATGGCAGCAGAGCCAGATGTGGGTTTCCCCTGGAGCTCCACCTCTGGCTCTGCCCAGCGCTGCCTCACCCCAACATTTTTCCTGTGTCCTCTTCTCTCTCTCACACGATTTCTGACACCGAGCCAGCCGAAACAACCCGAGCACTTTCCTCACAAAGCAACTGAGTGAGAACAGGGTTTTTCAGCTCAGGCGTTTGACGCTTTCCTCCTCAATTCCCCCTCCTGATGTTGGCGCTCGCATCTTCTCCCCCTGCGCCCGCTCCTTCCTCCTGCTCCCGGGAGGATGAATGCGGGGGGCGATGCTCAGGATGTGCAGTTCGGCAGCAGCAGCTGGCAGCGGGCTGCCCAGGCTTGGAAAAATCCGAGTTTTTTTTTTTTTTTTCCACTTTCCGCCGTTGCCAATTAGGGCTGGATGCGGGGAACGCTGCTCTCCTTCGCCAGCCTCGCAGCTGACACGCTGGGAACGCAGACGAGTCCATTAACCTCCCCGAGCCGAGGGCTGCCTCCCACGTCTGTGAAGTGAATGGAATAAAACCGGGGCCTGGCGGAAGGGTTAAGGCATTACCATATGTGAAGTCCTCAGAAATCCGCAGATGAAAGGCTCTTTAGAAGTGCAAAGCGCTATTATTGGGCTGGCATCTGCGGAGCAACTTGCGCAGGAGCCCGCCGCCGCTGCGAGGTTTCCAGCTAGGAAGTTCTGAGGCAGCTTTCATCCAAGGGGGATAAAAAATATTAAAAAAGGGAAAAAAATCCAATCCAGAAACAGATTCTGGAGGGTTAGAGGGACCGGATCGGGGCTGAGGTAGATGGGGGAGATCCCACACGGCCTGCAGCAGGGCCTTGGGTCCCTACGGGGCTGTCCCGGTGTTTTGGGGCCTGGTGTTTTGAGTTTGTTCCCCCTGCTCGTGATGTCCCCGTGGTCCCGTAGCAGCGGGTTCAGCTGATCCCACACCCAACCTGACCCGTCCCTCCTCCTGGGGGTGCTCCCTGCCTCCCTAAAGGGCAGAATTGGGGCAGGTTGTGTTAGCACCCTGGGGCCCCAAAGGCATTCGGCACTTGGCCGGGCGCCCCTCAGCACCGTGTCCCCGTACTGAGCCCCGTTCCCCACCGAGGGGCCAAGCGTAGCCTGGGGGAACATCCACCAACGGGATGGTTGTGGGACATCCAGCAGGACCCCGGGACGGGGCTGGAAAACCCCAAAGAAGCCATTTGGGCGCTGTCATTTGGAGTCATGGGGTGAGAGAGGAGCCGCTCGGGGGCCAACCCCGAGGTTTCGCCGGCAGCCTGGTGGGGTCGGCTGCGTGAGCAGGGCTCTGAATGGGGACGCGGAGGTGGTTTGAGACACCACAAGAGGGTTTTTTGGCAGGTTTGGCCTCTAGGGCTCTGCTCGGACCCGGCATGATGGAGAGGAGCTGCCCTATACCGCGTCTGTACCCCATGGGCACCAGCGCGACCCCAACGCGCTCTGCCCATGGGGGACACCCTCGTGCACCCCGTCCCTCACAAACCCCACAACGACGCCCGGTTGTGGTGACAGGAAAAGGTTGAAATTAGGCCAGGCAGCAAAGAGGCGAGATTTTAGCTTTATTTCACACCCCGCTGACCCCTGACGAGGGAGGACGGGGGCACCAAGCCCGGACCTCGGGGGCGCTCAGCACCATCCCTCCTCCGACCCAACGCTGCGCTGAGGGGGGTGAAAAACCCCAAAAAAAGCCTCTCCCGAGGCCGGGACCCCGCGGCACAGACGGTTCTTTCTTCGCCGGGTTTTTCTGCGCCCCGGCCCCGTAAACAATCCTATTGTGCGAGGCACAAACAGGGCGAGGGCGAGCGGGGAACAAAGGCGGCCGTTGAGCGGCCGGAGCAGCGCGTGACGGCCCCGCGCCGCTCGGGGCCGTGGGGGGATCGCCCTGGACCCGGCACCGCCGGCCCCGCTCCCGGGGGAGCGTCCCGAGGGGTTTTTTTCCCCCCTGTGAAGAGGCCTCGGGGTCAGTCGGGTCCCGCCAGGTGGCCGGGGTGCTGCTGTGTAAGGTGTGCGGGCCCCATGTAGATCCCATAAAGGGTACAGGCCCTGCACAGACCCCACACAGCGGCTCAGACCCCATAGAGGGGTGCGGGTCCCATTAAGGCCCCGTAACAGGTACAGGCTTCATACAATGCCCATAACAGGGTCTGGACCCTATTAAGGCCCCACACAGGGGTACGGGCCCTATAGAGGGCCACAGACCCCACAGAAACCCCATAGAGGGGCCCAGGCCCCATGCAGGCCCCATACAGGGGTGCAGACCCCATAAAGATCCTATAAAGGCCCCATAGAGGGGTCCAGACCCCATAAAGGCCCAATGAAGACCCTATAAAGGCCCCATACAGGGGTGCAGACCCCATTGAGGCCCCATAAAGGCCCCATACAGGAGTCCAGACCCCAAAAAGGCCCAATGAAGACCCCATAAAGGCCCCATACAAGGGTGCAGACCCCATAAAGGCCCTATAAGGGCCCCCTACAGGGGCGCAGACCCCACTCACACCCCCCTAAGCCCCCATCCCTGCCCTATAGAGAGGCCCCGCCCCCAGCCCTGAAGCCCCGCCCCTCCCTCCCCCTCCCTCCCCTCCTCCCACTCCGCGCATGCGCCACGCGCCGCCGCCGGGGCGGGGCCTCACCCGCGCCGCCATTGGCTCTGCCCAGGACGGGGGGGGGGGGAGACGGGGGAGGAGGGGGCGGGGCGGAGGAGGCCGCGTGCTCCCGCGAAAGCGCTCCGGGCGGCCGCGGGGGCGGCGTCACCGTTCCGGGCGGGCACGGGGGCGGTGCAAGGCGTTCCGCCCCCCTCCGCCGCCCCCCCCCCCCCCCTCCCGGTCCCGGTCCCGGTCCCCTCCGCTTCCTCCGGGAGCGCGGCCTCGGCCTCGGCGGCGGCAGCGGCCCCGGGTGCGGCATGGAGCCGCTCGCAGGTAACGATCCCAGCGGCTCGGGGCGCTCTCCGGGTCCCACCGGGCCGTAGGGGCTGGGAGTGGGGGGGGGGTGCCCGGTACCGGGGCCCCGCCGCCGGTTCCCGGTGGAGCCGGGGTCGGTGTCGGGGTTGGGCCCGGAGGGGTCCGCGCTGCCCTTTGGGCCCCCAACTACCGGGCCCGGGGGGTCCCGGTGAGGCCGGGGCCGTGCCCGGTGCCCGGTACCGAGGGCTCCGGGGGCTCCGGGGGGGTCCCAAGACCCCCGGTGAGGCCCGGCCGCCCCCCCGGGCTCCCCCTGGGCAGCCCCGGCTCCGGGAGGGTCCCGGACACGGCCCCGTGGGGGCCTCGCTGCCGTCGCCGGGCCCCGTGCGCGGCCGCGCCCCGGGGCCCTGGGGTCCCGTGAGGAGCCCCCCGAGGAGCCCCCCCCGGACACCCCCCGGCCCGGTTCAGCCCCGTGAGGGTGCCCCCGGTCCCGGTTGTCCCCGTGGGGAGACCCCCAAGGAGCCCCCTGTCCCCGTTTGTCCCCCCCCGGCCCCGTTTGTCCCCCCCCCGTCCCCGTTTGTCCCCCCCCGGCCCCGTTTGTCCCCCCCCCGTCCCCGTTTGTCCCCCCCCGACCCCGGTTGTCCCCCTGGGGCACGCCCCGAGGCGCCCCCATCCCCTTGAGGAGCCCCCCAAGGGTCCCCCCCATCCCCATTTGTCCCCCCGAGGATCCCCCTGTCCCCGTTTTTCCCCCTGAGGAGCTCTTGAGGACACCCCCCCGTCCCCGAGGAGCCCCCCCAGGGTGCCCCTGTCCCTGTTTGTCCCCCGACGAGCCCCCCATTCCTCTTCAGCCCCATAAGGAGCCCCCATCTCTGTTCTTCCCCCCCCCGAGGATACCCTTTTCCTCATTTGACCCCTTGAGGAGCCCCCCTGAGGACACCCCTGTCCCTGTTTGTCCCTGTGAGGAGCCCCCCAGGACCCCCCTGTCCCCATTCATCCCCTCGAGGACTCCCGTGTCCCTGTTCCTCTCCATGAGGAGCCCCCATCCCTGTGAGGAGCCCCCCAGCACCCCCCTGTCCCAGATCATCCCCCTGAGGTCCCCCCCGTCCCTGTCTCTCCCCATGAGGAGCCCCCGAGGAGCCCCCATCTCCCTGAGGAGCCCCTGAGGTGCCCCCATCCCCGTGAGGAACCCCCCAGCACCCCCCTGGCCCCATTCATCCCCCTGAGACCCCCCCCCCCAGCCCTGTTTCTCCCCATGAGGAGCCTCCAGCCCCGTTCTGCCCCGCGAGGATCCCTCGAGCAGCCTCTCCTCCGCTCAGGTGCCTCTCCCCCGACGTGCAGGTATCCGTGCAGGTATCCGTGTCCGTATCCATGTCTTGTGTCCGTGGCTCCTGGCGTTGCGGAGCTGGACCTGAATAATTCAGGCTCGAGCAGCGCCCTGGGGAGGACGAAACCCGGCCTGGCCGCGCCGCTTACGGTGCCAGAGCCAAAAGCGCGTGGCCGCCCAAATAACCGGCTGGGAGACAACCGGGCAGGGCCTTTACACGCCCAAAATACACGGGATGGAGGTGGAGAGGGGTGCAGCGTGGTGCTGGGCTGTTCAAATTCCCTCACCCGCAGCGATTTCGTGTCAAAATCTCGCTTTCCTCTGGCGTCGCCCAGAGCTGGGGGGGGATTAGCGCTCTGGAAATCCACGTGGCTTCGAAGCGCCGCGGTTGTGCTCAAACCGGAGCGAACCCTGCGGGTCCTCCTGCTCCTGCCGAGGGTTTGGAGCTGTGGCAAAGCTGTTGGTTTCTTTATAGGCTGGTTTTTGGGTGCTGAGCTCCCTGGGCACCGTCGGGAGCTGTGGCCCTGCTCGGATGCCGCACATCCCGCTCAGAGCACGGTTTGCAGCTTGGAGTCGCGGGGCCGAGCACGAATCAAGCTGCTGCCCTATAAGTGGCAGAGCAGGAGGAGTGAAAGCTTGAAAAACTTGGTGGCTGGGATTATTGACATCGGGTTGCTGCTGAAGTTGAATTTCTCCCTTTTAGGAGCCGGGGTTTGTTTTCTGCCTCGCCGTTCTCGCTGCCCCCCGGAGCAGCGGCGGCGCTCGGGGTGTGAAAACTTTTGCGAGCTGCTTTGGAGGAGGAAAAAAAAAAAGGCAACGAGACCAAAAAAATAAAAAGAAAACCGCCTTGTGGTGCTAATTGTAAGGCCAGGCTCGGAGTTAAGGGTTTCAGCTTAACAAAAGCTGACATTTCAAGTGGGTGCGAGGGAAGCAGTTGGCAGGGTGAGGCGCAGCGTCAAAGTTGGGACGGGAGCGCGGGCAGCCGGCTCCTCTCTGCCCCTCGCGAGTCATCCCCACAGCACAGTGAGGAAAAAGCTCCTCGCTCGGGAGATGAGAGGGGTGTTGGTGATGGAAAACGCACTGGCGGAGCTGCTCTTTGGGGAAATTTGGTGTTTAAAACACACGAGCGCACGTTGTGGGTTTGTTTTTTGCCTGCTGCAGAAGCTGAGGGATCGCGGGGGGAGGTGGCGAGGAGCTGTGTGCCCAAATATTTGCAAAAATTGGGCTGAAATCCTCCTAGAGCCTCAATTTTGTGTCCTGGTGCCAGGAGTTCGCCGTCCTCCTGGCTCTCGCCCCGCCGATGTCTCCGCCGGCCTCTCTGGGTGAAATTTCCACCAAGGCTTCAGTGGAGGCTCGGAGGAGGGAGCAAAACATTTGGCTTTAGGATTTCTCCTGAAAAAGCCTCGGGGAAGAGGAGTTGCTGAAGAACAGCGCCCGGTGGGGCAGGGGGGCAGCGGGGCTGCTCCGCCTGCCTTTGAAGCCGGCTTTTCCCTGGCTTTGCGGCTCTGTTCCCGTGCTGCTGCGGGCATGGGTTTCAATCCGAGCTGGAGAATCGGCTGGAAGTCGAAATTAGCGCAGCTGAATTTAGAGCAAAGGCGAGCAGGTGGCTGCAGCCCGTGGAAATAGGCCGGGGCGTGCTCTTCAGGGAAGCCGCGCGCGCGTGAAAACCGTCGCAGGGATCCCGGAGAAAGTTTACAAAAGGCGACCCTCCCCTCGCTGCTGCCTCTCCTGCGCCCTGGCCTTCTGGAGGGGCAGCGTTTTGGGAAAGCTGCTCCCCATCGTGGAGGTCCCATGGAGGTTTTTTTTGTTGCAAAAATCCCGTTTCGAAGCCTTTTGCACCCAGCACGAAGCGCCGTAGCCCCACGAGCTCAGTGCCCCGTCCTCAGCCCGCCCATCACTTCTATTTAGGAACAAACATTTCTGTCTTAACTTTGCCTCGTGGGCTGGGTCCCTCTCGTGCCCGTGACCCCACACCTGCCTTGGCACCGGGAATAATTAATTCTTTTGCTGCTGTCAGGGGCTCGGTGACGATCAGCCCCTTGAAGTTTCACCTTGGTGGTGCCGTGCGGGCTGCAGGATCTCTTCTCGGAGCTGAGCGACCACGAGAAAAGTCATAAAGGGGGCTCCTCGCACCGCATTCGGGCACCCCGCTGTGCGTGGGGTGACCCGAGTCACAGCGGGGGCTCCTCAGGGACTTGGGGGCAGGAGGCAGCAGCGAGGAGCCTCCCTCGAGGCCCACGCGCTTCCCGTCCGGCTCATTTGGAGCGGAGCCACGCGAGGAGCTTATTTTGGAGGAGCTCTCCTGATAAGGCTTATTAAGTCAAGAGCAGGGCTCGGGCAGCACGGACGGGGGGCTGCTCGGGGCGCTGCATCTCTGGGTTGCATCGCGAAGCTTTCATCAGGCGCGAGGCAGGGCCACGCGGGCAAGCTCTGCTTTGCAGGTAAGCGCCCTTCGGCGCCGCTTTTGGGGTTGTTTTCTTTGAATTTAGGAGCAACAAGCAACAGAAGCTTCGCATCGAGGTCTGCTGCTCGCTTCGGCTGCTGGGACCTCGCGGGGGAGCCCTGCAGGGCAGGAGAGCAGCAGCTGGGGGATTCCTCCCGGGACATCGTGGCAGCGAGCTGCTGCTGGGCTTCGGGTCCTGAGCCGGCAGCGATAGCTCAGCAGCACCTTCTGCAGCGTAGAGATCCAGAAAAAATCTGTTTCCTTGTGATTTTTTAGCTTTTACGGGACTTGAGCCAGCTTTGAAAACACCTCAGGTGCGCGGTGAGGGCTTTTTTTTGCTCGTGTGGTTGTTAAAAACCAAAAGAGCCGTGCGTTGGCTCTCAGCAAAGGTCCCCGAGTGCTCTGGAGGGCCCCGCTCCGAGGTTTGCTGCCTCCTCGTCCCAGAGTTAGGTGGAGGCATCCCGGCGGTGGCTGCCCAGCTTTCACTCTCTGTTTCTATGGGTGTGGTGACCGAGCAAGAAATCCTGTTTGAGGATCAAGCTCATTACGGCGCCGAGCCGCGTGTGACTCACGGCCGCTGGGTGTAATCTCTGCCTCGCTCCGCTGGGTCCCGGTGCGCGGCGAGGGGGCAGGAGCACGGCGAGACCTTGCTGAAAAGGAGCACGGAGCAGCCCAGAGGTAACGTGAGAAAATCTCGGTGCCGTCTCTAGGTGGGGAGCTAGCAGAGCGCGGAGTGTCCCGGTGCGAGGCTTCTACCCGTGCCTCGCGAATTAAAGCGATCAGTGATGTGAGCCTAGCCATGGATCGGGCAAATTCTGCTTCCCAAAGCCTTTGTTGTGGTCTTGTTCGCCCCCACGTAGCCCACGGCCTCGCTGTTCTTCGTTCTGCTCCTCGTTAGCTGATGCTCGTTGACTCAGAGGCTCCCTGCGACCCCGCGCGCTCGCCGTTGGCATCCCCAATCGTAAGGAAACAGCTTTCAGCACCCAGCCCGGGAAACGCGCCCGATCCAACCCCAATCCGGCTTAAAATCAAAATGCTGGCAGTGCAGAGGAGGAATTCAAATCTTTGGTGGCTGATACCTTTCAAGATGTTGACTTAAAAGCCGGAGTTTAAAAGTGAAAGGCAAAGCGAAGTGTCTTTTCACGCAGAAGGAAGCGTTTTCCTTGGGCTGAAGCCGTGGAGTTTCCTTACGTGGTTTTGGTTGCTGTGTCCTGCTGCCTCGGGTGAATGGGAAACGGACGCCCAAGCCCTGAAGGCAGACACCTTTATCTTACTTTCGTTTTATTTTAGGACCCAAACATATGTGGGGCACCTCCGAGAGCCCTCTCCCGTGCTGGTGGTTGGGTTTGGACCTCGGGAGCTGGGGCTCGTGGGTTTGCCACCCTCCGACCCCTCCCTCAGCATCAGCCTGACAGGCAGCGTGGTGAGACCGGCTAAAAAAATAAATACTGCTCCATTTCTGCTTCTATTCACCCCGCTTTTGTGCTGGGACTGACGATTTCATGCTGCTGGTCTTGGTAAGATTGGCCTTCAAGGAACAGGGCAGAGCTGTTGCCCAGGCAAGTCAAGTTACAACGGCTCCTAAATGTCTGCAATTTGGGAGGTTTTTAGCAGCGGAGCTGTGTCCAGGTGTAAGTTTGTGTCCCTGTGCTTCCCTCCCTTCTGTGTTTGCACAGAGCTGATAAAGCGGCTGGCGGGTCCTGCCCGGGGTGGTTCGGTGCCAAGCAGAGCCCTGGGAACAGTTTCTGGAAGCTCTCAGTGCGTCACTGTGAGGTGCTGGGGAGATTTAATCCTCTCTGGAGGTTGCGGGGATGAAACCTCTGGTCTTGGCTGGGGGGAGAAGGTTTTCTCATGCAGGAATCATCTCTGGCATGAGCTAACGCTGGCGGCTCGTTCCCTTCCGAGGCTGGTAGAGGACCCATGCTTGTGAAGTATGACGGCGTGTTCAGACACGACAGCAAAACAGGGTGAAATATTTCCAGTAGCAATGAACTCAGTCATCCTTTCTGGACAGGACAATGAAAAAACAGTGAATCAGGCTGAAACCATTCGCTGGCAGTTCTGTGAAACGCCTCCGAGCCCGATGGGGGATCTCGGTGCGGCGGCCTGAAGTACCCACGCGTACCAGGAGGGGTGCTGGGTGGTTTGCTAACCTTTCCTCTTCTCTTTTCCTTCCTTTTGTTGATTTAAGCAACACCCTGCGGCTTTGGCATTTTAGAAACAGCTCATGTTTGGGGGGATAATTTGGTAATAGCCTTTTAGCTTTGTTTTGAGTCTGCGCTGCTGAAGCCCAGCGCAATAAGAATGGCATGAGCAAACAAGAGAGCACAATATAATGCCAATCTTTTAAAACAAGCCCAAACCCCATTGAAACTGAATTAATACACTTCCGAATACGGTCTTCAGAGATGCGAGCGACTAATTCTGCTGTTCCTAAACCCGGGCCTCTTTGGGAGCTCGCCTGCACAGAGGAACTTCGCACCGCGGCGTTCGTGGCAGGCTCGGGGCAGAAGCTCAGCCTGCGCCCGTCTGTGCAGATGAAGGACTCTTGGTCCTGGTGCCAGGGGCTGTGATTTCTGCAGATCCTCCTGGAGGATCCTGCTGGGAGCTCTCCCTTCCCCTGCTTTGGTTAGAAGTGGTCCCCGAGCGGAGGATGGTGACATTACGGGCACAGCGAGCGCGTCCGTGTAGGGCAGCAGCACGGGGCGCTTAGCACCTTGCCAGCTCCTGCCTTATCTGCTCCCTGCGAGCAGTTATTGTGGCAGCACCGAACGCACACGCTTTGCCCTCATGTAAGCAGGTCGTAAAGGGCTTTTTATATGCTTTGGAAGCAGAAGTCGGGGAGGCTCGTGGCGGCGGCGGCTCTTCAGTCGTGCAGCTGGTGCTCGGTCACGTCAGGATCCATCCCTGCGCGTGGTTAGGTTGTTGTTTGTTAGATCAGATCCTTGGGCTCTTTTGCAGGTGAACATTTAAAATGCTGACCGGGATCCTTGCCTCTGACTGCGAGGTGAATGCTCTTAATGCTTTTTTGGGGGTTTTTCCCCAAGATTATTTCTGAAAAGTAGACGCTTCCTGGGCTCATGCCCGTGCTGCGCGGTGCTGGCTGCTGCCTGTGCAACAAGCCTGAGAGTCCTTCCAGTGTCTCATAAGGGCGAGGCTTAATTAAGCTTTTTATAGCATTTTACAAGCATTAGCTAACGCAATATTGTGACATCCCTGTGGGGTAGGTGTTTTGCACTCGTCCTAATAAAGCTGTTTCTGTCTGCGGGGGCACTCGGAGAATTGCTGGAAAGGGGACGCCGCTGAAGCGAGGGGGCTGGCGATGGCCCTTCGGTGAGTCCAAAGTCATGCCAGGCTGCTCTAAAAATGTGTGAATTCCCAGAGGTTTGGGTTTCCTAACGTTATTGCATGCCCACGTGCAGCATCCCGTGGTAGGTGATGTTGGGAAGAGGCTCTTGGAGATGTTCACAGCCTCAAAAAGGAGCCAGTTTTGGGACAGCGCTTCCTTCCCTCCAGGTTATGGCAGCCTCCAACATCACCTGTCCATCCAGGCCTGGCCTGTCACCTGTTTGGGGCAGAATCTGAATATTTTGGCTCTGCCTCAAGGGACGCCGTGCTGAAGATGAGGAGCCGCAGCCCGCAGACCTGCCGAAGGTGCTGCTGGTTGCCTGCTTGGGGGTTGGCTGGACAAAGCATTGAAAAGCTGCACTTTTCTGAAGAAAAAGGAGAATAGAAAGTTAGGTGAACGTGCGCCACGTGGGCTCCGTGTGAGCAGCGCTGAGCTTTTAGCTGATTCCTTATCTTTATGGCCCTCGGAGAGAGATTGTGGGGTATGAAAGGAGCACGGAGGTTACGGGTGCTGGTGTTTGGGCTGAGGGAGAGGAAAGGTCAGCTCGCCGAAACACCCGGTCTGGTTTTATCTGGCTAGCAAGACGGCAAATTGTGAGGAAAACTGCAACCCTGAGGCCTGAAAGATGCCAGTGTTCGCCTCGGACGTAGGCTTCTCCTCGTCGTGAGGGGCGAGCAGCGCGACGCCGCATAGTTCCGAGCTGGCGTCACGGCAGCAGAGGCGGTGAACTCCAGGAATTCCTAACAGCCCAGGACATTGTGGTTTCTACAATGAGGTGGGCAGGCTTTCACGAAAATATTGACACCGGTGTCAGTGGGCTGGGGCTCGGTTGTCGCGTCCTTCGTGGGAGCCCTCGCCTGAGCTGTGTGGCGCCGCTGAGGCGAGGAGGAGGTTGGCTGGCTCTTGGGCTTTTCAGGCCCTTCTGCCTTGGTGGTTTTGTTTTTTGTTTTTTTTTGTTCCTTTTGGTTGGTTTTCAGTTTAGCTTTGTCGCGTTGTTTCTTGCTTTGGGTCTCCCTGTGTTCCCCCGGGGTCTGTCGCGTTGCTTCGCCGACGTGCCAGAGGAGCAGGGCCGAAGGCCGCACGCGGCAGGGAAGGAGGGCAGCAGCCAGGCCGGTCGCCAACGTGGCCTTAAAATATTTGATAAGAGAAATTGGGATTAAAGCCTTCTGTAAAGTCAGTGCTTTTACAGCTTCTAGTGGGGGGCAGCTTCTTGTGGTGGGCTGTTGTGAGGTGAATAATCCCCGGCTCTGGTGTTTCATCAAAGCGCTTTGAGGAGATGCGGACCGTGGAAGAGGAAAATGTGAAGGAAACGCAAGCAGCTTTGCTGCCTGCCAGACGGGAGCCTGCTCATGTAGCTTTGAGAAGGGTGTTAGTGCAAAATAAAGAATGCTTTCTTATAAAATAACAAAAAAGCCTCTCAATAATAACCCTTCACAAGTTGACTTCTTGCGCGGGCCGCGGCTCGCTGGGCAGAGGCGGCGGGGCAGGCGCGAGAGCAAAGCCCCCAAAACCCACTTTCTGTGGTGACCAAGCTGTGTTACGGTCAAATTATTCCCGTGGAAGTGAATTTCCACACTTTGAAGGCGGAGCTGACTGTGAGGGAAAGGGAATAAGGCACTGCACCCATTGCTCCACCACCCCTCCATCTCGCTGCTGCTGTTTGTGTGCTGGGACATGGCCCAGAGGCCAGCAGATTGCAGAAATGGGTAACTCCTATCCCCTGGGAGTCTGGAAATCCGGCTGGGTGTAGATTTTGCAGTGTTCCCCCTAAATACGCTGGCTGCTGGGCGAATACACTGGCTCCCGGTGCCCCGTTCCAGGCGGTTTTACCGACGGGGTGCCAACAACAATGTGCAATTGTGAGCTTTACAGGAGGGTGTTTATTCAAACAGAAATCTTCCTGAGGATTTCAGTTGCGAATGAGGCACTCTTCTTCCCCGGAGATCTATTCTGGGCCTCGATGCAAGTTTTTTGGGAAGGATGTGAAGTCTCGTTGATGCGAGGCCAGCCCTGTAGATGTAAATCCTTCCCGGGCAGAGCTGCCTCCACATCCCAGCTCCCACGGTGTGGTAGAGGTGGTGTCACCGATACCCCATCTGCAAAGAAACGGAGTTTTGTGAAGTTTTGAAGGCCTCAGCGAGGTGAGCGTGATGGCCACCCCGTTGCTGTTCTTCCTTAGATAAATCGTTGCACGTAAATGTGTCTGCTGCTTCCCAGCGCGCTGCCAAGATACCGCAGGTACATAGCCCATGGGGCTGCGTGTAATAGGCGATGGCTTTGGGCCCGGAAAGCTGTTTACAAAGCATTTACCCCAAGGTGCCTGCCTGCCTGGCACTTGTGCTTGCTTTATCCGAGCACCGATCCTGCGCCGTTCGGGCTGCAGCGCCGTGCCGGTGCCAAAAGCGGTGAGAAAGCCTCTTGCTTCTCGCCAAAAAGCAATTTGGAGGAGATGATAGGGCCTTATCACAACAGGGGGATGACTGGGAAGCGCTCCTGCCTGGTGTTTAAATGTGATGACTGTTTTGAAACTCCGAAGAGCGTGGTTGGATTTGGAGCCTCGCTGGTCCCGGGCTGCGCGAGCTCCCCGAACGCCAGGAGCTGGTTGTGCTCCATGCCGTCATTTTCCCCCCAAAACAAGACTTTTATTGGTTTGAAGGGCTCAGAGTTCCTTACTCTCAACTCCTTCTCATGCCTGAAAATGCAATTAAGGAGAACACGTTGGCTTTCCACAGTCTTAAATTAGCGCCTTGCTGCTCTGCAGCCCCACGGTGAAATTAAATGAGAAAAACTTTGGAGGGTGCGCAAGGCTTGGAAATGCCTCGGAGTCACATAGGGGCTGGGGGCTGTCTGCTGGGAGGGAAATAGAAAGATTTTGGGGACAGTGGCTTGTCCCAAAGCACCCTTTGTGAGTGCCTCTGGGTATTGGGAGCTCCCCTTCCACTCGGCATGGGTGAGGAGGGGACCTCCAGGGGACGGGTCCGACCCCGTCTTTGCCTTCGGCAGGGAAGCGTCTCCCAAATTCCTCCCTTCCCTCCCATGGGCGGGCAGTGTGCGGGGAATCGTTCTAATTTAAGCCTCTGCGAATTAAGGCAATTTGGTTTTGGCTCTTCACCAGTGGAAAAGGGGAGGTTTGGACGCCCTCCTTGTGACGGGAGCGCCGTGGATAGCAGCGGGAGACAGGGCTTGGGACATTCAGCTGGTGCTTTGCACAACGCCTTAAACAGCCAAAGCGTCGGGTGTGCAGAGCACTGCTTCTGGTGGCATTTTTTTTTTTTCCTGGAATAGCTTAAAATGTAAATATTTGGAAAATAGCGTTTCCTCGCTGAGCGCTGATTATGAGGTGTTTCTGGGATGGCTTAAAGAAATGGACTTTATAATAATGAAAAAAAAAAAATAGATGATTTCCAAGGTCATTTTGGGATTGTGTGCCAGGGGTTATATGATACCTGTGGGGTCAGGAGTGACGTCTGTGTGGTGGGGATGCTGTCCTGGACCTGCCTGGCTCCCTGAAGAAGATCAAAGCGTGAATATTCATGAGTTAATTTGCTTAATTCCTGCGTCCTGCAAGTAACGGTGGAACCGCCTGCCTCTCGGGCCCGTGGGCTCCTGCCGTTGCAGCCCGGTGTCCGTAACGTGGCGAGGAAGCTGCTGGGGGATTACAGCCAGTGCTGGAAGCTGCCCTAATCGCATCGTAAACGCCTACGTGCGCTCACACGCACGCATGTACGGGGGGATTTTGGCCTGCTTGACACCTGTGGGACTGACCCTGCCTGCTCCAGCCGTACCCAGAGCGATGCCAGCAACGCGTGGAGCTGCCTGGTGTGTAAAAAGAAGCATTTACTCCTAAAAAGGATCCCATTCAGCAAGGAACGTGGGATTTGAGGATTGCCTTGGGATGACAACAGCCCCGAGATCGCTCCGGTGATAAACGACATCAAGGAGCTTTTCTGTGTAAGGAGTGTATGATTAGAGAGCGTGGATTTAACCAACAAAGCCAGGGAATTCCAGATTAAAGCTCCTGTTTCACTTGCTGGGCTTGGTTTGGGAGTCGGTGCCGTTAGGGACTTCGGCCCATCTTTAGGAATAATCCTCACAAGGGGTGGTTTTGAGGCGCCAGCAGAGAAAACGGGTTTGCTCGTCTGTGCAATGCTGAAATTCCCTCTGCTGCTCTCAGGATGGCAACGCCGCTGTCAACCAGCCTTACGTGGTTTTTCCCCTCTTACTCACGTGCCAGATTTCAGCTTAGGAGGAGTTTTTTCCAGCAGGTCATGCTCCTTGACAGTCGATTTCTCTTTTTTTCCACCATAACCCTTTAACTGCAGGATCCTGCCGAGCGTTAGCCCGGTCCCGGCCTCGGCCGAGCGTGCTGCTCTCCATCTGTGCCGCGAGGAATGCAGTAAATCAGGATCTGAACGCGAGGCACAGCACACACCTACGTGTGGCTTTCTGGATCTTAGGACCTGCTAAAAAGGAAGGTTTACAGCGTGCACCTTGGCGCTGGCTGGTTTTGTTCCCTTCCGGGAAGGAGATCGGCTCTCGGAAGGATTTCTGGGGGGCTGCCTTTGGAAACCTTTTGGTGGAGACTTTGGGGGCAGCAGGGTCTTGCAGCCGGGGCTGCCCACTGACTCGCATTTCCCCCGTCGTGTCCTTGCTGCCTTTGCCAGGTGGATCTGAAGGGCTCTCAAAGCTGCGAAAGGCAAAGGAAGCTTGAGGAAACAGCCCTGCAGGTCCGCGGCACCGGGGCTGGTTAAAATCAAGCACGGGAGAAACCGAGACGTTTCCCCTTCCTGGAGAGCTGGGCTGGGGCGTTCCTGTTCCTCTGCAAGAAGAGGAGGTTGCCCTGTGTGCCTGAAAGGCTTCTGGGTTTTATTTTCCGTAGGCGACTTCTGCTAATTGCGGCGCTTCCTTGGCACCGTTGCAGGGCTGCCTGCCCCTGGAGGGGTTGGGTGGTGCGGGCAGGTGGGCAGAGGTGAAAACCTTTCTGCCCCCAAACAACCTCATTTCTCCTCCTGGGTGTTCCTCTGTGATTTTATGAAGAGGGGCTCCCCCGAGTCGCTTTGAAACGAGAATTATTCCTCCCCAAAGCTGCCGAGCCTTTGGTGTGCCTGCGTCTGCAGCATCTCTCCGGCTCTGCCCTACAGAGGGCGAAGCCCAGGGAGGCCAGCAGCAGTCCTACAGCACGGTTATTTGGGGTTATTTAGGGGGTGGGAGGCATTCCCCCTTCCTCTGGGGGCACCTGCCATCGGATAGTTCGCAGCCAGCTCCGAGGCTGCTTCCCCGGGTTAATTATTTTGTGCCCTGTAACGCGAGCCGCGTGCGGTGTTGCTCTCTCGTTCCTAGATTGAGGCCGAGGTGCTGATCCGGGCGCCGTCGACCCCAGCTGCCGGGAGGAATCCATGAGCACACGGCCTTGGATATGGACATCGTCCTGTCGGATTTTGTTCGCTCAACGGGGGCAGAGCCGGGACTGGCCAGAGACCTGCTGGAAGGTAAATAAAGCCGGGGATAAAAGCAGGGAGGAGGCTGCTGGGGGTGACGGGGCTCCAAAAAGGGGCAGGGAGGCTGCTGGAGGGACCCGCGGGGCTGGAGGTGTCGAAGTGGCGCCGTCAGCAGCGTGGTTGGTGAAATTCTGCCCTGGTTTCTCGTTACACGTCCAGCAGCTAATGAATTTCACGTTTGGAAGGAGAACATGTCAAAGAGAGCCACGAAATCCCTCTGCTCATCCTCTGTTTGCTGCCAGCAGCGGTCCAGAACGGTGGCAAAACCTGGGGCTTTCTCCTGTGCCTTCTGCAGGATTGAAGGCACAGCACTAGGTGAAGGCTGCCTGTACTTTCCGAGCTGCAGAGGAGTAATTATATAGGCAAAACCGTGCTTTTACTGGTAGATCTTGTTCTGCTTGTGAAGGTGGTTTGATTATGCCCGTATAAATTGCTGTTTTGGTGGTATCTCTCCCTCCGCACCGCGAGCGGCGTGCTGCCGAGCCGCTGACCTCTCCTGGCAGCGTCCCTTTGTAGCCCGACG
Source organism: Aythya fuligula (assembly GCF_009819795.1). Lineage (NCBI taxonomy): Eukaryota > Metazoa > Chordata > Aves > Anseriformes > Anatidae > Aythya > Aythya fuligula. The sequence continues at coordinate 2,238,605 of NC_045586.1, forward strand.
GACGTGGAGCCACGTCCAGCACCCGTCACGGGACGCTCCCAACAAACACGAAGATGCTGAAGAATCACAGACAAGGCTCAAAAATCCATCATCATCATCATCATCACCACCACCTGCGCTCAGTCCGTTCGCTTTTAAGCAGGCAAGGCAGCCCCCGGGAGGCTCAGCACCCCACGCTGGCAGCATTCCAGTGCTCTGCCTACCTGCAGAAGATTTGTGCTTGCCCTAAAACACAGCCTGATGTCAAATCTCTGTCCCCCAACCTGCACGAGATCGAGAACTTGCTCGTTAGTGGTCGTGTTGAGCGTAGAGGCTGGGGGTGATCTGTTTGGTCACTGGGAGCTGCGGGAAGGGGGAGAGGAGAGAGGCTGCCAGGCCCGAATTTTGGGACCGGGAGCTTCCTTGCAAGCGTTGCCTTTGGGTTCATGTTGACAAAAGGCTGGTGAGTAAATATTGCTGTAATGCTGGAGGACGGAAACGTTGCATGTGAAGCAGAGAGGGCTATGCTTGGCAGTTAATTAACCAATATGCAATTAGACGACACAAGACCATGCTTGCTGTGATACCTCGGCTATAGAATCATCCTCTCGTCTTCGGAACAAAGGTGAGCCTGCGAGTTTGACTTCGCTGCAGAAGCTGCTGCAGGTTGCTGCTGAAGAACAAACTCCCACCTGTTTTTTGACCTCGTTTTGGGGGTGTTTCTGCCTCCCATCCCTTTTCTTGTGTACCTCGAGCCCAGGGCTCGCTCCTGAAGCATCCGCACCATCTCCTCCGCTTGCTGCCTCTTGGTGCTGTGACAGCGAGGCGCTCAAAGCCCTGAAATCATTGCTCTAATCCGTGTCTTCAGGCAGTTTGCTCCAGCTCAGGGCCAGCAGGTGGAGGATGCCTTTCCTCGCCCGGCTCCCGTGAGCCGTGTGCTGGCTGCAGGACTTCACCCGCTCAGCGTGCGGCCGCGGCGTCGCAGCGGAAGCCTGGCAAGCTGTGGCTTTTGTGGCGTGTTTCTGGCTTCTGGTTTTAGGTTTCTTTGTTTCACGTCGGGATTTCTAATGGTATCTTTCAGAATTAACACTGACGCTTGCGATGGAAAAAAGTTAAAGCAGGTATTCCTCCAAATTTTCTCTCTCTCTCCCGCTCTGGCACACCGGTTGATTTATTCTGACAGCAGTTGTTTTGCCTCGTTTTCACGATGCGCTGCTGAGCACTGCTGTTTTTCCTGTAGTCTCTGTGGAATTGACAACTCCACGTGTGGAAATGAGGCGAGACAGATTTGTCTTTCCTTTTTTTTTTGGTGTGTCTTAGTAAGGCTGTAGTGTGCAGTCAAACAAAAGAGCTGTACGAAGCGAACTAGTCAGACAGGGAGTTTGAGGGCGAGCTGAGGAACTTGTGAGCTGTGGTTTTCTGCTCGTGCTTGGAGTTTCGTGCACGTTTCGATGCTGATTCTTTGGTTTTTCATTTAAAAAATAAGAAGGCTCAAAAGGTGAACCTTAAAATAACTTTCTACTTGGAGACAGTCGCTAAATGTTGCGGATTACATCTCTCAAAAGGATTTAAATACTTGAAAAATGTATTTCCTTTTGGGAATTAGGCATAACGATTTCTTTTATTGTCTGTGAGCTATCACATAAACCAACTGACAGTTTATATCTCTCTTCTGTAGTGGAGTTACTATATATAAAGCTGGCTTGCTTTCTACGCTGTCTGCTAACTTGCAAATTTAAGAGCTTAGATTAACAGTGTTCATAAAAATCACAATTTTTGCAAATGTAAGCCATATGGTAGACTTTTTTTTGCTATATATTCTTGCTTTTGGAAGACAGTGGCTTCTAAAAGGTCAATTTATTACATACATGAGAGGCTCGAGTGGAGTACCATTTATTCTTCCAGCCCGCTGGGTAGTGTTAGCAGGAAGTGGAACTGCTCTCAGGATTCACCCGACTCCGCTAAGTTCAAGCTGAATAAGTTTTACTGAATAATTCATCTGCCTTGTAATGGCTTGAGCCTGCTGAAAAGTGTTGCAGCTACTGCCCAGCCTGGCTGGCACCTTGCTTGCTCTTTTATTCTGGGTGTCAGCTGGAAGAGAGGTGGGTGGCTGCCTCCTAAAAACCCCGGACAGGCGCTGGAGAAGTTAGGAACCCTCAGCTGCTGAGGTCGTGCTTGCTCCAGCGTTATCCTGCAATAACGTGGGGGAGCAGAGAGCTGTCGGCTGCTCGACTTGGTCAGCAAAGGAGCGGCATCAGCATCACGGCGGATTATCTTCACTGCAGCTTACGAAACACCGCTCGGCGTGACCTGGAGCAGGGGGCTGCTTGCCTGGCACCGCTGGACACGGCACAGCCCGACCTGCCATTTTATGTTGACCCTGCCCTTCGTTTCGCAGCCAGAAGGCTAATTCGGGCAGAACCCAGGGTCTTGGGGGCTTTGTGGAGGTTTGGTGGACGTCCAGCCCCGGGAGCAGCAGCTCCCTCCGAGCTCAGCGCGCTCGAGGCACGCGTAAGCCACCCCGTGGCACTGGTGGCAGCACACCCAACGTCTTCTGGGTGCTTCACGTTGAGTTATAGTTCTTTCAGAAACCCAGATCCTGGTTAAATACATCTTCAAATTCAACGGGTAAATAAAAAGCTATTACTAGCTTTTAGCGTGGGTGGTTAGGAGCTGACTTGATTTCTCTCCCGTGATGGTGACCGCTGGTGATTCCTCCCAATCCAGGTAAAAACTGGGACCTGAGCGCAGCCCTGAGCGACTTCGAACAGCTACGGCAGGTGCATGCGGGGAACCTACCGCCCTCCTTCAACGAAGGACGCAGCTACAAACCCCCCGAGAAGGAGGCAGCCCGCGCGGGGCGACCGCCGCTGCAGCGGCAGGATGACATCGTGCAAGGTAAGCGCGTCTCGCTGCCCCGTAGCCCAGTCCCAAAGCTGCTAGGGAGTGGTTTGGTCTTCTCCTGGTGGCTGAAATATTTGTCAGAGCAATTCAGCTTCTGGCGACCAAAAAACGCGAGCTGAAGGCAGCGATTTTAATAACAGCTTCTGCGGAGTTTGCTGCTTCTGCACCGTTCAGGTGGTTTTTTCATCTTCCTTTCCCTCTCAGAAAAACGTCTGTCTCGAGGCATTTCCCACGCCAGCTCTACCATCGTCTCTCTGGCCCGTTCCCACGTCTCCAGCAACGGCAGCAGCGAGCACCTGCTGGAGATGCCCATTTCCACCTTCCAGTTGCCTGATCTCACGGTGTACACCGAGGAGTTCCGCAGCTTCATCGAGCGAGACCTCATCGAGCAGTCGATGCTGGTGGCGCTGGAGCAGGCTGGTGAGCATTTACACCCCGAATTCTTCTTTTTTTTTTTAATGCTAATGCAGCCAGTGGTGGCAATTTGCAGCGGCACCGACTGGAGTGTGCTGGCACACAAGCCTTAGGCGGTGGAGAACCGAGCAAGGGCGCGTATCTGTGCTAGATATTATTTCATCCCTTTTTATAGCGTGGTGCAAGAGTTGAGCAAGAGGCTGCTTCGCTTCGCCTGCAGACACCAAATGTAAATTGTGTGAGCCTGTCGTCATCGCTCATGCAGCTGAATGGTAATGCTCAGGATAAAAAAAAAAAAAGCTGCATTATCTCACCACCTAAGCTTCCCCGTGCCCTGCGCTATCCCAGCGGCTTTACTGTGAGAAAATGGAGGGGGGGAGAAATCATTGCATAACACCACCAGCAGCTAATCATCACGGACAAATATCAGCAGTGATTACAGACGTTTCAGATCGATGATGCATTTTATACGCTTGCTGCTTCAATGCAGGGAAACTCGTCGGCTGGCTTTGTGTGTGTGCCCGGAGAGGAACCACGTCGGGAGCTCAGACGGGTTTGTTTTCCAACAAGCTGGGTTTCCTCCTGAATAGTTGCTAGGTGATCTGTAAATAAGATTGAGCTGGTGAATGAAGGGGACCTCCGTGCTGGCGGGGAACAACCTAATCCGTGTTACCAGGACAGCGTGCAGTTGGGACAGGGTGGGGAAAGAGGCAAACCAGGCGAGATCCGGGGAGCCCTTGCACCTCTCCTTTATTTCTGTCCACATACCTAGAAAACTGTTCCTTCAAGGAGAACGTGTGTTCTTCATGTCAAATTTTAGTCCCATCCCGCTCCAGTGTTCCTGTAATAAATATTCTCATGTTTTGGGAATGAACACTTGATCCAAGCGATCTCGTTACAGCGGCGTTGCTCTTCGTTGACTGTCAAGCTGTCGTGTCTAATGCAAATTCAAATGCACTTATCTGCATCTCTGCATCCAAGCAGGGCCCGGGCTGGGCATTGGATTGCTGCGTTTCAGCACAAACTCCAGCCCAGAGAACTCCGGTGCTTTCAAGCAGTTAGCAGCTAGTTTTCAGCATAGAACTCTCAAGCTGTAATTCACCCGAATCCTTTCTGTGAACACAAAACACGTTGGAGGCATGTCTGTGACCCCGGACGAGGAGGCACGAGCTGTCAGCAGGGCAAGCAAGAGATTCCTGTGGCCTCAGAGGGAGCTGGATGAGGCCTCTTGGCTGTGCTTTTTCATCCGAGTGCTGGCGACACTTCCCAGTGTTAATGTTTAGTAATTGATTTTTTCGAAAGCGCCATCTGAAGGCAAAGTGTGCCTGCGTTGTGTATTTGGGTTCGTTTATAAATGAATGTTTATCTTTAAGAAAGGGCTGCGCTGCACATACGAAATCGTCCAGGCTTGATTTGAAGTAGGGTTTTGAGCACGGTGCTGTGATCTGCACCGATATCCTTTATTAATTTAGTATGTGCTGTCCTTAGGGGATTAAGCAGATATTTTATAGACCAATAAACGCGAAGATAACTCTTCGTGCTCTATCCAGAGCTCCCTTTACGCCCATGTGGCAGAGCAAGCACGCTTTCAAGTGGCTGTAAATCGTAACGCCGTCCTCTGGGGAAGCTGTTAACGTGCTCAGTGTTCTACGAAAAGGCCTTGGTGGAGCTGAAAATTTGGCCCTCGCTCCAACCTCAGCGCTTTTTGTTCGAGCCCTGCATGGTTTAAGCCTTGCCCCGTGTTCTGCAGGTGAAGTGTTTTCCTCGCCGCGCACCCGGGGGAGCAGCAGGCAGCGCCTTGCCCTGGGCTGTCCTAAAAATCAGCAAGAGTTGGAAGAAACCCCAGGCTGAGTTGCTGAGCCTTTGCTCCAAGGTCGGGCTTTCTCCCTGGGGTCAGGGAAGCAGCACCAAGCGCTTCTCCAAAATTCCCCCAGCGCATTGGCAAGGAGACTTCTGCTTCGCTCTCCAGGCTGATGCTGCAGTAAACATCTGTAGGTGGACTGTTAAAAACTGCTGAGTGAAGGGTTCGGCTCCTCTCCTCCCCGCCTGCTTGCTTCACTGCCGGAACGGTGGCAGAGGACTGGCGAGAGCAGGTTCCTCGTTCCTGGAATGCAAATCCCCTGCGTCTCGGAGCGAGCCATCAAAGCCACCGGCGCACGTCTGTCCCTTGGGAATGCATCACCCGGCTCCCGAGAAGCTTCTCAGCTGGGTTTAGCCCGTGCGTGGTCACAGGCACGTGTGTGCACGTCCCCCCCTCTGCCTTACGCACTAGCATCACACTTGCAAAGCTGCAAATATTTTAGCCCGTCAGTCACTGGCCAGCCTGGCTTCCCCGACAGGAGAGACGAGCTCACGGCTGGGGCCACCTGGCTCTGAAAGGCAGCTGAAATTCTCTTCCTTCGGCAGAGCAGCAGCGCAGCTGGTCGTAACACACCACAAACCTTCACTTCTCGTCCCTCCTGACCCGTGGAAGAGGCTCAGCATTGAGGGAGAAAACAGCTGGGGATGGGTCAACGCGTTAGGAGCAGCTTTTGTTGTTGCCAGATCCCGAAACAAAGGATTTTTTCCTGCAGGTTTCATTTAAAGGAAAATTCGGATCAATTAGAAGAGGGAGGTTACAGGTGTATTATCGAACTTCAGATGCAATAAAGCAGCTTGCCACTTCCAGCTGCTCTTCTTTTTTTTTATCAGTAACCTAGTCCCAGGTTGTAGCCCCACTCCTCCATCTCCAGCTTCAGCAAGGGAAGAAAAATCTTCTGCAGCAGCCTCCCAAGCACGGCGGCGGGCGGTGGCGTCAGCCCGGGGAGCCCGAGGACAGCTCATCCCGGGAACGCCACCTCCGTCACGCAGGGAGCACGGCCGTGTCAGCACGGCTCCGGAGTCCCTGGGTAGCCCCAGGGAAGCCGTTTGGTTTCTCCGTGAGTCAGGGCACGGCGCAGGGCGAGGAGGAGCATCAGGGCTGCTCCTTCCTCTTGGCGTGCCCCATTTCCGTGGTTCCTGTTGGAAGCACGTGCGGCGTTCCACAAAGCAGCGTTTGCGCGCAGGTTCCTGGTCCCTGCTGGAGCAAAGAAATGTTCTCCCCGTGCCACGAAACGTCCCAAAACATCCCCAAACCAGCTGTGTGGCGGGGCTGCGTCCCGTGGGAGCGGTGGTCCTGGTGTCCCCTGCAGAGGGGAGCTCCTGATCCTGGCTTCAGACGCGCAGAAAAGCTGTCGCTGACCTCCCGGGCTTCAATTCTGGAGCTGTGTCAGCTCTCGGCAGGGCTTTTCTGCCAGCCAGCGGGGACAGCGGGGTGACAGCCTGGAGCTGAAAAGCAAAAGGGCAAACGAGAGGCAGCCGGGAGCTGGGGACGCTGCTGCGAGCGAGCTGGAAGCCAGCAAGAGCAAACGGCTTGGCGCTCGTCTGGGTTTGTCCTGCTCCTTGCAGCGGCATTTCTCGTGCTGCCGCGGAAGCGCTGATGGCAGGAAGATCCATTGTGCTCCTAAACGCAATTGTTTTCCCTTCTGCCTGCACGCAGAGCTGCCCAGCCCCTCTGCTAATAGCTGCGTGCAGAGAAATTTGGTTTTTAAACACTCGTAGGGGACCTCGTGGCCTTTTTACTGCCTGGACACAAGCGAAACGCCCGGGGAGCGGCGACGTCCCTGAGCTCCGCGGTCGAGTCCGGAAAAAGAGCAGCCAAAATCCTCCAGGAAAAAAACGTGCAGGGGCTCAAAAAGCTCGGTTCTGAGCGCGGTAGCCCCGCGTTTTTGTTTAGCAGTTGGGAGATGCTGGTTTTGCTTCTCGCTCTGCTCGCCTGGCGCCGCGCCACTTGGCGCGGGTTTGCGCCTCGGCCGTGCCAGGAGCTGTGCCGAGCGAGCCCAGCCCGCTTCTCCGAGCGGAGCTATTGTCTCCGGGCTGTGCACTGAACCCTTTTTTCAACTCCAACAGGTTCCTTCCCTGATGCCGGGATGAGAAATGAGCAGCATCACGCCGCAGTTAGCCCTGCGTGCTGCGTTTTCCTGCCTTTATCTCCCGGCGGTGTTGGAAAGCAGCTTTCTGTCAGTGGCCCCCGCTTCTGCTGCACAATTTCGATAAATCCTCTGCTCCCCTGAGAGCCGGGGTGGCTGCCAGGGGCCGTGCTCGGGAACAGGGATATTTGTTAGAAATATACGGCCGGGCGAGGCGCAGCCTAGCTGGAGTTGTGAGCCTGAGGTGGTAATTTCGTGCAGTTTTGTTTCCTGGATAAATGTTTAACTTCTAGCATTGAGTTTAACTGCAGTGGATTTGTTAATTTTTCCGAGCTTCTATTTTTAGACGCTCTGAAAACCTTCTCTCTTGACTCGTAGTAATTCAAGTGCCTGGTATTACCCAAAAGTTGCTATTTTTAAACCCGGTAAAGCGCCGTCAGTTTGCATTTTCGTTGGTGAAGCTGCTTAGCTGCTTGGCTCAGCAAAAGTTCCTGATGATTGTACCGAAACCAGTGAGCAGGGAAAAAATGACCGATGCGTTAAATAGGAGGGATCTGGTTGCTAAAAGCAACCCCAAGCAGCCTCGTTATTAGCTGGAGAAACTGGAAAAGTTGTTGGGCACCATTTGGGACCAGTGCCCTGGATGTGTTCTCAGCAGGATGTTTTTTGGGGTTGGGGGGAACTGGATAGAAGGAGAATGCTGCTCTGGGTTAAAGCCCTGGCTGGATTTGCTCCTGTTTTCAGCTTTCTCTCTAATTTGTGTGACCTTAACTAAGGATTTTGCGTTTTCCTGCCTGTCCTTGCAGCCCAGCCACCTCCCCATGTCCCCACACTCTGCCCTTTTTGTTGCATTTCCGTGGCTCCTTTCTTCCAGGCACAGACCGGGCACACAGCTCACATCCGCGGGCCTCCCCATCACAAACCAAGCAGGCTGCACTCCTCATCTTTCTATTTTCTTTTCCTTTCTTTTTGAGCAGATGAACCCAACGGCCCCGCGGCGCATTAACGGGCCCCGTTTTCACGCTCTCCAATATCTCCCCAGGTCGCCTGAACTGGTGGGCGAACGTGGACCCCAGCTGCCAGCGGCTGCTCCCCCTGGCCACCACGGGCGACGGGAACTGCCTGCTGCACGCCGCCTCCCTGGGTAAGAGCCTTGTAGGGTGCAGGACTGCAAAAATAACCAAGTGGTTCCCTCCGGCCCTGGTAAGGAGCTCTGTGCGGGGAGATGTGCGGCTGCAGCTCCCCTTCCCCTCACTGGCTGCTTTGTGCCATCAGCCCGGGGAAGCTGACGCTGCTGGAGGAGGTGTGGGGAGAGCCCAGGACCCCGACCTGCCTCGGGGACAGGCTGTGCCCGTGGTGGCACCGAGCATTTCTCTCCTGCCCTGCAGGGAGCCATGGGCCCGCTGCTCGTCCCGGGTGAGCCTCAGTAGGTGCCCTCCTGGGGCTCAGCGGGAGAGGCTGAGCTGAAGGCAACGGGCTGCCAACCGCCTCTGTACTCCCCAAATTATTCTTTTTGGGGTTCAGCTTCTCCCCCTTCCCTTGGGCAAGTTTCCCCGTGGTTCTGAAGGAAATGGGAGATAGCAGAGGGCCCGTTCACACTGCAGAGTGGCCCCGCAGAGCGGGGAAGTTTCCAGGGCCTGGGTTTGCCTCCTGTGACTTCACCTTGTCAAACACGACAACCTTTTTGGAGGTTTCTACACTTCTAAATCACCCGGGTTGGGCATTTCCTTCGTGTGGCCGGCTCTGCTCAGACGCAGCAAAACCACAGCCTTGTTTCACCTGGTCTAAATTTGCCCTCGACAGATCAGCCCAGCGGAAAGCACCGTATGATTTCATGAGCAAATATTTTGCTTCATCTGGGACATTCCTTAGAGCTGAAGGCAGCAGCTGCTGCTTTTAGCTGCGTAGAAACTCGCTGCGGGTGGGAAAGGGAGGCTTTGGACAGGGGGCTGGGGGCTGTTGAATTTTTTCCTCGGTTTGGCCCTGCTCACCTCACATTTCTCTGCCCTTGTTTCCCAGTTTACCACTTCCCTTGGTTTTGTGGCAGGTTGTAGGAGTTCAGCCGTGAGATAGCAGAAGAAGATGGGGAAACGCCAGCTCTCGCTAATCCTCTGCTGCTTTTTCCTCCCCCCCCACCTCTCTGTGCAGGTATGTGGGGTTTCCACGATAGAGATCTCATGCTTCGCAAATCCCTTTATACCTTAATGGATAAAGGTGTGGAAAGGGAAGCCCTGAAGCGGAGGTGGCGCTGGCAGCAAACGCAGCAGAACAAGGAGGTAGGAACTGAACGCGGTCCTGGGAGCAGAGGGGAAAATCCTGAGAAAACATCCCGTAGGGAGGAAAAACAAAACAAAAAAAAAGGTCCTGAATTTTGGGCAAGTCTGTGGCTTGCAGTACTCGGCCATGCCGTGATGAGAAATATCCTCCCCTCTAAATTATGGCTGTGAAGCTTTGGTGAAATGCTCTTTATTACAAGGGAGGAAAATCACTTTATTGGCTCAGTGTTACGTCCACTGCTGATGGAAAACAAACGTCACCGCTCCCCGAAGCTCCAGCCTCGTCCAGGCTGCGAGGGTGTTGTTGGCAGCGCCAGGACACGATCGCTGCTGTGTTTTTAGGAGAAAAGAAGAGCTGTCGTGTAGGGCTCTCCTGCGATAAGATCACAAAGCTGCGCCTCTGTCGAGGCGTGGAGCTGCCTCCGCCACTAAAAAAGGAAACGGCGAGCTCGCCACATGAAAGGCTCCTCAAAGCTGCGACGTGCTCTCCCCCCGACAGCGGGGCCGTGGCTTTGTCAAGGCGGAAAGTTACCAGATGTCCCCGAATCGCGCCGTGGTGTTGTGAGCAGAGTAAACTTTTGTTTCCACCTGACACTGAAGGATGTTGTTTACTTTCCAACTTCCTTTTTATTTTTGGAAGGGCACGGAGATTAGCATCTCAGGCTGAAAAAAAAAAAAAAAAAAACAAAACAGAGCTATTTCCCTGTTTGAAACAAAGTCGTCGATAAATAATTGGAGGTTTGACTGCTATTAAAAGCAGGCTTTTGTTGCATCTCCTTAAACTGCGTGCTCAGGGCTATCTCCAGAACTAGCCACCAGCAAAGCACTGGGACTTGCAGACCTTAAAGGGCTTGAAAATACTCGGCGTGAGGGCTCATTTGTGTCCTTCCCTTCTCATAACCCTCGGCAGAAGCTTCTCGGAGGCAGGCGGGTGTAGGTGGTGCCTGCAGTCAGGTGCAGCAGCCCAGCTTCAGCCGGTGTGGCAGGTACTGTGTAAGGGGTTGGCTGGAAGTCGGGGATTAGGAGCTCTTCCTTTCCAAATAAGCTCGGAAAGAGGCAGCCCAGGGTGATGGAAGCTGCTCTGGCTTGCCTAACCCACTCTGGGTACAATTCTCCTCCCTCTCTTTGCTTTACGCTCAGATCGATGATGAAAGAAGTCCCACTGGAGGCTTAACCAGGAGCAGGGAAACTTAATTAATGCCTCACTGAACGAGCAGGGAGCCGGCTGGGCTGTCAGCTGCTTCTGGTTCGTGGCTTGAAGGCTTTCTTGGCAGCTTCGTGGACTGAGGATGTTGTGTTTGGATGCTGGGGCTCTGATCACTGAGCCCAGGAAGAGAGGAGGAGGGCAGGGCTGCCTGCTCTTCCTCGTGCCAGTTTCAGCAGCTTGCCTCACGGCCTTAACGCGGCAGGCTCAAGTGTAGCTTTGTGTTTTAAGGTATTTCTCCCCTCATTTGGGATTAATAAGGCTTAACGAGCCCTTTAACTCCTTGGGACCATATTGGAAAGCTTCTCCATCGAGCAGAAGAGCAGCTTTTCGAGGAAAGGGCAGTGCTTTGCAGGGGCTTCCCTTGCACTGATTTTGGGGGTCTCGTGGTTCACGTGGTGCGACTGCAGAGTTAATGTTTGCATGCTCAGGAAATGTGAGTAAAACGTCGGTTTGAGTGCATGGACAAACAAGAAAGGACTGAAGGGATAAACAACTCAGCTTGACTGCAGCTCATAAAAGAATCTGCAGCGGCAGAAAAAATCCATCCCACTCTTATAATTAGCCATCGGGTCTTGCCTGTGCCATGGGCCTTGTGCCTCTTTGGAGAGCTAAAAAAGGATCGAGTGTGTTAAAATACCTCAGCGAGCCTTGTGTTGGATCCTTCTGGGCGTTACGGTGTCTTTCTTTTGTTTTCATAGCTCAGTAAGGAAGGAAAATAACTTCTAAAGGCAAACTTTAGCTGGTCCAGTCCTCATCCTCCCACTGGCGCTTGGCTGTAGGTTATGTCAGCTGTAATATTGGAGTGGTTAGAGTAAGAGGAAAGCTTTCCTCTCGTTCTGGGGGTTGAAATGTTTACTTCCACCCCACAAGGCTGAAAACTCTTCATTTTAGGCAGATTATCTCCCTGCTGGCTTGAAACTGCTGACTGGGAAATGTGTGCTTTTTTTCACAGGATCAGAGAATGTGAGGGATGTGTGCTTTTTTTTCACAGAATCGCAGAATATTTGGCGTTGGGAGGGGCCCTGGAAGATCCCCCAGCCCAATCCCCTACTCCATTCCCTCATCCGAGTCATGGATGAATACAATGAACAGCGCTCGTCCCAGTACCAACCCTCTGGCTTTTTTCCTTCAGCCAATTCACAGCCCACCTCCCACCCTGATTGTCCAGACCACACTCCCTCAGTTTAGCATTTTTTTTTGCGTAAAATACTGATTATTTTTGCATAAATCCATAGAGAGATGTCGTGGCTGCGTGTACAAAGCATTGCTACAGAATTTGGGGGGGAAAAAAACTCACCTTGAGGACTCTGTTCTGTCGTTCCTTTCCCAGTCTGGTCTCGTTTACACCGAAGAGGAGTGGCAGAAGGAGTGGAACGAGCTGATCAAGCTGGCCTCCAGCGAGCCCCGCGTGCACTACGGCACCAACGGAGGCAACTGCGGGGGGTACGTGGAGCATGCGAGCGCGCCGATGGGGCGTGCAAAGTGGCTGGGAGGCTTTCCAGCCTCCTGGCTGGGGTGTCCAGGGCTTAGGTGGCCATAATGAAGATGGGACAGGGGGAAAAAAAAAACGAAGAGAATATCTTCCTTAAATGTACAGCTTGGAATAATTTTCCCGAGGGCAGGTCCAGGGACCTGGCTGGGAGCAGCGGAGGGGTTTGCTGCTTTGGTCCCGCTTGTACGGGAGGGTTTTAAGGGGAGGGTTGAAGGATTGTGAAAAACAAGGAAAACATCCATTAAAATGTTATGGAAAGCCATCTCTCTAAATGCTGCCTGACCCCTTTTGTGGGGTAAAAGCTCTTTTTCCAGAATTGAACAAAAACCTAATCTTTTCTCACGTTTCATCATGTTGTTGGCTCCAAAATGAGAGCGATAAACAAAAGCTGAGAATTTCTGCAGTGTTCTCTCTCCCTCGGTGTTTCAAGGGCACTTTATCGCTGCAGCCATCCCAAACAAACACAACTTTTGAGGCTCTTTAGATAAGAGCCTCCAAGAAGTGCCAAGTAGCAATGTGGTATTTCCTGGAAACAAACCCTTGCCTCAGAATAGGACATTTTTTGGATCTGTCTCTGGGTCTAAAATACGAAATTAGAGGAAAGATGAAACTTAATGCCATTAATATGATCCAAGTCCATGCTGTTGCCTGTAAAGAACGCTTCCTGTCTTTAAAAGCAATGATTAAGTGCACAGAGGATGAAAAATTGATTTATTTCTGGTTTCCCAGCGTTGAAAGCTCCGAGGAACCTGTGTACGAGAGCCTGGAGGAGTTTCATGTCTTTGTCCTGGCCCACGTGCTGAAGAGACCCATAGTAGTGGTGGCAGACACGATGCTGCGGGACTCGGGGGGAGAAGGTAAGAATTGCACTCGTTTGTCTTTATTAATTGTGCGTGCTCAGGCTGTTTATTGCCTGTACACTGCTGCCACGGGCTCTTTCTGCTCCGTGGAGCCTGATTTTCGATGAGCATGGGGCTGGGTGTGACTGTGCTGGAGGCTATGAGCCGTAGAGCTGAGCATCACCGGCTGATCTGCTGCCTTTTCACACTGACTTTTCATCTTCTTGTGCCCCTACGCGTGTGTACAGATGGGAAATTCCGTTCCCTGCATGTAGTATTTTCCACTAGCAGACTTAATTTCCTGTCAGAAAAGATTCATCAATTACCATCACTCTGTGTGCAAATTTAAGTTGTTTTTGTGTGTGTGTGTGTGGAGGAGGGCTTTTGTAGAACCTACAGATTCATCCTGCAACTGTGTTCCTCCTGGTATAAAACGGATGTCTGGTTGGGGTTTGTTTTTGTTTTGTTTTTCTTTTTTTGCCCCTCAAGTTGATAGCTAATTGCAGGTAAAACCTTGAAGTGAAACAGCCTGTCCTGGAGCAGTTTCAGGATAAACAAGTCTTAACTCTCCAACCTATTATGAAAACTAATCAGCCCGATTTCTTTCCAGCCTTTGCCCCTATTCCCTTTGGAGGCATCTATCTTCCCCTGGAAGTTCCAGCCAACAAATGCCATCGCTCCCCTCTGGTTCTGGCGTACGACCAAGCCCATTTCTCTGCCCTGGTATCCATGGAGCAGAAGGAACCCACGAAAGATCAAGGTAGGTGATGAACAAGCCCAGTGATTTACGTCCCGAGCCTGGCAGTCACAGCAGCACTCGTGCACGTTTTGGCGCGCCACCAGCGGCCGGCAGAACCGACACCGTTCTTGGGGAGCGCCCCGAGCTCGGCTGCTGATGCTGTGAAAAGTTGCCTTCTCATGGGGTTTAGACAGGCTGGAGGAAGAGGGTGACGTGAAGAAAGCTTAATTTATGTGGGGAGCATGCTGGAGATCGACGTCAGGCTTCTGTGTCGACTGCAGTTCGAGAGATGTGGCGCAGAAGTGACAGGCGCTGTCGCCTGGGCGCAGCGTGCCAAACCTCGTCAATTCGGGCAGTGAGTGGGCTTTCTGTTCTCCTCCTCCTGCAGCTGTGATCCCCCTGACAGACTCCGAGCATAAGCTGCTCCCCGTGCACTTCGCCGTGGATCCCGGGAAGGATTGGCAGTGGGGGAAAGACGACAGTGACAACGTCAAGCTGGCCAGGTCGGTTGTCTGCAAGCTGGAGCGGTCGCAGCCGCGCGGTTCGGTCTTTATCCCCAGCTGCTCACAAGCACTGGGGGGTTTCTTGTGTCTGGGTGGAAGTTGTGCTGGGATATGAACCTATTCAGTGCAGACAGAGCAGCTTTTTCTTTTTTTTTCCTTTTTTTTTTTTTCTGATGTCCTGAGTGTTTTGGTATATTTTGGGAAGGGTGGTGACATCTTATCAGCTTCGATAAGGAGGGTCAGGTATTGTAGCCTGTGTTCTCCGGCACAAAAAGGTGCATTTTTCCCTTCCTGCATCCTTAGAGAGAACAAATACCTTTGCCCATGAGCCCCAGGAGCCGGAGGGATGCTTGCAGGCAGACACCCGTCCTGGTTTGGGCTCAGACCACGGGCGAGCTGCGGCACGGTTTGGTAGCAGCGAGTTTCCTGTTATTGAGCCAGGAGTCACCAACAGTGGGCGTCGTGGTCGGGGAGCTGGAAGCATGACTTGTCCATCATATGACTTCGGGTTAGGAAACGTAAAAACCTCCAAGATCAGCACGTTTATTAAAGCTCAGGGCAGGTTTTAGCGACACGGTATTACGTGGTACAGATACTTTGTTTTGAGTTTGTTTTTTGTTTTTTTTTTAAACTGATAGGAAGTACTGTGTGTTTTTGATGGAAACAAAATGACAAATGGAAATTGTTGAGAAAACATCTTTGCTTTTTTTTTTTTCTGAAGTTGTTTTTGTGGAGAGGAAAATCATTTTGAAACTAGCTCTGTTTAGATCTGTGACATCTGCTTTTTTGTTACTCGTTTCGTGTACCTGTAAGATTATTTGCCAGGTTGGTATTAATTTGTAGCAAACCCGATTCTGACGTACAGGAATCTTCTAACTTATTCATTTCCTTTTTAATTAAAAGGCTTCAAAAACGTTACCTTTTGTATTGCTGCTGCCTTGATGGTTTTTACCTGTTAAAACATGCATTTTAACATAAATACAACAGGCAAATGCCTTGGTAAAGACTTGACTCTGACTTCTTGTGCTTGTTTCAAATTTTAGTGTGACGCTATCGTTGGAAGCCAAGCTGCACCTGCTGCACAGCTACATGAATGTTAAATGGATCACACTGCCTTGTGACACGCAGGTAAGGAGACGAGGGGGGTTTTCTTTAATTATTTAAGCCCCCCTTCTGCAGAGCCCGGCGGGAGCGAAGTCGTCATCAGCCCAGCCCTCCTTCACGTGAGGTTGTCTGTGCTTCCATTGGAAAAGGCAGCTAGCGCAGCTCCGAGCAGACAAACAGCTCGTGTTTTTGTGCCTGCGCGTTTCTCTCGAGCTTTTCCTGCCTGTTTTTGTCCTTCCTGTGAAGCTGAAGCGCAGCCCTCGCACGTCCTGCTGAGCGGCGCAGCCTGCTGTGTAGGTGTCTGGCAGCGAGGCCGGCTGCTGCCTATTCCAAGACAAACACAAACTGTTGGTTTGTGGCCACCAGAAGCTGACTTGCGGCTTGACTGTAATTTTCCTGGGACCTTTCGTTGTCGGGACTGACTCGTGGAGCTCTGGGAACTTCTGCCTGCTTCCAACATCCCCGTGGCAGCTGCCTTAGCAGTGCGGGTGTCACCGGGCTGCCAGGCGTGAAGGATTTCTTTGTTTGTTAGCTTTTTATTGTTTGTGTAGCTTTTTTCTCCTCCTCTCTTTTGGAGAAAACTCCCCAAACTTACACGTGAGCTGCTCTGATCTGTCTGAAACCAGCACAAGGCCAGGGCGTGTGCTGAATTCTGCGGGTTGCTCTTTGGCTGCAGCGCTGACATGAAATAACTCCGGATCTGAGAGCCACCACTTGTCCCCTCTTTTCTCCTAGCGAGTGCTTGCCTCCATTTATTTCACCTTCAGCCTGAAAAGGCTTATCTGAGGAACTTATCTGACTTTGATACGTGTTTTCTTTCTCCCTAGGCGCCTCTGGCCCAGCCAGAATCCCCCACAGCCTCTGCAGGAGACGACGCTCGATCAGCTGCGGAGTCAGGGGAGTCCGACAAGGAGTCGGTCTGCAGCAGCTCGGCAAGCAACGGTGGCAGCAGGGGTTGCAAGGACAAAGAGAAACCAAAGAAAGACCGAGAAAAGGACAAGGAAAAGGATAAAAAACGAGCAGACTCGGTTGCTAACAAGCTGGGCAGCTTTGGCAAGACTTTGGGAAGCAAGCTAAAAAAGAACATGGGAGGGTTGATGCACAGCAAAAGTATGAAGGGAGGCGTGAGCAACGGGCAGGGAGATACCTTGGAGAAGAAAAAGAAGGGATCCTTGAAGTCAAGGAAAGGAAGCAAAGAGGAATCTTCCCAAGGAGACTTGTCGGCTCCCGTGGAGAAAACCTGCCCGGGGAAAGCAGCCCCCGAGAAGCCGTCGGACCCCTACAAGTACAGCAACGACGTGAGGCTGAGCCTCAGCATCCTCCGGGCTGCCATGCAGGGAGAGCGCAAGTTCATCTTCGCCGGCCACCTCAAGACCAGCAACAGGCTCCAGTACCAGGAGGAGATGATCCAGCAGTACCTGCTGGACGCCGAGGAGCGCTTTTTGGCCGAGCAGAAGCAAAAAGAGGCAGAAAAGAAGGCGCTGGCGAGCGCTGCCCCCGCCAAGAGGCTGGAGCCGGAGCTGAACGCCCACAAGGGCGAGGAGGCGATGCTCAGCCCCGCGTACCCCCAGCCTCCTCCTGCTTACGCCATCCAGACCCCGGATTTGGCCCTCGGCGCGAAGGTGGCAGCTTTTCCCTCCAGCTACTCGGGCGTCTTCACCTTCCCCCGGCCCTCGGTGGCCAGCAGCACGGAAGGAGGATCTCACCCCCCCGGCTTCCCCGACGGCCGGCGCCAGGTCGCGGGGGGGCCCTGCAGCAGCCTCCCCCCTTACGCCACCCTCCCCAGGCACTGCGGCCAGCCCCGGCCGAGCCCCCACGCCTCCAGCCCATCCCACGCCGGGCGATTTTCCCCCACGGACACGGATTCTCAGCCCGGCTTCCCGGCGGCGGAGCGCGAGGGTCCTGGAGGTTCGGCCCCGCACAGCAACGGCTGCCGGGAGCAGGCGGAGCAGGACGGCTCGCAGAAAGGAGCGGACAAAACCAGGGGCCGGGCTCTTTATAACGTCCAGCAGACCAAATGCAAGCAGCCCAACTGCAGCTTCTACGGGCACCCAGAAACCGGGAACTTCTGCTCCTGCTGCTACAGGGAGGAGCTGAAGCGCAAGGAGCGGGAGGCTCTGGTGCACAGGTTCTGAGCGCTCTGTGCCCGCGCTGCTCTTCGGACCCGTGGCACGTGGGGGGGCTGCAATAACGCCCGGAGTTTTCCCCCTCCCCTCCCCACGCTCCTCTCCCTGTCCGTGGAAGGAGGGAGGCGGCGGGCGCCTGGCCGGGCTGAGGAGCGCGATGCCCTCCTCCCCGCGGCCTCGCCACGAGCACGGGCGCCTTGGACGGGCTCTGGTTAGCCAGGGGGGGCTCGGGTTAGCCGGGGGGGGGCTCGGTAGCCAGCCGGGCTCGGGTTAGCCAGGGGGGCTCGGGTTAGCCAGCCGCCGTGGAGGGCGAGCTGAGGTCGGAGCACGAGGTGCGGGGGCTCCTCGCCGCCGATCCAGACCAAAGCTTCGGGGGCAGCGAGCGCCCCACGGGTCCTCCGGCCGGGCTCCACCCTCACTTCTCGTAGCGCTTCTCCCGAATCGAGCGAAAAATGCCCCAGCAATTTCAGTTAGAAAGCCTCAGACCTTTGAATTGAGAGGTTTTTAATTTCTTTTTTTCTTTCTTTTTTTTTTTTTTTTTAACACCGTTTTTATTTTATGTGATGTTTTCTGGTACCGAGAGGAGCTTAGTCGGAAGAGGACGTTATTTTATTTTATTTTATTTTGTTTTTGTTTTCGGTTTGAACTCGTTCTGAGCCCAGCGGACGTCTCCCAGCGCCCCGCAGCAGCGGGCTCGGGGCGCTGCCCTTCCGAGGGGCTCGGCTCTTTGTTTTTAAACGTTACTTTCAAATTCTTCTTGGGGTGGGAGGGGGACGGGGTGGTCACAGCGCTGAGTGGCTTTGAGTTTTCCTGCAGAAGTGCTGTGCGGAACCGTTACCGGTACAGTCGAAGCGACTTAGAATCGACGGAGAAACGAGGTCAGTGTCTCCACCCAGCAATAACCGACGGCGTGGAGAAGCAGGGAGGACAAAGAGAGCCCCGCGGCACCGGGAGGTAAATCTGCACCGGGCTGCCCTTAGCTTACAGCTGTGCGTGGACACACACACACGATAACTCTTTCTACTTGAGCAAGCTACTTCCATACTACCTCTGTTCTGCTGAATAGAATTAACTCGGCTCCATTTTGCTGAGCCACGTTAACTGACCTTAGGCTGAGTAATATTAAAGATATTTTTGATAATAGGGCTAAAGAGTGAAATGTAAGAATAACGAACCCGCTCCTGCGTTCCTCCCACACTCGCTGTGGTCCATCCACTACGTCCCCTTCTCCCCGGCCGAGCCCCGCGGCGCGGCACGAGCGCTGCCCTGAGCTCCCCGTTTTTCGGGGCGGGTGTAACTTTAGCACTGCAATGTTTGCACAGATCTTTTTTTTTTGTAACTGTAGATCCCGAACTGGACTCGATCCTCGTTCCAGTCCTGTAGAGAGCAAAGGTTCAGCATTTGACCGCGTGGAAATAAAACGTGAATTACGCTGATGAGTCAAAGCTTTACAACATTCCCTCGTTTTTTTGTTTTTTGTTTTTGTTTTTTCCCAAAAGGCACCAAACTATGCAATCCCTTCCCGCGCTGATCCCCCACCGCCCGCCACAGGGAGAAGGGAAAAGAGAAAAGGGGCAGAGAGGGTGAAAGTGTGCTTAACACT
This sequence comes from Aythya fuligula, assembly GCF_009819795.1. Lineage (NCBI taxonomy): Eukaryota > Metazoa > Chordata > Aves > Anseriformes > Anatidae > Aythya > Aythya fuligula. The sequence goes on from NC_045586.1 coordinate 2,257,738, forward strand.
GGGGACTCACCTGAAGCCTTATTCTCACAAATACACTAAGGCTTTCTTCTAACGTACAAGTTTTAAAGGTTTAATGTACGTCTAAAAAAACAACAACCCAGCCCCAAAATAAGGCTTTTCCTGTCGGAGATGGCTGCTTTTGGCTTTTTTAAAGCAGGAAAGGCCCTGCAGGTGCTCCCACCGGGGCAGCTCGGCCCCGCTGGGGCTGGGTTTGGGCTGTCGCGCTCGAAGCCAACAGCCTGGAAATATCCCAGCTCCTTCACCCCTCTAACTCAAGCTGTTCTTTTGGGTTTTGTTAAATCGCTGCTACTCGGAGCGTAGATAAGCCTTGCCCGGCTGCCAAAGGGGCACTGAAGTAAGGTCGATGCAGGTGGGGGTTTTCCTTAGGGTCCCTTTGCCCGGCGGCGTGGGGTCCTGGGGCTGGCATGCGGTCGGGGAGGCGTGCAGGGTGAGTGCTGCGGGCGTGCTGTGATCCTGGAGTGATGCAAGGAGGCGAATTTCTCCCTGGGGTTGGGTTCAGGTGCGTTGGATTCACTGCAGGGGCGAGAGCGCGCGCGGTCGGTTCCGTGCCGGCGGCTCTCCCCCCGGTCACCCCGCATCAATCCGTTGGTGTAACCCAAATATCAAACCCAAGTGGTTTTCTTTTTAAAAAATGAAACAAAACCCAACTTGGTGTGCGGGGATCGCTTTCTGCCTCTTCTTTTTCCTGTGCCCCAGAGCAGCAGAATCCTTTGGGGGCTGCCGAGAGCACGAGGAGCGGGGCCGCTCCGTGCCCCCCACCCAAAACCACAGGCAGGGGAGGACAGCAGGCACAAATCGCTGCTCCACCAGCTCACTGCCCCTCTCCTGCTTTTTTTGGGGAGAATTGTCCCCGTTTCGGCCAACCCCAACCCACCCGAGGGGGCCGTGCGGAGCAGCCGGTGTCGGCCAGCTGCTGGAGCTGCTGCTGCTGTTCCTCCTTCTGAGGGTTTTTGGGGGAGAAAAGGGGATTTTGGATGAGTGCTTTGTGCCCGCCGCTGATGCCGTGGCCCTGCCGGTGAGGTTTGGCCGCGGATCCCCGACGGCCGCAGCCCCGGGACCCTGGGGGTGGAGGTGAGGGGCGAAGTTCCCCCCAAATTAATTCCCCAATTCCCCATTTCGGGGTCGGTTTTGAAGCCCAGCCCCATGGTTTGTGCTCAATCTGCCGTTTTTATCGCCGTCACTACAGCTCGTAGCTTTTTTAAAGTCAAAACGGGGGAAAAAAACACAACTTCAGGCAAAATTAGGTTTCCAATGAAAAGAGTAAAATAGCGAAGAGTATTTTTTCTACGAAGTGCAGAATCTCAGCTGTTCCCTGAGCATCCCTGAGCCCAAACCTTCCTGCCTTACTCACTGAATCGAGGGAATCGGCCGCGTTTCTTCAGTACTGCTAAGGATTTTTTCAGGTCATTTTTGTTTCCTTTATGGTGAAACTAATGATTATTATTTTTTTTTTTTCTATGGGACTATTAAATACAACTTATATTTATTGGAAGACATTTCCCAACCACCCGTTCCTTTCCCTAACCACGCTAAAGCCCCTGCCCACGCCGTATTTTAGGGTTTTGATATATATTTTAGGGGCTCGATATATTTTTGGTACCTTTTTTTTTGTTTTTTAAGGGGGGGGTGGGAGAGCGAGAGCAGCTCGTGCTCCACAGCACCTCGCACGGGGGCACCAAAACACCCGAGGGTTTTTTCTCCCGTATCTGCCCCACCGACGTGCGAAGGAGATGGGGAAGGGGAGGCTGCGCCTCGATCCCAAGGTCTCGAAACAAGTGCCCTTAGCGGTGTAACGGGAAGAAATTTTGCTGCCATCGGGACCTTGGGGGGTTCTGCGCAGCCTGGCCCTCCTGCAGTAAATATCCACGACTCTTTTGGGCCGTTTTCGTTTTGTCTTAGCCCCGGCTCCCATCCTGCAGCTTGGGTTTTGACCCCATATTGTCCCCATCTCACCCGGGCTCCCCAAACGAGCTCCGTAACGTCCCCCGTGCCCCTCCTGGGAGGTGTTGGGGGGGATGCTCCGGTCTTCACCCATCGCACAAGAGGTGACCTGAATTAATTCTGCAACCGTTTATCCGCAAAATCCTTTTTTTTTTTTTTTTTTTTTTTTTTTTTTAAATTAATATCGGGTTGGCGATTTCTACTCCTCGTTCGAGCACTGCTGTACTGAGCACTAGATGGCGCGTTGTAATCGGGCTGTTCACGGCACCCTTCATTTATGCTACCCTAGATTCACTGACAATAAACGACGTTCAACTAATTACCACCGCCGCCGGCCGTGCCTCCTTCCTGCGCCTTGGGACGAGCGTCGCCCCCACTCCAGGCCCTTCCACCACATCCCCACCCCAACTGTATTGCGGGGACGTGTTGGGTTTCTTGGCTTTTCCCATCAATCCGGGAGGTTCAGGGAGAATTTCTTCTCTTTGGGTGCTCCCTGGGGGGCTGCTTTTAAAGGGGACCCCTCCCCAGCTGCTGCTCCAGCCCCGGTCACGTCCCTCGTTCCCCTTCTGGAGGGGCCTTCCCCCGGTGTTTTGGGGCTGTCAGGCGAAGGATTTAAAACCCACCCAAAGGCTTAGCACGGCGGGGTGACAAAATCCAGCTCCTTGCCAACGCCGGCTGCTTCGGCGGGTTCAGAAATTAGGAAACCCCACGGAGCTGCAGCCGGCTCCCTCCAGCCCCAGGGCCGTGCACGCCTGCACCCTCTTCCTCCCCGTAGCGCTATTTTGGGGGTGAAACGGGGTTTCTGGGTGCAGGTTTGGGTTCAGAAGGCATCAGCGGGGCGAAGAGCAAAGGTCTGGGTGCAGCCGAGCACTAAATCAGCTGGATTGATCCCTACATGAACTCGCAGGACTTTGGCCAACGCTCGGAGGCTTCGCCCCGGCTCCGGGTGCAGCACCCCTGGATTTTAGCCATGGGGCGTTACGGGAGCGCCCCGGGCTGGGTGGGACAGCTCCGCTCCCTCCTGGAGCAGAACAAAATGCCAACTATTGCAGCTTTTGCTCCATCCACCTGCCCCCACGCTGCAGCCAGGCCTGGCTGGGAGCCCAAGGAAGGGTTCTGCTGATGGCCCCCAGCCCCGCGCCTCCCTCCCGGGGACGTCCCGGGGGTGTCCCGGTGCCATCGAGCTCCCCACATTTTGGAGCTGCTTCCAAACCCCAAAGCAGGCTGCTCCCCCCCTTTGTGCCCTTAATAATGCAAATTTGGGGGTAAGGGGTGTTTGCTAGCTGGGGGACGCGGGGTGAGGTTTTGGGGCCGGTTGGAAACATGCCGCGGTGCTACCGGGCGCTGAGAGCCCCTGTGGGGTCAGGGGAGCTCAGAGCAGGTTCCTGCGGGGTTTCTTTGCCTCCCCCCAGCCCCTAGAGCAGTGGGATTTTTTTTTATTCTTGCCCTCAGCGCTTTCCCTTCCTCCCAGGGCCATGCTCAGCGCCACGTCGGTGCCGGCTCGCCAATTTTCCTGCAGCTTTCGGGGCAGCCCCATGGCCCGGGCTGACCCCGAGCTGGCGCAGAGGCTGCCCCAACGCCGATCCCTGGCCCCAAGCCCCGCAGGAAATTCTTCTCATCCGCAAGGTGCTGGGGCTGGGGACCCATCCAAGCCTTCCCCCCCCGGGGGGCCCTGGGGCTGCGCTGCCGGCTGATTTTCCTACAGGTGGAAAATGGGGGTGCACGACGCTGAGGCTCCCCCAAAAAGCTGGAGGCGAAAAGGGCCCCAAATAGGATTTTAGTGCTCCGACGCCTTCCCAAGGTTTAGCCGGTGCCAGTTCTTGGATCTCGGCCACCCCAATCCTGCCCTAGCCAGGGGGGCTGAGCCAGCGGGGTTGGCTTTTGGGGTCCCCGGGGGTTCCACCTGCTGCCGGGAGTGGGGTCAGGACCCCCGGATCCCCCCGAGGGGGGCCCACGCGGTGCCGCTTGGCACGGCCCGGCCAGCGGCGGCTTTTCCGGGGTTGGGAGGAGATGGCGATGCCTCAGCGATGAGTCACGGAGCGCCTCGATCCTCCCCGGCACCGCCGCTTGGCCTCAATGGGGAGCCCGCGGGAGCCTCGGGGTGCCCCCGGGGGAAGGTGCGGGGATGGGACGGGGGCACCCGAACAGGACCGGGTGAATCCCGGCTGTGCACGGGTCCCCCGTGGGGTTCGGGGAGCTGAGCGCCCTTCCTCCGGCTCCTTATGGGGTGTGGGGAGCTGAGCATCCCCTGCCGGCACCAGGCGGCCCTAATAGGGTTTAGGGAGCTGCGTGTCCTCCCCCCAGCACTGTGAGCCCCTTGTGGGGTGCCAGGAGCTGGGCACCCCCCTCTGCACCCCCCTCTGGCACCAGTGATCCCTTTTGGGGTGCCGGGAGCTGCAGGTCCCCACATGCCCCCAGCACCCTGCATCCCTTTGGGGGTTCAGGGAGCCGCATACCCCCCCCCGGCACCCCGCATCCCTTTTGGGGTTCAGGGAGCCGTCACCCCCCCGTGCCCCCCAGCACCCCACATCCCTTTGGGGGTGCTGGAACCCGCTCAGAGCCCCCCCCTTATGCCCACGGGGGGCCCCCCCTGCCCTCCCCACCCCGTTCATTGAACACCTTCCCCCCCCCCCCCCTTTCCAATGCCGCGGGGGGAAACTGAGGCTGGCGGCGAGCCCCGCGCTGCCGCCGCCGCCTCCGCTCCGCCCTGGCCTCCCGCTGCCAGGAGCCGGCCTCGCTCGGGGAGCGGAGGCCGCGGGATGCCGGGGGGGCCGCGGGCGGCCGAAACGGGGCGGTTGCTGCCACCTCGGGCTCCCCGCTCTCCTTCCCGTCCCGTTCCCGTCCCGCCCGGGCGGGCAAAGTCCTCCGCCATGAACGGGGAGAGGGGAGGAAGCCGCTCGGCCTTCCCCGGCCTCCCAGGTAGGAGCCTCCGCCGCCGGCCGCGGGCAGGTGGCCGGATGCCGGGGGCCTCCGCGGTGCCGGAGCCTCGGGGGTCTCCGAGGGGGGCACGGGGAGGGGAGGCCGGGGACACGGGGACCGATGGCGAGGGGGGTGTTAGGGGGGGGTCACCTACAGCCTGCAGAGCCCCCCTGGGTGTGGGGGGCGTGGGGGGTGTGAGAGGGGCACCCCCCGTCAACCTCCTCCTCGCCGGAGGCCAACCGGCCCCGTCCCGCAGGGGAGGTGGTGCTGGAGGAGGCTGCGGGCGTGCGGCTGCGGTGCCGCGAAGGGGACGGCTCCGTGCCGGGCACCTTGGTCTGCACCAACCTCCGCGTCGCCTTCCTGGCCGCCCCCGGGCACGGCGTGCAGGTGGGGACCCCTTGCGACCCCCCCCAAAAAGACCCCTGAGAGCTCAGCCCGGCTGCATCCCCTCCTCGATCCCGACCTCGCTGCCTCCCGGTCCCAAACGCTCCCGGTTCTGACCCTCTGCTGGCTGCAGCCCCGTCCCCAGCCAGCCCCAACGCGGCTGTGTCCCGATCCCATCTCGGCTGCATCCCAGCCCCGGCCCCAGCACATCCTGACCCTGTCCTGCTTCGATCCCAGTGGAATCCCAGCCCCATCCCGACCCCAAACCCAGCCCCAGCCGCATCCTGACCCAAATCCATCCCAACCCCAAACCCAGCCCCATCCCGACCCCAACCCCAGCCCCATCCTGACCCAAACCCATCCTGACCCCAAACCCTGCCCCATCCTAACCCCAGCCCCATCCTGACCCCAGCCCCATCCTGACCCCACACTGATCCCATCCCGGCTGCACCCCTGCTTCATCCCATCCCCATCCCGGCCACGTTCCCAACCCCATCCCCGTCCCCCCCCCTCTCCCCTCAGACACAGAACAGCGATCCCCATTCCCCCCCCAACCCGGGGAACTCCTCGCTGCAGGACCGAGGGGGGGGGCACAGGGGCTGCTGTGGGTCACAGCACCGGCTGGACAGAGGCCATGGGGTCCCGGCTGCAGCCCCGCTGCCTTTTTGGGGTATGGGGGCAGCTCCCCAAATCCCCAAATCCCCAAATCCCCTGCAGCCTCCCGGCTCCGTCGCCCCGCTGCAGAGCGAGCACAACGTGGCGCTGCCCTGCATCCGCAAGCTGGTGGCAGGTAAAGGACTGGGAGGGGGGAAACAACACCCAGGTGGGACAAATGGGGTCGGGGGGGGGGGCTCGGTGGGCGCTGACGGCCGCCCCCATCCCACTGCAGGCAGCAGCTTCACCAAGGCCAAGGTGCTGACAGCCGCCTCCAGCCTCAAGTTCATCCCCGAGGAGCTGCTGATTTTCTGCCGGGATTTCCGCCTGCTGCGCTTCCACTTCCACGAGAACGGGCTGGCCCCACAGGCGTACCGGGTGAGCCGGGGGTGGGGGGGCTTTGTGCCTCGATCCGGGGTGACCCCGGGTTTAATTATTAAGGGTGGGGGGCTCACGCGCCATCCCCGTCCCCTCGCTCCTCTCCGCAGGTGGCCAACGCCATCGCCCAGGCGCGGGAGACGGCCACGTGGCCGTGGGACAGCGGGGACGGCAGCTCCTGGGCAGAAACCAAGCCGGAGGAGGAGGAGGAGGATGAAGAAGAGGAGGAGGAGGAGGAGGGTGATGATGAGGAAGGCTCGGCCCCCACGCTGCTCTTCGAGAGCCTCCCCGACTGGGAGAAGGAGCTGAAGCGCCAGGGCGCCGCGGGCTGGAGGGTGAGCGCCATCAACGAGCGCTTCGACATGGCCCCCAGGTAGGGCTCCAAGGGGCTGCCGGCCCCCACCCCGCTTTTTGGGGGTGGGGGGCACCCACCCCACACCCCCCCCCACACCCCCCAATTTGCCCACAGCCTGCCCCGCTACCTGTGGGTGCCCAGCGGGCTCCTGGACCACGACCTGAAGCGGACGTTCGCCCACTTCGAGGAGCGCCGCGTGCCCGTGAGTGCCGGGGCGGGAGGGAGGATTTGGGGTGCTGCCGAGGGAGGGGTGACCTGGGGGGTGTCCCCCTGTCCCCCCCCCCGTCCCCGTCTCGCCCGCAGCGGCTGTGCTGGCACCACCCGGGCGGCAGCGACCTGCTGAGATCCGCCGGCTTCCACGCGGCTTCGGAGCCGGGCAGCGAGGACGTGAGGTGAGCACCCCCCCCTTATCCTTGGCGAGGATTTTGGGGCCGGGTCGGGAGGTTTTGGGATTGCTGCCCAGCCCGAGGAGAGGCTGGGGGGGGTAAATTTTCCGTGTCTCCCCCCCCCTCGCCCAGGTGCCTGGAGGTGCTGCTGCGTGCCGGCCGCGGGCCGTGCGTGCTGGCCGACACCGCCGAGCTGCCCACCCTGGCCGACATCCAGCTCGCCCACCTCAAGCTGTGGGCGCTCTGCCTGCACGGTGAGAGGGGGACGGGGACATTGGGGGGGACCCCAGGGCTCATTCTGGGGTGGGGGGGTTGAGGGGGGGACACCCCAAGGCTCCTCGCCCTGCCCTGACCCCCCCCTTTCAGGCGCGGCGCCCGAGGAGAAGTGGCTGTCGGCGCTGGAGGCGACGCGCTGGCTGGACCACGTGCGGTGAGCCCGGGGCGATTTTGGGGTGCGGGGGAAAGCCCGACCCTCAAAATTCTCCCCCCCCTCCCTTTGGCCCCCCACCCCGTTTCGGGGTCCCCTCATCACCCCCAGCAGCCGCAGGGTGACGAGGCGCCGCGGCGGAGGGGTGGCTACCCCGATCCCACAGTTTGGATTGGGGGGGGGGGGGATGGAGACCCCCCAGGCAGGCGGGGGCAACATTTTGGGGTGCCCTGACCCCCCCTGCACCCCTCCTCACCCCAGCGCCTGCTTGAGGAAAGCCGTGGAGGTGGCATCGCTGCTGGCCGGGCGCCGCTGCTGCGTCCTCCTGCAAGGTAGCACCGGGCGGCGCGGCGAGATGGGGGGGGGGGGACACCCCAAAAACTGCCCCCACCCCTTAATTTTTCACCATTCCAGAACCTTCCGACCGCGACCTCAACTGCCTGCTGGCCTCCTTGGTGCAGCTCCTGGCCGACCCCCACGCCCGGACCCTCCCCGGTTTCCAGAGCCTGGTGCAGCGCGAGTGGGTTGCCGCCGGCCACCCCTTTCCCCGCCGCCTCGGGCTGCGGCGCGGCAGCCCCCGGGAGGAGGTGGGCGACCCCAAAACCCCTTAAATCCATCCTAAATCCCCTGGGTATGGGTTGTGACGGGTCGGGGACCCCCGCAGGCGCCGGTGTTCCCGTTGTTCCTGGACTGCACGTGGCAGCTGGTGCGCCAATTCCCGGCGGCTTTCGGCTTCACCGAGGCGTTCCTGCTGGCCCTACACGACGGCGCCTTCCAGCCCTACTGCGGCACCTTCCTCTTCACCTGCCAGCGCCAACGGGGCCGCGGCGGCCCGGTGAGCGGGGTCAGGAGCTCAGCGACCCCCCCCTGAAACCCCTCCATAAGGTTTAGGGGGGCTGAGGATCCTCCTCGCCCCCCCAAAGCAGCCGCATCCAGCTCGCGGTTGGCGCCGTGCCTCGGTTTCCCCGTCCGTGCCCTAAATTCCCCCCCCTTCCCTAAATTTTTTGGGGGTTCACCCCGTTATTTCTCCCCTCCCCGCAGCGGCAGCCCCGCAGCCAGACCTACACGCCGGTGAACGGCTGCTGGGACCCCCCCCCGGGCAGCCGCCTGCCCCCAGTTTGGGACTGGGCGCTGCGCTACAGCCCCCAGCAGCGGGCGAGATTTCGGAACCCGGCGGGGGGGGGCGGTGGCACCCTGAGCCCCCCCGACACCGAGAGCCCCCAAACCACGGCCACGGTGAGCCATTGGGGGGGGTTCTGGGGGGGGATGCGGGTGCTCGAGCCCCCCCTGCATTTTTTTCCCCATTTGCCCTAATCCCCATTTTTTCCACTCCCTTTTTACCCAACCCCTTTTTTTTTTCTCCCCGTTTTCCCTATCCATCACCTTTTCCACCCCCTTTTTACCCAAACCCCTATATTTTCCCCCATTTTCCCTAACCCCCGTCTCTTCCACCCCCTTTTTACCCTAACCACTGGATTTCCCCCCATTTTCCCTATCCACCACCTTTTCCACCCCCTTTTTACCCCAACCCCATTTTTTTCCCCCATTTTCCCTAACCCCCATTTTTTCCACCCCCTTTTACCCCAACCCCTATTTTTTCCCCATTATCCCTAACCACCATTTTTTCCACCCCTTTTTCCCCCTAACCCTTCTTTTTTCTCCCCATTTTCCCCGACCACCACCTTTTCCACCCCCTTTTGCCCCTAACCCCTCGTTTTTTCCCCCATTCCCCAGCCCCCCGATTCCTGGCCAGGCGGGGGGGCCGGGGAGGTGTTGGCGTTGGCCAAGGGCTCGCTGTGCCCCCAGCCCCTCCCGTGGCGCAGCGGCCGCCCCCCCCCCCGTTTGCTGCGCTGGGCCCCCTCCCTCGAGAGCCTCAGCGAGCGGGGGGGGGGCTCTGGGGGCAGCCCCGTCCCCAGCCCCCCCCGGGGGCTGCTCCTGCCCTGCGCCGCGGGACCCTCGGTGCGGCTCTGGCGTCGCTGCTACCTGCGGGGCCTGCCCGAAAGTCAGGTGTGGGGGGGGGGAAATGGGGTTGGGGGGGGGAAAAAAAGGGGGTTGGGGGGGAGGAAAAGGGGTCTGGGGGGGGTCTGGGGGGGGAAAAGGGGGCTGGGAGGGGGAAAAGGGGGGCTATGGGGGGGGGAAAAAGGGGCTGGGAGGGGGGAAAAAGGGGTCTGGGGGGGGAAAAAAGGGGTCTGGGGGGGGTCTGGAGGGGGGAAAAAAGGGGCTGGGGGGGTGAAAGGGGCTGGGGGGGTGAAAGGGGCTGGGGGGGGAAAAAGGGGCTGGGGGGTGATGAGGGGGGAAAGTGAGTCATGGGGGGGGGGAACTGGGTTCCTGGGGGGAAAATTGGGTTATGGGGGGGGGAACTGGGTCCTACGGGGGAAGTTGGGTCCCTGGGGGGGAAATTGGGTTATGGGGGGGTAAACTGGGTACTGGGGGGGGGAAATGGGGTCCCGGGGGGGGCTGCGCGGTGCTGGGGTTCCCAGGTGGGCGCCCCCCCGAGGGGCTCCCCATCTTGGAGCAGATTCCTGCCCCCCCCCCAGCCTGTGCGGGACGGGGTTTTGGGGTCCCACCCTGCCCCCCGTGTCCATCCGTCCGTCCTAACGGGTGCCCCCCCCCACAGCACGGCCGCTTCGCCCCCTCCCCGGCCGGGCTGGCGGAGGAGCTGACGCTGCTCCAGGACCGCCTCAGCGCCTGGCAAGCCCAGGGACTCCGCACCAGGGCCGCCGGCAGCCCCCTGGCACCGTCGCGATAAGTCGCGATAGCGGCGGGACAGAGCCGGCCCCTCACAGGGGGGTGACCCCAAGGCTCCCCTATGGGTTTTTTTGGGGGGGAACAGCCCCCAAAGCGCCCCGCGGCCTCTCTACTGCTGCCTCCCTGCTCCTTGCTGGGTCTCCTGGGGCTTTTTGGGGCTGTTGGCAGCGTTTTGGGGCTGTTTTGCAGCGTTTTGGGTCCAGCGCTTGCTTTCTGGGGCTGACGCAGGCTTTTTGGGGCCAGCTCCTGCCACGCTGCTCCCCGGCTGCTCTGGAAGAGGCTGAGCACCCCAGGGGTGCCACGGGCGCCCTGGCACAGCCGATTTCCCCTTTTTTTGCCTTAAAATCCTTGCTACCTCCAGGTGCCTTGGGGCTGGGCTCACCACCCCGGGCCCGCGCCACCGGCCCCGCCGCGGGGTCGCTTTGCTCCCACAGGGGCCGAGCTTTGCTGGGGGCCCAGCGCCACGCCTCTATCGGCGACACACTGTCGCGATATGGGAGGGGCGGGGACCCCAGGGCTCGGCTGGGCTGCCGGGGCTGTGAAGAGGAAAAGGGGGGCTCTGAGCGCCGGCAGCCCCCGGCCGTGCACTTTTATCGAGGTTTGTGTCGGGATCTCGCCTGCACGCGGCGGTTTGCACTTTTTATCGCGATTTATGTCGGGGAGCTCAATAAAGTGGCTCTGCGGGCACTGTGGCGTGGCTCTGAGTGAACGACCCGGGCTGGGGGCTCTGGACTGGGGTGGGGGTGCCCGGTCCCAGCCGCGCTGCCGGCCGCGGGGCCGATATCGCCGCCTATCGCGGCGGGGCTATCGCGACATAACAGGCCCGGCCTCAACATGGCGCCGACGCCATTTCCGGCCGGCCGCGAGGGGGCGGGGCTAGCGCCTGGCGCTGACGTCACGGCGCGAGGCGCTGCGTTGCGATACGTAGCTTACGTTACGCAAGTTACGTTCCATAGATTGCCTTGTGCTGCGTTACGCATGTTACGCAGCGTTGCTCTACGTAGGTTACGTCACATGGGTTACCTTTTGCTGCATTACGTAGATTACGTTACATGCGTTCCGTTACGCAGGTTAAACGGGCTGAACTACGTAGTTTGCGTTACATATGTTACTTTGCGCTGCGTTACGTAGATTACGTGACGTATGTCACATTTTGCACCGTTACGCAGTTTACTTTCCGCTGCGTTACGCAGCTTGCGTTACGCGGCTCACACCGCGCTGCGTTACGTAGATCGCGTAGACTCCCGGCCGTCACGTTACGCTGCTTGCGTTACGTGCCTGGCGTCGCCCGGCGCTACGCAGCTTGCGTTGCGCCGCGTTACGCAGCTTCCGTCCCGGCGGCGGGAGCGGGCCAAGATGGCGGCGGGGCCCATCTCGGAGCGGAACCAGGGTGAGCAGCGGGGACCGGGAGGGGAGCGGCGGCGGGGGCCGGGGGAAGGTCGACGGGGGCCGGGCACCTTCAACTCCCCCTCACGGTTCACCCTCGAGGGGTCCCGGCCTCGGGAGGCCGAGCTGTAGCGTCCCGCTAGGCCGCGGCCTACCCCCGCCGCCGCCTCCTCCTGACGGGGCTCTCGCTCTGTGCCCCCCTCAGATGCCACCGTGTACGTGGGGGGCCTGGACGAGAAGGTGAGCGAGCCGCTGCTGTGGGAGCTCTTCCTCCAGGCCGGGCCCGTGGTCAACACACACATGCCCAAGGACCGGGTCACCGGGCAGCACCAAGGTGAGGGGCTCCGGGGGGGGCTGGGGAAGGGGGAGCCGGGGCTGAGGGGGGTGCTGGGGGGCAACAGGCCTGCAGGGGGGCTGGGGAGGGTGGATTGAGGGTAACGGGGTGAGATTTAACGCGGCCAAGTGCTGGGTGCTGCTCTTGGGGCACAGCGACCCCGTGTAGGGCTGCAGGGTGGGGGCAGGGGGGCTGGAAATGGGGCAGAGGGAAAGGGGAAAAGGGGCTGGGGATGTTGTCAACATTCGCCTGACCAGGAGCCAGCAGCGTGCCCAGGTGGGCAGGAAGGCCAGCAGCATCCTGGTTGTGTCAGGAGTAGTGCAGGGCGGTGAGCGTCACAGAATCACCTAGGCTGGAAGAAACCTCCAAGATCACCAAATCCAAGCTCTGACCTAACACCAACCAGCCCTCCACTAAACCACATTGCTGAGCTCTACATCTAAACGTCTTTTAAAGACCTCCAGGGATGGAGACTCAGCCACTGCCCTGGGCAGCCCATCCCAATGCCTCCCAACCCTTTCTGTAAAGAAGTTCTTCCTCAGGATCCTAACCTAAACCTCCCCTGGTGCATCTTTAGCCCATTCCCCCTCGTCCTGTGAGGCCACACCTGGAGTGCTGCGCTCAGTTTTGGGCCCCTCACTGCACGAAGCACATCGAGGCCCCGCAGGGAGGTGAAGGGAGGTGAGGGGTGGGTGCTTAGCAGGGCAGATCGCTGCTCTTGGGCTCTGTTTTTAAAACAAGCAGGGTCAGAGGCAGCAGGGAGCAGCACGAGGCTGTGCTTCTGCCCCTTCCTAAACCCTCTGCCTCGTTGCAGGCTATGGGTTCGTGGAGTTCCTCAGCGAGGAGGATGCGGATTACGCCATCAAGATCATGAACATGATCAAGCTGTACGGGAAGCCGATCCGCGTCAACAAAGCCTCGGCCCACAACAAGAACCTGGACGTGGGGGCCAACATCTTCATCGGCAACCTGGACCCCGAGATCGACGAGAAGCTGCTCTACGACACCTTCAGCGCCTTCGGGGTCATCCTGCAGACGCCCAAAATCATGCGGGACCCCGACACGGGCAACTCCAAGGGCTACGCCTTCATCAACTTCGCCAGCTTCGACGCCTCCGACGCCGCCATCGAGGCCATGAACGGGCAGTACCTCTGCAACCGCCCCATCACCGTCTCCTACGCCTTCAAGAAGGATTCCAAGGGCGAGCGGCACGGCTCGGCGGCCGAGCGCCTGCTGGCAGCCCAAAACCCCCTCTCGCAGGCGGATCGGCCCCACCAGCTCTTCGCCGACGCCCCCCCTCCGCCCTCGGTCCCCACCCCCGTGGTCACCTCGCTGGGCCCCGGGGTCACCCCTCCGGGTGGGTAGGGGCGGTGGGGAGGGGTTTCTGCGCCCCGTTGGGTGGGAAGGAGGGGGTTTGGGGGCTGTTTTGGGGCTCCCAGGGGGGTTTGGGGCAGCAGCGGGCTGCAGAGTGGGCTGGGGAGGGGTTTTGGGGGCAGCAGGTCCCTGGCACCCACCCGGCTCAGCACCCAGTGGTCGGATCCTGGGCTCCTGCTTCACCCTGAGGGGTTTTCTGGGTGTTTTCTGGTCATTTTCTGGTCATTTTCTGGTCGCTGTGGCCGTTTGTGTGTTCAGTCTCCTCCCCAGTTGCCCGTTTTTGTTGTTTTTTGTTCCTTTTTTTAACATTTTTCCGTGCTGCGCCCAACCGAACCCTCTCTCCTTCTCTCTCTTTCAGGCCTCCCCCCCCCAGGATCGTTCCCCCCGCCGGTGCCTCCCCCCGGAGCGCTGCCCCCCGGCATGCCCCCTGCCATGCCGCCCCCCCCGATGCCACCAGGAGCTGGAGCCCCCGGCCCCCCCTCGGGGGCTGCACCCAGCGGTGGGCACCCCCCTCACCCTCACCCCTTCCCCCCCGGCGGGATGCATCACCCAGGTAAGCTACGAGCTCGGGAAGCCCAAATCCCTTTCTGCTGTGGGGTGTCCTTGCGTAAATCCCCCCTCTGCTTTCTTCCCCGAGGTGTTTTTTGGGGCAAAATGGGGAAAAATCGGCTGCTGTGCGTGGTGTGGCTGTAGTAGAGAGCTCGGGGGAGATCCACAGTTGGCTGCTGAGCGGGAGCCTGAGCTCCCGGGGCTGAAAGGTGCAGAAATAGCTCGGTGGGATTTTTGGGAGGTAATTTAGGAAATAATTCCTTCCAAAAGGCATCCAGCCGGGGCAGGATTTGAGTTCCCTCCAGCTGCTGAGGCGAAAACGAGACCGGGTTCGGCTTCAGGAGTCCCCGGTGCTGTGCTGGGAGGCTGCTGAGGAGGCTCCGAGGCGTTTTTGTTTTCCTCCAGCTCTTGATTCCTGCGTGAGGTGTGAACCTCCCCGGCGCAGCAGGCGGCTCCGCCAGCCGGGAGCTCGTTGGAGCGGCGAGAACAAAATGTTTCCTCTGCTTCCCTCCCATTTTTAGCCTCAGATATCCAGGCTGCAGTCTGGAGCGCAGAAATTCGGGGAAATTGGCGTCGGTTTGAGAAAAAGAAGGGGGAAAAAAAGAACCCTGCTTGAATTTCTTCTCATCCTGCTTGAATTTCTTCTCCTCCTGCCTGCTCTCGAGCAGCCCCCGGGCTGATTAGGGCGCTCTGTGAGCAGCTGGCTGCTGCTCTCCCCGACCTCAAGCTGCTTTTCCAGCCTTCAGCCAGCCAATTACCCTCAGCAGGCCTCCCTGCAGAGCTGCGCCGGGCTCTCGGGCTCCTCAGGAGGAAAGGATTTGTGGATTGGGGTGAAAAAGGATAAAATCGTAGGGAAACAACAAAAAAAAAAAGAGGGTGGGAGGGACGCAGCCACGCCGAGCACGTTCTGAGGTCGTTGCAGGGGGCCCTGCCTGAGACCCCCGAGGGGGGTGGTTTCTCTCTGAACCCTTTTTAAGGGCTGCACCATGCTTGCTGGCAAGATTTCATGTTTTTATTTCCTCTCCAAGCACTATTTCCTCCACTTTGTTCCTCAGAACTCCCCCCCTCGCCCTCTGCATCGGGGCAGAGCTTTTTTCCTTTCCCCCCCCCCGTTTTAATAGCGGAAAACTCGACGTGGATTCTCCGCCTGATGTTTTAACCCTCATGATCTCCCTTTTTGTTCCCTTTTTCCCCCTTTCTAACCCTTCTTTTCCCCTTTTTCCCCCCAGGAATGCCCCCCATGCAGGTGCACCACGGCCCCCCCGGCATGGGCCAGCACCACCCAGGACCCCCGGGCTCCGGAGGGCAGCCCCCGCCGCGACCCCCGCCTGGCATGCCGCACCCCGGCCCCCCTCCCATGGGGATGCCGCCCCGAGGACCTCATTTCGGGTCGCCCATGGGTAAGTGGGACCCCCCCGAGAGGCTGCTGGGGGGATTTGGGGATTTGTGGTGCCCTCTGGTGCTGTTTCCTCGCGGGGAGGTGTCTGGGGGTGGGACCTGGGGGCTCTGAGCGGGGTTTTCCTCGGGTTCCCTGCAGTGTGGGGCTTTTCCTGTGGGATGCAGGGCTGCTTGGGGGAGTTTTTCCCCTTTCCCAAGCGGGGAAGTTGAAAAAAGGGGGGGGTGCTGAGCGCTGCTGCGTCCTTCAGCCCTGCCTGGGGGTCCTGGGGGGGGCAGCAAGGGGCAGCCTCCATCATTATGGCACAAAAAGACGCTGCCCGGCGCTGGATTTTGAGTTTTGGGGTCATCCCTGGGGGGGTGACACACACGAGGGGTGGCTCCGCTGGGTGTTTTTGGGTGTTTTTGGGTGTTTTTGGGTGTTTTTGGGTGTTTTTGGGTGTTTTTGGGTGTTTTTGGGTGTTTTTGGGTGTTTTTGGGTGTTTTTGGGGTGTTTTTGGATGTTTTCTCCAGCCGGGCAGCCCCGTGTGGCGAGGCTCCCTCCCCCGAACCCCCCCGGGGTCGCGGTCAGGGGGTTCCCACCAACCTTCTGCTTCCCCCAACTGCGGGTCTGGGGGTGGGACCAGCACCCAAGGGTGGGGTTTTGGGTGGGCTTGGGCGGGTGCTGACCCCTTTGCTCTGTCCCTACAGGTCACCCCGGCCCCATGCCGCACCACGGGATGCGCGGCCCCCCTCCGCTGATGCCTCCCCACGGCTACAACGGCCCCCCTCGCCCCCCACCCTACGGCTACCAGAGGGTCCCCCTGCCCCCCCGGCCCGCCCAGAGGCCCCCCGGGGTGCCCCCACGGGGTCCCTTGAGGGGCCCCCTGCCCTAAAAACAGAAGCTCCCTGCTGGGACTTGCTCCCTCCCCGTCCTCAGCCCTCCGTTCCCCCTTGGACTGAGGTGTTCGTGCCCGAGAGGCGTCGCTGGGTCCATCCCCGCCACAGCTCCCCCCTCTTTTTTTTATTCCCCCCATCTTTTCCTCCGTTTTTTTTTATAGCGTTCGTTTTGGTCGTTTTTTTCCCCTCCTCCCTCCTTTTAACTCCACCCGGAAGATTTTTCACGGGATTTTTAACGGGATTTTGTTTTCTATGTGAAGCCCATTTACCAATAAACCCTTTTGACGAGCAGGGGGCCCTCCCTGCCTCGCCTGCTGCCTGCCCTTTCCTTCCTCGTCCTGATGCTCTGCGTCCCGGTGAGGTGCTGAATTGGGGCTGAAGCCCCCAATCTCCTGCTCCCCCCGGGCTGTTTGCTGCTGGCTGACGTGCCCCAACCCCCCCCACAGCAAAAAAAAATGCGTGAGGAAGCCCTAAAATCCTCTGCATCCTCAGATGTTTGTGCCAGAGCACCCAGGTAAATGGCCACGCCGTTCGGAGGAGAGATTTGGCAGTGAAACCTGCTCTCCCCAGCCCTTCCCTGCTGAGATCTCCGTTTTGATGCAGCTCACGGCCACGGGAAACTGCTCCAGCTGCGGGTTTGGGGTTGATACGACCCACGGGGCAGCAAAATTTTGGGGGTGAGTGGGCTCTGCAGTCGGGGAGGTGCGAGGAGGGCAGGGGCTCTCCCCTGCGGTTGGAGTCGGGGAGTTGTCGGCTTCCTAATGTGAGAGGCTCTGAAATCCAGGTGATTTAAAGAGAAAAAAAAGTTACCTCCAGGTATTTGTCCTCGAGATTTTTTGTGGCTTTAGGGAAGAACCCAGAGGGACGAGTGGGGGGCTGATGTTATGAGTGGGGTTTTTTTTGGCTTATAGGGACTCTTCCCGGGGAGCTGCCGTGGCTCTCCCTTCTCCTGCAGAGAAGCCCTCTCGTTTCCAGCCTTGCTTTTCCTCTCTGCTGGTTGCTTTCTGCTTCGTTTGAACTTCCTAGGGCTAAAGCTGACCTTTAGCTCCCATCTCTGGTCACCCTCGTGGGCCGAAGAGAAAGAACGGCGCCGTGCTTCTCCTCGCAGTCACGTCTGTGAGGTCTGGAGAGATCCAGAGCCTGCTGGGGAGGCAACAAAACCGCTCTGTGAATTTCGTGTCACCTTGGGCACGTGAGGAGCCACCGGAGGCTCTGGGAGATGAACTGGAAGAGCTCCTCGGCGCTTCCCTTGGTCGGGAGCAGTGGTGAGGTGCCGCTGAAGGTCCTGGTGCTGCTCAAACGCGCTCAAATCCAACCTCGGGGACGGCTCAGGGCTGCCGTAGGGGAGATTTGAGGCTCGCTGCGCTGCGAACCCTTCCCAGGACTGCTCCCAGCTCGGAGCCTGGAGCTTTGTGGCTGTTTTGGGCTGGTTGTGAGCGGGCTGATTTCATCCAGAGCCCGGTGCAATCGCATCGGCACGGCCTCCCCGTGCCATCATCGTCTCCAGCCTGGGGCTGCCCCGCTGCTGGCTGGTAAAACTGCCCGAGGGGCACCCCACAAACCTCCTCCTCGTGCCATGAGCAGTGGGGTGACGAGGCAGGAGGCCCTCCGAGTGCTGCCTGCGTGGCTCCGGCTCCTCCACCTGCGGCAGGAGGAAAAGGAAAAAGAAAAAGGGGAGGAGGAGATGTCTCAGGTGTAAACCAGCAGTAAATCCGCGCTGGTTAAGAGGCCAGAAGCTGCCAGGGGCTCTGCTGCTTGCTCCTGAGCAGCCGGCAGCTGGGCTGGAGGTGGTTTTTGTTTTTTTTTTTTTCCTTCCTGATGAGCGCTGTTTACCACGCGCCCGCTGTTTGGACCGCTCTGCCCAGGCGTGGGGCTGTCGTTTGCCTTCCCCGCTGTGGTCTGCGTGCCGAAGGAGCGCTGCTGCGTGTCCCGACGTACCCCCAGCCCCGGCGCTCGCACCTCTAGGCCTGCAGAAGGTGGCTGCAAGAGCTGAAACCTGAAATCCAAACGCTTCAAACGACGAGCGCCGAAACCCCGCCCGGTGCGGGCGATGGGTGCAGGGGAGGACGCGTTAACGCAGCGCGGAAAAGCACCTCTGAAGGCGAGGAGATCCTAAGGGAGTGAATTTGAAGGGCTGTGGGGTTTTGCTTCTGGGGTTTAGCTTGTGATGGGTGCAGAGCCAGCTAAAGGGAGGCGAGGGGGGACACCCATGGGTGCTCGACCTGCCTGCGGGGAGCTGACGGCAGCCGCGATTTCGCTGCCAGCGTTTGGGTGACCAAAGCCCCAAATCCCCGCCAGCTCCCGTGGTTGTGAACGTTCCTGGAGGGGCAGAGGATCGCGCCAGGGAGGGAGGCAGCTTGCCAGCCATCGATCAGGCCTCGACGCGGGCCACGAGCGAGGTGGCTCGCTCGCTCCTGCGCCGGGGTGACCTTGGCAGCGCGTGGCCCGGCTCCTGCGAGGCTCAGCACCACCTTCAGCCCCTTGCCCCGTGCCACCTCCTCCCGGCTGCTCCTGGAAGCTGCCGTCTGCAGGTTCTCCAGCACGGGATTCAGCCCTGGCTGCTGATTCGGGGCCGTCGCCACCTTCGCCTGCCGCGCTGGTTAAGCCTCTGCAGTGTGTGTGTGTGTGTGCAGGGAGGGAACGGCTTCTATTTTAATAGCTGTTCCTGGCAAAAAGGAAAAAAAAAAAAAAAAAAGATGCCTTTATGCCCTTTTTTTTCTTTTTTTTTTCTCCCCTTCCAGTGAGCTGTCGGGGTGGGGAAGAGCCCTGGTCCTGCCTAGGTGGGTCCTGGGGGGGGGGACCCCAAGAAACCAGCATAAAACCAGCACATCCCAGAAGGAGCCACCGTGCCCCGGGACATCACTCGAGGGCAGCCACCGGAGCCCCCACCTTGGGTTTTTATCCCCTCGTGCCTGGTTTTTAGGCCTTGGTGAAGGAGAAAGGTTGAGAAGCAGCAGCTGGGGAGAGGGACAGGCTGCCCCCCCGGCCCTGCTGCAGCGCGT
Source organism: Aythya fuligula (assembly GCF_009819795.1). Classification (NCBI taxonomy): domain Eukaryota; kingdom Metazoa; phylum Chordata; class Aves; order Anseriformes; family Anatidae; genus Aythya; species Aythya fuligula. The sequence continues at coordinate 2,276,870 of NC_045586.1, forward strand.
GTCGCTTTTCTTTTTTCACACGGGAGCCTCGGGGCTGAGCACGAGCTCCCGGCTGCTGCGCCGAGGGGAAGGGGACGCGGTGGCAGCGTGGCACATGAGTCAGAGCTCGGTGGGACGTGGCACCCGGAGGGAGAAGCACTCACCCAGCACATTTCGGGAGAGCTCCCCCCCCCTGCCAGAGCCACCCACGGCAGGGCCCCAGCTGGGCTGAAGCCCCCCCTTTAGCTCAGCCCCGTTCCCTGTTGTAGGATGGTTCCCATCAGGGGCTCCTTTGGTTGTGGGGCTTTTCCCAAATCCTTCCCCACGCCGCCTCTGGTGCACAAACCCCCTTTCCCCGCTCCCCAACCCCGTTGGCGTCCTGCAGAGCCCGTCCAGGCTGCTCGAGCTGCCCCTCGCCCTGCTCCTTTTGGCCTCTCAGCCTCGTACCCCGAGCTCCTCGGCCTCGTAGCAGGAGGACGGGGACCTGCTGAGGGACCTGCGGGGTGCTGAGACCTGCCCAGCTCATTGCACGAGGGAAGGAGCAGGGGGGGAGCAGGCACGGCCCCCCCCAGCTCACTGCACGAGGTGGGGGGAGCGGGCACGGCTTTTTGGGGTCCCCCCCAAAAAGAGGGAGACCCCCTCCTGGGCACCCTGCGTCCCCCAGGAGGGAGCTGGGTTATGTTTTTTTTTTTTTTGGGGGGGTGGAGTGCTCCAGAGCTGATTTCACCCCCCCCAGGGGTAAATCCTTCATGGGGGGTGGCGTTGGGCACCCCCCACGTCCCCCCCCCCCGTGCCCACGCTCCTCCCAGCGCCGTCGGGAGCGTTTGTGCTGCATCACGACGGGAGGGCCTCGCGCGGCCCCGTCCAGGCGGACAAAATTTGATCGGAAGAAATCGAAATCCGCCCCCCCCCCCCCCTCCCCATTCCCCCCTCCTCCTTTCCCATTCCCCCTCCACCCCGGAGGAAGACGTGACTCAGATTTTGTGCGTGTGGTGTGTTGGGTTGGGTTGGGTTGGGAAGGGGGGGCAGCTCCTCGCACCCCGTTACGTGTCCCCGTCCCCCCCCCCACTTTCACCTCCAACCCCTCGGAGCACGGGAACCCCTCTCTGCCGGGGAGCTCCCCGCGGGTGTCTCGGAGCATCGCCGCCCTCCTCGCGCCTTGGCGAAAAAACCAAGGAGAAGGGAAGAGACCCCCCCCCCGGCCCCCCCACCGGCCCCGCATCGCTGCTAGCTGTAGCACGGCCCCCCCCCCTCCCTCCTGCTGCCTCCCTTCTTGCAATGGACTCTCCCAGCGCTCAGCGTGTGTGGCGGAGGCTGCGGCGTTAGCGCTGGTACCCGCGAGCTGTTTTCCTGCCACATCCCCGCCGGAGCATCCTCCCGCGGCCGGAGAGGAGAGCGGGGCCGCAGCAGCAGGTAAGGGGGAGAAAAAAGGAGAAAAAAAAGGAGAAAAAAGGAGAAAAAAGGAGAAAAAAGGAGAAAAAAGGAGAAAGGGCTTCGGGGAAAGGGATCGCCCTCCTCCTCCTCTCCTCGCTGCCTTTCCCGAGCATCCTCGGGGTTGCCGGCTGACGGATGAGGGGTTCGGCTTCCCCTTTGCCGTGGCTGTGGCCATTTTGTCCTGAAAAACCTTGCCTCCGGCTTCGGGTTGTCTTGATTTTTGATTTTTTATTATTATTATTTTTATTATTTTTTTTTTTTAATGTGCGTGCTTGGTAGCCCCTCGGCATCCCTGCCGGGTGGCCGGGCTCCAGCACCAGCGGGGATTTCGTCGTGCGGGGACGGAGATTTCTCCTGGGGGCACCGGCGGGTTTTGGGGAGGGGGAGCCCCTCGGCTCCCCCCCCCCCAGGGGTGCTGAGGGGGGGGCTCGGCAATGACCTTGGGCACCGGGGGGGGTTTCCAACTCCTCTCCCTTGTCGCCATGTTCTGGCTGCTCTGCGGAAAGGCCGGGGGCTGCGGGGGGGACCCAGACCTGGGAACCCCCTTATGGGGAGGGGGGGTCTCGGGGTGCGCAGCGAGGCAGGGCTGCGCCCATCCCCGGCACCTGGCAGGAGAAAAAGGCTCCGGAGCCCCCCAGCTTCACTAGGGGCTGGCAGCGCCCCCCCGGACTAACGCCACCGATGGGGTAGGGGGCCAGCGGCGCCTTTGTGCAGCCAGGGGAGCGTTTTTGGGGCCCCCCCGTTTTGCCTACGGGGCGCCTCGTGAGATCAAACCCCTCGTCTTGACAACCTGCGTGGTGCCAGCTCGGCTCCTCGAGGCTCCCCGGCTCGGAGCCCAGCGGTGACCTTGGTGCACGCGGACGGGCCCCGTCCCCGTCCCCGTCCCCGTCCCCCCCCCACCCCGCCGGCTTCTCGGCCTCCCTTCTGCTCCCCTCGCCCTTTGCCAGCTCCCCGCTGCTGCGAGCCGTGTCACCGTGCCACCTTGGGGGGGGGGGAGCAGCCCCCACAGGGGGCAAAATGACCTTGAAGGCCACGGCTCGGCTCCTTTCAACGCCTTCGGGAGCCCCCCCGGGGTTTAACCCGAGGAGGGCAACGGGGGGGGGGGTCCCCGGGATGGGTTTTTTTTTGCTCCCCACCGAGCCGGGGAACAGAGGGCGGTGGGCGTCCGAGGGAATTGAGGCTGCCTGGAGGTCCCTGCCCGGCTTCATTCAGAAATCAGCTCGGGGAAAAGGGGGGGGGGGAATGAGGGAATAGGAAGGGGGGGCCGCGGCGTGCCGCAGCGCCGGCACCGCACCGTCCCCGGGTGCCTGCGCAGAGCCGGCGTGGGCGCCCACCCCGGGGGGAGCGCTGCTGACGGCCCCGGCTATTTTGGAAGGGCTAATTTTAGCTCGCCGCCGTGCCCTGTCCCCCCTCTCTCTCTCTGTCGGTGGGGGGGGGGGCGCAGAGGGAAGGGGGGGGGACACACAAACACACACACGCGCCCTGACGGCTGCGTCCCTCTCCCTGCGGCTCAACTTCTGCGGCGCTGGCCACGCGTGGCCGCTGCTGCCCGGAGGCTTTTGTGCTGCTGGGGGGGTCAAAAATAGCAATTTGGAGAGGGTTGGGGGGGTCGTGACGGGCCCCTCAGCAGGGCCAGCAGTGCTCGTACCCGCTGGTGTCTGGGGGCCATCCCTGTCATGAGCTGGGCTGAGTTTTTGTGGGGTTGGGGGGGGTCCCAGCAGGATGGCAGCACGGGGCCAGGGCTCCGGCCGAAGGCTCTCGTGGAGCCGCAGCCAAATCCCTTCTGGAAGCCTCCCCGGGGAACGTGGCCTTGGGCACGTGGTCCCCGGCGCCGCCTCCGCCACCGCGGCGAGCTTCGGGCACCTGGATCGGGGCTGGGGACCCCTCCCCAGGGCCCCCCCAACCCCAAACCTCCTTCGGCACCCTGCTGGGGATTGCCGAGCCGGGGCAGCGATGCCAAGCCCGGGAGTTTTTGGGGACCCCCCGTGGCTTTTGGGGGCTGGTTCCCCTCGTGGTCCCCGTGGGGCCGGTGGCGGCTCAGGCTGCTTGGTGCTGGTTTCTCTCCGTCCTGCCCTTCCCGAGGGATCGGGGTGGTTTTGACACCCGGAGCCGGCCTGGTTCCCGGCGGTGACTTGCAATCCTGGCTGAACCCGCCGGGGACGCGCTGCCTGTGGCCTGGTGGCAGCGATGTCCCCGATGTCCCCTCGGTTTCCTCGTCCCCTGTCCCTTGAGGGCGAGGTGGGATGCGGGCTGGGTGACCCCCTAGAGATGGGCAGGGGTTTCCCAAGCCCTCGCTGTCACTAGGACCCTACCCCCTGGGGGGGCACCATGCGCCCTGCTGGGGCCCACGGAGCCCTGGGGTCCCCATCCCTGTCCCCATCCCCAGGGTCCCCTCCCCAGGTCCCCATCCCCAGGTCCCCGTCCCCAAGGTCCCCGTCCCCATGTCCCTGTCCCCAGGTCCCCATCCCCGTCCCCATCCCCAGGGTCCCCTCCCCAGGACCCCGTCCCCAAGGTCCCCATCCCTGTCCCCATCCCCAGGGTCCCCTCCCCAAGGTCCCCATCCCTGTCCCCATCCCCAAGGTCCCTTCACCAGGTCCCCGTCCCCAGGATCCCAACCCCATGTCCCAGTCCCCATGTCCTTGTCCCCATGTCCCCATCCCTGTCCCCATCCCGTGACCCCCTCGCCCTATGGATGCCACGAGCCAGGGGCAAGGGGGGGAGGTAGGGCAGGTGCGTGGCCACACCCCCCGAACCTGATTGGCCGAACGGCTGGGCCGTGCCCCCCTAGCCCCATTGATGCCAGTGGGGTGGCCACGCCCCCCGCAGCTGATTGGTTCCCGGCCCAGCCCCACCCGCCCGGCCCCATTGAGGAGGTGGCGCCGCCTTTTTCTCAATGGGCTACTGGGGAGCAGCGGGAGGCACTGGGGGGGTCCCATGGCCTGGGGCCCCTGGGCTGTCCCTGGGTGCTCGGAGGGGCCGTGGCGCCCACCCGCACCCTCCTCATCCCAATCGCTGCTGGGATTCCCCCTGTGGGTCCTGTCCCCATCAGGGATCCCCCATCCCCACCGGGGTCCCTCGTGGGGGGGCGTTGAGGTAGGGGCGAGGTGGCCCCGTTGGCTTTTGGCTCGCCCATTCTCCTGTGCGGGTCCATCCTCCCTCTCCCCGCATCAAACCCGCCTCCCGTGGACTTTGCTCCCTCCTCACCCGCGTTTATTTTTCGATCCCGGCCCCGAGGTGCTGTGGAAGTGAAGCTCGGGGGGTCCCACACACCCTAACGTGTGCCCCCCCCTCTCCTGGGGAGCATCGCCCAAGCAGGGCTGACCCCGGGGCCGCTGCCCCAAAGCTGGGAGGTGCTGGGGGAGAACAAACCCCGTGCTCAGCCGCGTTGTTGGCCGCTGGGGAAGCCACTTTGGATTCCAACGAGGCCAACGGGTGCCCAAAGGCCACCAAAATGTGTCTGCGAGAGCTTTGCTCCTCCGAATGAGTATGGTTGGGGGGCACTCTGAGAGGTGACAACCCCCCCCCTGGGGCTGCTCCTGCTCCTTCCCATCCCCTTGCCCTGCTGCGGGTGCCTGACCCCGAACCGGGCTCTCCTGCCTGGGTCCCTGCAGCCTCGCCACGGGGCAGAGGTGCCCCAAATCCTCCCGTCTCCATCTGAGCCGGGAGGAAAAGTGCCGCAAATTGCGCCGTCCTTTGGGCCTCGCAGACCTTGGATGGGTTGTGCGGGGCCGTTCCCAACCTAACGCGGGCTCCGCTTGTGTCTGGGCTCCCCAGGTCCGGGGTCTCCCCCCCCACCCCGCGCCCCCCTCCCAGCCTTCGCCACGTGGATGGGTGGCGGCGCCGCCGCCCGGCCCCAAAAACCCCACTGCCGAGCACGGGCTTGAGGGCGCAGCCCCGACGCGGAGCCCCCTCCCCGGCCTCAATTCCTCAGCGGTGCCCCAACCCAGCCCCCCGGCACCATGGATGAGAGCTTCCGAGACCGGACGGCGTTCATCCGGGGCGCCAAGGACATCGCCAAGGAGGTGAAGAAGCACGCGGCCAAGAAGGTGAGCAAGGGCATGGACCGCATGCAGGACGAGTACACCAAGCGCTCCTACACCCGCTTCGAGGAGGAGGAGGACGACGAAGACTACCCGCCGCAGGACGGCTACTACCGGGGGGGCGAGGGGGCCAACGAGGAGGAGGGGGCCTCCAGCGACGCCACCGAGGGCCACGACGAGGAGGACGAGATCTATGAGGGCGAGTACCAGGGCATCCCCCGGCACGACTCGATGAAAGGCGGCGAGCGGCTGGGGGCCGAGGCGGCCGCCGGCGCCTTCGACGACACCGAGGGGCAGCGGAGGAAGGACAAGGAGGAGCTGGCGCAGCAGTACGAGCTGATCCTGCAGGAGTGCGGCCACGGCCGCTTCCAGTGGACCCTCTACTTCGTCCTGGGACTGGCCCTGATGGCCGACGGCGTGGAGGTCTTCGTGGTGGGCTTCGTGCTGCCCAGCGCCGAGAAGGACATGTGCCTCTCCGACTCCAATAAGGGGATGCTGGGTGAGCCCCGGGGTGGGGGGGCTTGGGGGAGAGGGATGGGGGAAAGGGGGCAGGGAGGGGATGTGGGGGGGCAGGGGGGTGAGGGGGGGGAGTGGG